>NC_080595.1:95443305-95757769 GCF_027887145.1 Ammospiza caudacuta | reverse complement strand
TGCTCTTTTACTCCTGTTATATCTGTGCCACCAGAGATATGCAAGAAATGCAAGTTTTGACATTCTCCTGGGCATTTCTCACACACAAAAAAAATTGCAACATATAAACCCACTAGTTTCCTGATGCAGCCTACAAAGAGTTTTCCAAACCAGAGTGTTGCTTCAGTTTGAACTCCACAGTCAGCAACGTGGAGTTTTCTAACTCTGACAGTACGCACCATCTGTTCTAGCCATGTGCAGGACAAATCACTTAAGGTCTTTTTCTTAATGGATGTCATTGGAGAACTGCCTTTTTCAGAGATTGCTAAGTCCTGAATAAACCTAGCCTAGGTATGATAAATTCTATAAGCAGCTGGGAGAAGCCTAACTAACCACTTTCTCTTGTTCTTGTGGGAGATTTCAACTTGGCAGATGTCTGCTCAAATCACAAAGCAGAGATGAAACAGTCTAGAAGGTTCCTGGATTGTGTGAGAAGTAACTTCCTGACATGGCTGGTGAGGGAGACAACCAGGGAAGGTGCCTGCTGGGCCTCCTATCTGTGGGGTAAAGTGATGTCTGGAGGCCACCTTGGGCACAGCAATCATAAAAATCCCAGAGAGATAAGGAGGAATGCTAGCAGAATGGCTACCTTGGCTTTCCAGAGGGCAGACTATGGCCTGTTTAGGAGCTTGGTTGACAAAGTCCCTTGGTAGACATCCTGAAGTGCAAAGGAGTCCAAGAACACTGGATGTTCTCCAAGCAGAAAATCTTAAAGGCACAGGAGCAGACAGTCCCCATGAGCTGGAGAGAGGAAGACTGGCCTGGATAGACAGAAAGTTTTTTCTGGAACTTGGGAAAAAAGGAAAGAATATGATCTTTTGAAGAAGAGATGGGAAAATTGGGAGGACTACAAGGATGTTGTGGGGTTATGCAGGAAGAAAATTAGAATAACCAAACCCCAGCAAGTACTTAATCTGGCTACTGCCATAAAACACATTAAAATGTTTCTATAGTTACATCAACAACAGAAGAGGGCTAAGCAGAGTTGTATGAAATTAAACAATGCAAAGTGCTGGGTCCTGCACTTGGGTCACAGCAATCCCATGCAGAGCTATAGGCTTAGGGAAGGATGGTTGGAAAAACAGGACCTGGGAGTTTGGTCACTGCCAGCTGAACATGGGCAGTGGGTGTCCAGGTGGCCAAGAAGGCCAATGGCATCCTGGCCTGTATCAGCAATGGTGTGGCCAGCAGGGCCAGGGCAGGGATTGTCCCCCTGTACTGGGCACTGGTGAGGCCACAGCTCATGTGCTGTGTCCAGTTCTGAGCCTCTCTCTACAAGAAAGACATTGAGGTGCCGGAACAAGTCCACAGAAGGGCAACAGAGCTGGAGAAGGGTCTGGAACACAAGTCTATGAGGAAAAGCTCAGGGAGCTGAGGATGCTCCAGGGGTCTTCATCACTCCCTGAAATTACCTGAAAAGAGAGTGGATCAAGGTGGGGGTTGGATGGTCTCTTCTACGTAACAAGGGACAGGATAAGAGGAGATGGCATCCAGTTGTACCTGGGGAGGTTTAGATTGAATATTAGGGAAAAAAATCTCCACTGTAAGGATTGTCAAGCATTGAAACAGGCTGCCCAGGAAGTAGTGGTGCCACCATCCTTGGAGGAATTTAAAAGATGTGTAGATGTGGCACTTTAAGGGGCATGGTTTACTGGTGGACTTGTCAGTTGGACTCAATGAGCTTAAGGGTCTTTTTCAACCTAAATGATTGCATGGTTCTATGATTCTAAGAAATTAAGAAGATACATGAGTAGGAAAGCATACCAAACAAGCGAAGTCACAGTAGTTATTGTTTTCCCTCCAGATTCAAATGTGTTAAGGAAGGGCAGAAATGACAAGCAAAGCATTAAAATAGTCACAACACCCAGATGAACAGCATCCTGAAGCTTTCCCTTTCCTTTGATCAGTGATGTGGTGCTTGAAAAAGAAAATGCACTCATCAAACAATGGACTGTCTCAGCTCAAAGTTATGCTGCTTTTTATGGGCATTTTCATAAGTGTTTTACATCTGATCTCCTCTCTTTCTAGCAGTGATTTCTGCATTTGTGACCAAACAGATCATCAGGAATAACGTGCTCCATTTCAGTGATGATAATGTAACATGTAGGGCTGTAGTTAACATTTTCTTTATTGAAGCTGCTCTATCCAGGATGGTGAGCACACTAATACTTACCCAAATAGCTCAGTAAATCTCAGCTATGCTTTTTTTAATGTTGTGCGTTAGTCAATAAGTAATTGCTCTATACTGTCCATCTGTGTATGATTGTATGATCTGTGACACCTGTCAGAGTCTTTTCTCCAGGACAGCTTAAAGATGACTGAACAAGCCAGTGCAAAAGAGGGGTTGTAAAAGGGCTTCCATGAGTTTGAAATGAGAAGATAAAGTATGTGGTCAAATCCAAGGCCATGAAGGAAGTCCCTTTTCCATGGAACCTCAGTGAAATTACACCAGACTCCAGCCATCAATCTGAAATCATGCATCAGCACCTTTCCTTACCAACACAGGTGGACTGCCTCACTATTGCTAAATTTAGATAATGTTCTCTTTGCCTTACCTCTATGTTATTAGGTAGATGATCCAGACAGGCTTATCACTGGCTTCCCTGAGAATTGTGATTGCCCCCAGTTAAGCATTTTACAAGTTCTTTTCAAGCCTTTGTGGGCTGCAGAACTTCTCGTTCTCATGAAATTTCTTATACCTCCATGAAACATGGGGGTTTCTTCCTTTTTGGAGACAAGACGTATTTCCGTGTCTATGTATTCTACTGTTTTTCTCTCCCTCTTACCTTGATAAGTGTATTCTCAGTATTTGTACTTTCTGTGAACCCCGTGACTCCTGGTAGCAGCAGTAAATTTCCACATATTGCGTCAACAGCTATGTTAGATGAAGGTAGAGTTTAAGTAATTGTTTTGCTAGCTGAGCAGCTTTAGATGGCAAACAGAAATAATTGTCTTTTATCCGTTGGTAAAAGAAGTGTAGAAAACCAGATCAAGTGTAAGTTTAAAAGAAAAAACAGATTAAGTAACTCAGCAAATAAGGAAAAAGAGATTTGCACACTATTTGCAGTATGCTTATAGCTGAATTAATTTGACAAGACATGCATTTTAACCATACAGAACCCAAAAACATATCGAAGTCTTTTCCCTATGCAAATGCAATGAATTGCTGGCTCTTAGTTATATTTTAAGCTAAAGGAAAAATTCCTATCTGGCTGAAGACTCTAATTGATTGTTCTGACACACAAACTGGCAAAAATATAACCTTACGGGCTTCATAGATTTCCATAAGTAGAGCGTTCTGGCACTGTACTACCGTTGTTGCTGAATGCATAACACTTCTGAGGGGCTGGAGGCAATTCTTATTCATCCTTCAGTAAATGTGATCATGACCTGATGCTGCATTGATAGCCCTCCTCAATCTGCTTACAGCTATTGTTCATTTACAAGAACAATGAACAATTAATAGATGGAAGAAAGGCTTTGTTTGCCTTATGTTGTCAGCTGGACAAAGGAAGATGTTAATGCTGTTTTACAGTCAGCGTGATATATTATCTAAGCTGCATTTGGTTTCCTTATTTAATTTGCTAAGTGCTTCACAATTTTCCTCCTTCTGTCCCCATTATTGGGTTTACAGCTGACTACTGTTTACCATTTTCTCTGATGATTTTTGATTTCTTTTTCCATAGTTCGAAGCAACAAGGAATTTTTTTCTCTGAACATATGCAAAACAAATTTCTCTGCTTCTGTGTGTGTGGAAATTGGACTGATGGGGTGGGAAAAGCTGAAAACTTTCTGTTTAGTGTCATTAATGCTTCTCCAGAAGCTTAACATGCAGGGGCGTTATGACTATTAAGATATATAACCTTTCCTTTGAAAGCAAAGTAGATTCCAGCAACTGGATAACTCACTAAAATTTAGATTTACATCATGAGTTAGTCTGGCTCTAGCCAATATGACTCAAATATGACCTAAAAGACTGACATTTTTGCACAATATTGCATCTTTCCCCATATTTTCCCTGCCTGTCACAAGCTTATTAGAAGTAAGCTTTTCCAGCAGTAACTGGAAAAGTTATTTCAGTTTCTGAAAAATGAACAAAAAGAAAAGGTAAAATTGGGAAATCTAACAATGTAGAGAAGGTCACACTCCTATTGGAAAAATAACTAAGATATTTTATTTTGGTCCAAATCAACACACATATGGGGTACTCCAAAATATTTGGATATGTATTAATTCTGGGGAAGAATACTCTGCCTTCCTTAAGTTCTGCTTCCCAGCAGTTGCAGTTCATTGTCTCCAAAGGGCTGAGAGCAATGGACCAAATCTGCTGTCTTACAATGTGGACTTGGGCGATCAACCTGAATTATACACCCATGTACCTAAAACAGCAGCCTGAACAGGATGATACACAAAGGGTACATCCTACTGGTCCTTTGCATGTTTTTTTAATATATTAAGATTTCCACTCTTGCACTTGCCTTTGAAGACAAGACTAATGCCTGCATGACTGTGGATGTTTTGATATGGCAGATAATCAACTGGGAACAAAATAATATCATGTAGCTTACTGAGCAGTCATTAGATAGCCTCTATTTTTATCTATATGAAAACCAGATGTCCCAACAACACCTCTTAAATGATGCACACTTTCCTCTCTGGTTTACCACCTTGGAAAATGTGGTAGAGCAGTCACATCATTGCTTAAGTCATTCAGCAGCCTTGTCACAAAAAGTTTGCAACACAGCAGCAGCAGCAGCACGGGCTTTCCACAGGTGCTAAATGCATCTGACAATGCAATAGGCCTCTTGGGTATATTTACTTCCCAGCCAAATAGCCTGCTCAGTTTCAGGATGAGGGAGTTGAGAACACTCACAGCCCTGTGAGTCTCATGCTTTTGGGTGGTGCCCACAAAAAAGCCCAGTTGACTCCAGGAGCTTGCCAGAGAGCCCTGCTATTTCTATTTTTTGGCCACAAAGGACAGCCACACTGTTTCTGTTGGAAACAGCTGTTGTGGCTGCCAGAGAAACTGCAGCTTTTGCAGTCTGTGATCAGAGGATCCCTTAGGCAGAGCAAAGCTGCCACCCCATCTCAGTAGTGTATTCAATGCATTTCTGCTCTGCCTAGAGAACTGCTGTCATATTTCCAGAAATCCACTTGGGACCTCAGTATTATCTGCTTTGCAGGAATCCTTGCCTGTAGTGGAAAGCCATAGGGGACAGACAACCATATAAACCAAGATTTACACCCCTGTCAACAGACCCCCTCCACTGGGTACACAGGATTTCAGGGCAATCACAGAAAAGCTCCATGTTTACACAGTAATATCCTGGCAGTACAGTGGCCTTTTCCCAATGATTCTTATAAAGAAAGGTCAGAGAGAAAACCTGTTCAAAGATTCATTGCCAAAGTTCTGCAATTCCAGGTGAATCCCTTTGTGGAAGTTCTCTTCACTTCTAGTTCAGATCTCCCATCTAACATGTGAATGTCAGCCTCTGGTTGAAGCCCATATGTGCAGAGCACCAGTTCCTGCATGTAAGGCTTCTGATGCAGTATCTGCACTGCTTTAGCAGAATTCTCCCCAAATGACTGTCTCTTACCTTTTCAGCACAAAGAGCTGCTGGCATGCATGCTCTGAGGAGTGTCTGTTGACCAGATGTGTTCAAAGGGTTTGATAACACGTTATAAAACTCCAGCAGACTGAAGAGCAGCTGTTCTCTATCAATTTCATATTTTGATCCAGAGAAGGGAGAGGATTTTACTAAGAAGAAAAATAGAGTAGACAATAATACCACCCAAAAAATAATTATATACTTTTAAATCATTTAAAAAACCTCACCATATCATCCCTTAGGGACCCAACGGGGCAGTTGTTTTCTGTGGATTTATCAATTATAATTTCTGCAAAGAGCAAAATTAAAGGAAGTGTCTTTTTTGAAGCTGGGTATAACAGAGGAATGCAAATCCAAGGCCCAGATAACTGAGTACTATGCATTCCATGTTGGTGCCCCACAAAATCCACTCTATGTAATTGGAATTTTGTTTCATAAATTTTAATGTGAGAAACATGGCGTTCTAGACAAACAAGAATGCAGGCGTATCCTCTGCATAACATTGGCATTTTAAACAGCCTCAGACTCTCTATTCTGAAAAAAAAAACAAGGAAGGAAGTGATTACTGCAGGATTTGTACAACTGTGGAGCCCAGCTGATAATGCTGATAATAATAAAACTCCCTCTGTGTAGCTGTGTTCTCACCAGGAGAACTCAAAGAGGTTCTTTGTTTGCTTGTTTGTTTTACAAAAGAGGTTTGTACCATTAGTCCCTTTTTCCAGATGGTGAAGTTGAGGCATGAAGGAGTGAAATCTTGCAGAAATGGCTAGGAAAACAATCCAAGTGTTCCAGCCCCTAAGGTCTGATCTCTCTTCAGTACACCATTTTATTCTTTCATACAGTAAAAGGGGATGTCCCAATGGAAAATCTACAACCTAGCACTTCCTCCTTATATGGATTAAATACAGCTAAAGAAAAGGTCCTTTTTTTTAGCATAAACCATGAGGCAGCCTAAGGACGTGTAAAGGGAAAAAAAAAAAGCTTAATCTAATACAAAGTAGGCAAAGATTTTAGCCAGGTAGAATATTTTTGCTTCAGAGATTTTCACTGATAACAAATGCTTCAATTCAACCTATTAATTAAAAAACCCCAAACCCAAAATAAAACAAGAAACAAAACCCAAAAATCCCAGGGAGCAGTATGCCTCAATACAATGTTTTGCTATGCATTGTTCCTGATGATGAAAATCACATACTCCTGTCTGAGGCTACATGCTGCCATTAATGACAGGTATGGAAAAATATTAAATAGAAAAATTATAGTAAAAGAATCTTCTGAATTCACATATGAACCAAAATATAAACTTTACTTGCATGCCTGTTCAGTTTTTGTAAAAATTATATGTTTTATGGAAATACTGTGGAAAACCAAAAGTTTCACTGTATCACCAATTGTCTTACAAATAATTGTGAAAGCATACATACCTGAAAAAAAGTTTATCATGATACAGTGACTTGAATCTTTTTAGAAAGATTTTGCACAATTAAGGAAAAAATATATGATTGAAAAATTCTTTCCCTTAGATCTCATTGTGAGGATATCAACAGAAGTAATTAAAAAAGGACTCCATAGGTTTTTGAGACAAAGCAATATGTTTCTTAGAATGTTGCCAGGATGTTATGAGGAAAGGGAAAATATTAAAAACACTTGCACAAATTAACCTACAACACACATATTCTTTGTCCTAGGGACAAAAATACAGAGATGAGGTAATCTGTGTGCTTTAATGCTAAGCAATATATGAAAGCAACTGCCCTCACTGGTACTTATCCTGTTATATATGGGACCACCATACTTGTGTAAGTTATGGGTATGGGCAGAGAATATTTCCAACATTAAATATTAATGACCACAGAAAGCAGGCACATTTTCTCATAAAGCAATCTGGTCCAGAATGTATGAACTGAATGGGTCTGACTTGTCACTGCATGACTCACGACCAACAAAAGACTTAAGACATCTGTCAAATGTAAAATGCTGAGAAAAATGATGTGTCACTGAAAGCTGTCATTCTTGGTCCAATTTTTGCTTGACCAGCAGTGATCACTTTTTCAAACAGCCGGGAGCTGCACTTTTATCAGTGCTCACACTGATGGCACAGGTATATAAATAAGCACTCCTCCATCTCAACAGTGGCTGGACCTGAATGATATCTGAAAGAAATACAGGCTGACATTCCCCTCCTCTTTTCTTCTCAAAGAACAGAAAGAAGAGATAATTGACTGGAATCATTGTAATCTTTGAACAAAACAAAATGCAACTAAAATCTCACAGATACTTGAGACAATACTTTTGCCCTCACTGTTTACTTCTGAAAAGTATTTGTGTCTAGACTGCTCAGTGGATAAGGCATCAAGTTCCATTCATATCTTTCACCATGTTCCAAGGCAGATCATAACATAGCTTATTAATAAGCTATTAATGTTTATTTATTAGCAAGTGTTAACTTGTTCATTCCATTACTTTAACTACTCTTATAACTTTGCTGCTTGAGACAAGCCACAATCAGACTTAAAACATACTATAAACAAACTAGGTCTTGTATAACTTCAAGAAAATATTTTTCTATTTCTAGAATTTGTTTTTAAGTGATGAGAATGTGGTTGTTACAGCCTGCATGAACTGGGCCCTTCAAACCCATGATCTTTGGTAAAAAACTCATACCATGCTAGTTTCAAAGTGGGCAGAGAGCTGCAATTTCATCCACAGAGTTTCTTGTTTCCTTGTTTCTAACAGATCTACATTTGCCATTGGCTCAGCAATGCTTGCAACTGGATTTTGTGCTTTTATTTTGTTGGAAACAAGAACTAGCTCTTGCTAGTCCAGTCCTCAACATTTTTGCTAGAAAACATCTTAAAGTTTCTTTATTAACCCAAAAAATTCCAGGCACACAGAAAGCAATATAAAGTTTTCCACTGAGTTCCTCAAAATTGAAAGACACAACTGCAGATTTCTGTGAGTGGAGGCTAGGGGCTTAAAGAAGACCAATTTCTTGCATTGTGTTAATTTGAAGGTTTGAATCAGCCTTGTACCCAGTCTATGTTTCCTTGTGATGTAATCTACATGCTCCAAGTAAAACTTGAATGCTAAAGGCACTCCTTTTTGGACAGAGAAAAATAGTGAAAAAAACCCAGAGTAAAGCTACATAGAAATTTGGAACAAGAATCTCAGAACTTGTTTCATTGGATGTCTTGCTATTGCTTGAAAAAGTGGGAAAAAGCTGCATGGCTCCCTATTATCTCTCTTACCTTGAACAGATTTTACTCCTCAAACAAAGTTCACAGCCCACCTATCATGATGGATTGGTGCCACCTGTCAGATGGATATGATGCATATAAAGAAGACCATTGATTCAGGCAGGTCTCATCTCCCCATGTTGTAAAACTGATAAGAATACTGGTTCTGTGAGAAACATTAGATATTAGAGCAGCCAGGCTTGTGCTGCTCCTGTTGAGTCACAGTTATTCTGATTCATTTATAGGACGATGAAAAAGCAATTGCAAATGAATTAAATGCAAAGCATATTCAAAAGCAAAATCAACACTCTGTTCCCTGCACATGGATATCCTCCTGTCACTCAGACACACTATTTCAACCTGTACTGGTTTGTCAAGCCAGGGAGACCAAAACACCATGTGATGAAATACTATCTTCTAACCTGGGTGTTCAATGCTGCTTAAGCTGTTATGTAACCCTGACACTTCCAAACACAAAGTGCTGGATCCGCTTCCTTGTTTGCAGGGTGTACAGCCCTGCCCAGTGCACAGAGAGCAGAGGGAAAGCTGCACTCAGTGTTAGTCCAGCAGGAGTAGGTTCTGTTTAGCCCATCTGGTGGGTTTTGGTTATAGCTGCTACTCCAGAATTCCTCATCCCACCTCCCTCCATCCACAGGCGTGGGTTGGTGTTATTGTGGTTCTTCCATGGACAATGCACAGAGGTGGCCTCAGTTTTCTCAGTTCTCTACAGCATCCTCCGATAAGGGAACCAAACCATAACTCCATTGGCACTGTGTCCCTGCCCTTTTCTCCCTCCCTCATCACTGCCCCTTTTCCTCCCTTCTCACTTCTCATGTACTCATGTACCAAGAAAGCCCTCAGATAAGGTGCTGGCTGCTCATCATTCTTTTCTTTGCTCTTTATTTTTATCTTTGGTTTGGTTTGGTTTGGCTTGTAAGACTTAAGAAACAAGAAGCTTCTGGAAATCAGCTTGTGCAGTCTACCATAACTTGGGATTACTTTTAATTACTCCTTAAGTGAAGGTAGAATTCTTTCTTTTTGTCTTATCCCAGTCATCACCAACACCTCAACATATGGACATAGACAGTATATGAAGATTGTAAGGGATTCTATTTCTGCTTTTTTTTAAAATCATTCTGCTAAGATACATTACTGCAGATACTGAGGCAACTGGAGCATTAAAGATGCAGCGATAAGGCCTGAGGCATAACTTTTTCTTCTGAGGAAAGCTGGAATACAAACATTTGAATATTTGCTCCTAAATTTATTGAGCCTTACCCAATTAAAGTCATTGAGAAATTTGAAGAAAATAGCACAGAAAGGAATAATGCAGTCAGAGTTGTAAATAATTGGAATGAGCAAGGATAAACATCTGCTAATTTCATCAGATACTCTAGGGTCATATCAATTATGTTCTGACCAGACTTTAAAAGCCAGTTGATGAACTTAATTATCAAGAAAAAGACTGAACAGGCCAGCTAAACAGGACAAAAGTTACTGTCAGATTTTGTTATGCAGCAAAGCCAAAGCGTTGGAGGATTGATGCTGCTGTACGAAAGGAGAAGAAGCTGATATGGCCTCTCATGGCAATGATTCTGAAAACATAGCAAACAAATAAGGTCTGCCTTTTATACCTGAATTCATGGTGAACAGTAAGGTGTAACAAAACCAGATGATATATTAGCAAAGACAAGATTTATGGCTTGTTCAAGAAAGTTATTGTTAACACTCATGTTTAAAAATTATTCTCGTCTTGGTGTCAGCTGATAGTAGAGCACAAGAGAAGATTTTTAATACATTAGGTTTAATGTGACTCAGTTAATTAATGAAAAAAAAAGGTTGTTAATGTGGGACATAATTTTTAGGCACTTTCAAGACACCATGCCTTCGTCTTAGTACCTGAGAGTTATGAGTCAGATGCTGATATTTTGCCCTAGGGTCTTATGGTTGGAGGATTCCAATTTTGGTGCAGCACTTGGTGCATGTAATTAAATGAGTCTGCTATTTGTAGGCAATATTGAGACAAGTATACTGCATTTTTCTGTGCAGAGCTTGGATGCTATGGTGTAAGGGACTGCCTGTTGTGGGATAGGGCAAAGCACCCTAAACAATTAATGCACTAGGGTTTGAGATATCAGAACATCCTGTGCATGGTAACTCTTTATATCACCTACTGCCCTTTTTAATATTGTATTAGGGGAGTAACTCAAAGAGTGGTATCTATCCATTACTACAGAAAAAAATGGTAGAAGCCTTCAGATCTTTGTTAAGGTAGGGATGGGGAAAAAGAGAAAAAGGTTGAGACAAGTTTCTAAATCCATGCTCTTAAGTTAGTAGATGTTGGACCTTTGCATCCTAAATTTCTAAGAAATACCTGCTGACCAAGTACTAGGAATGCTGATTTTCAATAACCTAGCTGGGTAAATTCCAGAACATGTCCAGTCATCAGTCAAATAAAAACCTGCAAGAGGAAGGTGTTATTTATAAAGAATTTAAATTAGAGAAAAAGAGCTTGTGTCAATTAATATAAGACTACAGGGAGAATGATAGTTGAAGTTGTTATTCCTTTAATTCGCTCACATGATTAGCTTAGAGTAGTTATATCATTAGATTGTTATGTATTTTCTAATCACAACATTTATGTATTGAAGACATAAAATAAAATAGTGATTAGCTTCTTGAACCATATCAAAAAGTGTTCAAGTGCAGCAGTGATAATTGAGTGTTTGTTTCCAGTGAGAACTCCCAGAAGACAGATTTTGAAATGATGACGATTTTTCTTATGGTTTTTGTAAGGATATAACAATTAGCAGAATGGTAATCAATTTAAAGATGTAGCCTTCAGTACAGAGCAAGGGAGACTGCTCGCTAAACGGAATATAAATTCTGCTTGTTTTGTAAAAAACACAGATAAAAAGATACATGCAGAAAATCACAATGCAAATGGACTTTTCAACACAGAAAACAGCTACTCCGAAAACAGCACCAGGTCCATAGGACAGTCAGCTCATTCTCAGCCGTCAGGGAAGCGCTGGGTCCATAAGGAATGGGCCACTGCTGACTGAGTGAACAGTCCTGGTGGATCCTGCCTCTGAAGTGGAGCAGGACAGAGGGATCTTGCCTGCACTGGGCCTGCAGAGGCTGCCTGGCTGCTGGTAAACTCTCATTGACATCAGGTGGGGAGGAGTGAGAGAGGGCTCAATCTGGTTGGTTTAGGCTAGACTTTGATATACCTATAAACAGGGCACAATAAAAGCTAAATTTGATAAATGTGAGGTCTCCAGTATGTCAATGAGGATGTGCAATAGGGTTCAATTAGTGCAATTAGGAGCTGCTTTAACACAGGCAAAGAATAGGGATATTATCTAAAGCTAAAATTCAATTTCAAATCCAAATCAAACTAGAAAAATTACTGTTTTGCTGGTTTAATTTATCAGCTTCATTTTCTTTACTGAAAATATATTTTCTTGGCAACATTGTGTCTGATAAATTTGTCCTCCGTGCATTGTGCTAACATAGTCATATTTATTATAAATCTAATCTTCTAATACTTCTAATCAGCTTAAAAATTTCAGTAAAATGTAAGTGTAGACCAGGCTCATATAAGCCTTATCAGTCATCAGGTTGTCTTGATAATTTGGGCTCTAGGATAGCCTTGACCCATTATAAAATGTTATAACTCATAAAGCCCATGCTTACAACATCCAGAAGTTTCTCAAAATTCTTTTATTTATGCTCCCACTTAAACCATGTTAAAGATACCAAGATATTTGTTATGATTTCAAGTCTGGTATAGTTCTGTATCATTCTTTGAAGGACCTCCTGGTTTGCAACACTCCTTGAGAAACATGCCAACCTGAAGACTTCACAGAGGTAGTGTTACCTGTTCAGAATGTGCCAAAATAGAAATTCTACTGGAAGAATTGAGTCATTTCAGACTAAAGTCTAGGTCTCTCAGCAATAAAAACTACACGGGAAAACATACAAGTTAAAAGATCCTTTGGCATTTTGTCAAGCCAAAAGTGTTTTAATTCTCCTAATATAAACAGCTTTTAAAGTCTAACTTTCCAGACATATCAAAACAATGAGTATTTTATTAGAGATGAAATTTGATAAACTTTCAGAGTCCACGTCTCATAAAATCTATATCTATGACTATATAATCCTATTTTCTTCATGCACATAAATAAATGTACTCTAAGAGATTCTTCCCCATCCACATAACACCAAAATAACTTGGAGATTATATCTCTGAGGCTATTGTGGCAGATTGTAGTGCACACTGCAATAACAAAAAACTGGATGTGGATCATTTGGTGTGCTGTGCAGTCTATAAATAGTGTGATGCACTAAGTAAATGTTCTGGTGAGCACACCATAGGATGATAGTTACAGACAATGGATATGCTCCTAAAATACAAATTTAGCAATTAAACTGCAAAACAAATTTGATGAAGGTCACAGGTCTAGTGAGAGCTGAATGTAGTTTATTGTGAAGACTTTAAAACAGCCCAGAGGCTGAGACAGCTCAAGCTTGTAGTCAGTGAAAAAACAATCACTAAAAGCTTAACACCCTATAACCTCTTTTTTATTCTTGAGCTCTAAAACATTGATTTAATTTTCTTCTCTTTACTGCCTTCAGATTTTGAATCTAAAAAGATTTTTCAAACAACCTGAATAACATCAATGCTTTTACTGGAAACTTTTTCTAAGTTGACTGTAAATCTAGAAGATCCCTGTAATGGGCTGAATATTACTGGTATTCCTGAATTCAAGAATGAAGAAAAATGCAGTTAAGCATGTATTTAGACTGCAAATTTGATGCATTACTCTGTAAGTACACTTGACAGGTTTGAAAAGGCAATTAACAGACAAGAAAAGGCTTTGGATATATCTATGGATTTGAATAGAGAGGGAGGAAATAGATAAGGGTAAAAGGGTATTATTTATTTTCCAAGAACATGAAAAAGGGCAGAATTCCTAAAAAAAAATGGTTTTAAAAAAGGAGCATAAGGAGTAGGTAACAACCTAGGGGAAAAAACCAAGAACATTTGTGTGTGGTATGTAAAAGACATTATGAAGAAAGCAAGAAAGAAAAAAATAAGAATCACAGAATTGTAGAATCACAGATGACACCAAAAAGAACATTTAGTCCAGTCCCTCTTCATGCAGGCTAGAGCCAGTTGCTCATGACCATGGCCAGGCAGGTTTTGAATATTTCTGTGATTTGAGACTCTACAACCTCTCTGTGCAATTTCTGGGCAGTTTCTCTCCTCAACCATCTTCACTGTAAAAAAAAACAAAACATTTTCCTGTATTTGGATACAATTTCTTGTGTTTCCATTTGTGATGATTGCCTCTTGTCCTGCCATTGGACACCACTGAGGAGAGTCCGGTCTCCCTTCTTTCTCCATCAGGTGTTTAGACATCTCCTCTTCCCTGGTTTGAACAGTTCCAGCTCTCTCAGTGTCCCCTTGTATGAGAGATGTCTCATTGTTCATCATCTTCACGGTGCTTTACTGGACTTGCTGCAATAGCTCTATCTCTCTTGCATTGGGAAGCCCAGAATTGTTGCTCCCACCTGTTTTTTTCTTTTATTTTTCAGATGGTTGAGATGGGAGTCCTGAGCAGGAGGACAGGAGATAATCTTTAAAAATAAACAAGTTCTCTCAGACTATTCTTCTTTACAGGACCATATCTGATGAGATTCCTCCAAGCAGATCCCTGAAGATGTGAAAGCCTTCTATTCTGACATCCAGGATAATGATCCTGGCTTTTGTCCTGCTTCCCACAAGCCAAAGGTTAAAAACCGAAGAAGGAAATGGAAAAGAAGCAGTGGGAAGATGAAATGAAGATTTCCATCAATCTACTTTACTTTTTTTTTAATATTTCTCCCTTCTTGCTTTTCCTTGCTTCTAGTTGTGTCAAACACTTTGGAATCATTTAGTTTGCAAAAGACCTGTAAGATCACCAAGTCAAGCCATTAACCCAACACTGACCTTTCCAACACCAAACCATGACTCTAAGCGCCACATCCAGGGATGGTGACCACCAATTCCCTGGGCAACCTGCTGCAGTGCCTGGCAACCCTTTTCATGAATAAATTTTTCCTAATATCCAATCTAAACTTCCACTAGCACAATTAGAGTAAATTTCCTCTTTTCCTATCGCTTGTTACTTGGGAGAAAAAAAAATTACGCCTGCTTTGTTACAGCGTCCTTTCAGGTAGTTGTAGAGAGAGATACACCTCCTTTTCTCCAGGCTAAACACCCCCAACTCCCTCAGCTTCTCCTCATGAGTCTCCAGCCCCTTCCCCAGCTCTGCTGCCCTTCTTTGGACATGCTCCATCACCTCAATGTCCTTGCTGTAGTGAGAGGCCCAACATCAAACACGGGATTCGAGGTGTGGCCCCACCAATGCTGAGTACCGGGGTGATCACTGCTCTAGTCCTGCTGGATACACTATTTCCTATAATAGCAATTGATGCTTTTAATATTTACATTACTTTTAATGAAGTGAATAGTTATAATGTATGATGCAATTGCATAATTTTAATGAAGTGAAAATACATGAGAGAAACAACCTGCCAGATACCTAAATCTGTTTTAAAAAATGAAATTCTATCTACATAATTTACAGTTTTAGAGATGATCTGAAGACCAATTCATCTGGGTACAGAAGTTTTATTTGCTTGATGACAAGTGAAACATTTTCAGATCAGTTTCCAACAGATACATTGTAATAAAATGTGAACAGCATTGTCAGCTACACCCCTCTTAATCCATGGCTCAAATAAAATGCATTCCACATGAATGCTAGCAAGGCACTGGGAAACTTGCCAAACCAAAACCATAAGGTATTGTACATTTAATTCCTTATAGTGGAAAGTCAGGGAAAACTCTTATGTTATTTGAACTGTATTATTTGAAAATTATGGTAATCTTTTGAAAGTTGGGATTGAAATATGGCTTCCATTGAAATGACATCATGAAAAGCAGATGAACAATTTTCCTAGTGTTTAACGCACAGTCTGATGAAATTTTGTTGGAGACTATAGGAGAGATTATTTTGGGGAAGTCCTCCCCCTTCCACTTCTCCCTCTCTGTGTTTCTTTTTACATCCCAATTCAAAGCAGACACTTTCTATTTCATTGTTTGTATTCCTGAGAACATGGTTTCCCCTCATGGACATTTGTTCCTTCATCCCATTCTGTCATAGTCACAGTCTTAAACATCGAGAACAACTCCACAGGAGACACAGACTAAGAAGAAGAAGATACAGAATCTGCAGTAGAACACAGTGTGTATAACAGATGTCACAAGCAGACTGATCTGGAAAGCATTAGACACCTCACCTTTACTGGACTTAACCAAATTAGTTGAGATTAAAAAAATAGAACTTTTAAAAAATTGTATTTTTAAAATGAGTCAGATATAATTTCTAAAGTAAATTGTGTCTAGCAGATGCAGCAGCTACTTGGTGGGCCTACTACTCTACTTAGTTTCCCAACCATTTGTTTTAACCAAAATGCTGCTTGATGTCCCAAAAGCACTCAGTTCAGTCAGACCTGGAACTTCCAGGGTTTAAATGCTGCTCCTGAAAAAATTGTACTTTCCAGTGAAATATAGTGAAATGATGCTGCTCGGCTCCTTCCTAACACTGGCTGTTTTATCTGGAGAACGAATAATTTTGAATTCTTCCTTTGCATCTGAACAGCGCCATACCTGGTAGGAAACCATCCAGCAAGTATCTTCAATATAAGCAATAGGGATATGATGTCTACTCTCACTGCAACTTCCAGCCACCTTATGTTTAATATTTCCTTTTCTTATCAGATTTCTCTTTCTTGACCTGCTAACTTTTAAAGAATTAGCTGATTAAACTACAGAAAACATTAATTAATCATGTACTATGCTCGTGTCCTCTTGCAGAATCTCCTCCAATACATCAACACTTGTGTTGGACTTAGGTTACCAGGACAGACCCAGTTCCTACTGCCAGTAGCACTAATTTGCCATACAGAGTAGGAGAGACCAATTTGCTTTCCTGGGGATTTCTGTCAGCTATAAGTAAGCCCAGGAGTTTAGGAGGAGTTTTGCTCTCTACAATATAAACAGCCATGGCCCTTTTTTTACATCTGCAGTAACTGACCTCTCTGCACACTCTGTGTCTGTGGGTAAAGCATGAGACTGGGAGCAATGCTGATCCCTCATTCTACCTCTCCGTCATACCAGCTTGCTAAAATAAGGCCAGATCAGTCATTTCTCTGTGTCTGAGTTCTCAAAGTGGACTAGTCAGCCACAGTCATGGCTTTAGTCATGGTCATAGTCAGGAAACAGTCAGAATTGGTTAGAAGTAAGGGGAAAACTTTAAAATAGATTCCATTTTCGCGTTTTTATTACTGTTGACAGTACTGGTGTTAAGAAACATTCCTTGCATAGCCTGTGATGCTACCCAGATAAGATAAGATAAAGAGATTCAAAGTTTTCATATGGCTCATAAATACATGCTTATTTTCATGATATTCAACTCATCCATGGGAAAAAATCCTCTTGGCACTGTGTGAAGTCCCCTATACCGAAATCATCCTCTTTTTTTTTCTCAAATCCATATGGACTTTTAACAATTTTTGCACTTATTTTTGTTTTCTTTTTACCAGCTTCTTTTTATTTTTCTTTTCTTATTTTTTTGTAGGTGACTGATTTTATTCTTTTAGTAGTCAGAACAATAGCAAAGTGTGTGAGCACTTCTTGCAGACTCAGAATAATCAGAAACTTAGATTAAGCAACAACACGTGAAGTAGAAACTTAATTGTGTAATTGATCATTCTGCTCAGCAATCTCTAGCAAATTGACAAAACCAATCTTAAAAAATTTGGCTACAAGTAGTAAGTGTGAAAAGCAATTTATTAAGCTGGATAAGAAGTGAACTATGCTCCTGTATCTTGAAATCCAGAACACTTTTTCTTTGTAAGGGAAGATATACCAGAAGGATCAGAGCAATAAACATAGGTAATTTCCTGTCCACAGGTAACACTGCTGCCACTTTTGTGAAACACAGATAGATCCAAAAGAGCAGTCTATGAAAATAACTATGAGAATATGAAAAGTCCTTGCATTTATTTCAAAATAAGTTGGAAGCCAGATATTGCAGAAATGAAACCACAGTTTGCAATCACTAAGCTGCAATTTCTAGCTGATTTCTTTATTCAGGGACCATGTACAGACAAGAGGATGCACACAAGTGCCACAATGAAAATTTTATAAATTAAAAATTCCTCCTTTATTTACTTGTCTGCAATGAGTACCTATTATACCATGCTTCCCTTAAAAATATGTATAAGCCTTAAATTTTTTTACTGTATTAGTATTGACTTGAGTCAATAAAGAGCTTTTTTTAAAGCTGCATTGTACTAAGGGAAATATTCTCATCATGTGATCAAACTATCTTTTAAACCATATTAAAAAGCCAAATAAGAAGGAAAAAAAAATAATACCCAAGCTTGATGGAATGTCATTATGCAATTTAATTAGCTTTGAAAAGTCTCCATTTTCTCATGCTCTTCAAGTCTTGCTCAATGCTTACAGGAATGCTCATTTTTCAGATTAGTTTCTCCAAGGGAGAGATTTTAACATGCTCCATTTCAGAGCTGGCAGCTCTGACGATAAAATTTTTAGCTACACTCTTCACCTTTCTCTTGGAATAAAAAACATGAGAAATGTGACTTGCAAAATGAGTTCAGCCCTGTAGAAAGTGCTGTAGAGACTCAACACTACTAAGATCAATAGGAATGAATACATGAAACATGATGAAAATCCTTGCTTTTGACAATATTCAGATCATGTAGTTCACAGAGCAAGAAGATGGATGGGAAACTGAGAGAGATCAGTCAAAGACAGAGTAAAAAAAGAATGCTATGGCTGTGAAATATTCTGCAGCAAGCAGAAAGCTTTGTTACAGTGTTGTAAAGCTACACCTAACAGAAGTTCTACCAGCTCTACAGAGATATGAAGGGGAAAGATGTTTTGACAGCAGTGTTCTCTGGTTGCTGAATGATTTACTATCCAGGAAACATTAGTCAAGTAATAGTTGAGCTGAAGTATTTTATATCATCTCAGAGGCAGAACAGCTCTGTTTGACACAAGCTCTTAGGCAGTGTCATTTGCAAGCATTTTGTGGAACACCACAGGTTTACAGGCAGGAAGATTTCCTTGCCAAGAAGGATTTATTCAACACACACCTAACCCCTGTACGTCAGTGACTGCCTTGCACTGATCTCCTGAACGTCTTTCACAATCTATTCAAAATGCTACTGCTGTTGCTCTATTTTGAAATGTAGCCTGATAAACCAAAGTTTCACATAAATCATGTACTTCGGTTTGGTTTATCATAAGGTTAAGAGTGAAGAAGATGTTCCCCTGTCCTTAAAGAGATGCTGATATTTGAAAAGCTGAAGCTTTGAAGCTGTTCTTTGGTTCTAAGAACCTTTTACCACAGGCGTCTTGCAGCATGTTGGTACTTAGCTCAGCATCCTTCTTGGAAAATGATGCTTGACCAGCAAACAAGATACTAAAAGCCAAATAATTTCTCTTTCCTGCCAGAGCTGGCCACAAATAGCTGGCTCCACATACCAGAATGACTGGGAGCCTGTAGCAGGCAGCATGGACAGGACACACTCACCTCCAGGGCCAGGTACTGCAGTGCTCAAAGAGCTTCCCCTGCCTGTGGATGGGGGCAGGAGGGAGAGAGGAGTGGGATCAACTGGATTCTCAGGAGCCAACAAGACCTACTCAGAGGCAGAAATTGGCCTGTCTCCACCAGTGTCCTGACCCTGGACCCTTCTGGTGGCAGGTGCATCTTGGCTTTGAAAATGATCAAGATAAATTGCATCATTTGAAAAAAAAAGAGAGAAAGAGAACAAAATTGATGCCTTTTCATTGGCAAATATAATCACCTAAATCAAACATTAGAAACCCAAAAATGTCTGGATGAAAAATTAGCCTATTTTGCAGCTCTGTTGTCTAATCAAACCAAAATAAGGAAGCTAACTAAAAAATTAGCCTGCAGGATTGCATATAAAAGTGAAAGATGAGACAGGAAGCAAACTCCAGGATGTAAAATACTGTAGTCCTGATCAAAAGTGCCTATGAATTGCATGTATTTTCTGGAAATGCTGTGACCTTACCAACTACTTCATATCTCTACTTATATCTTCTTTATTGTCCCTGCAGAATGTTTTTACATAGGTTGCCTTTCCACAAAGAAGCCTTTGATGCAGAGCATACCAGCAATCGGCATATTTTTCACTGAGGGATACAATGGACAAGAGAAAAAGATGGTAAAAAGAAGAAGCTCCCTCTTTTTGTTTTTTTCCACAGGACATTGTTACTGATAAATGTTAACAGGGAAACATTTCAGGCAGAACTTTGGGCAAACTGATGGAAGGAAAATCCATTAGGGCTGATAAAAGTAAAACTTCATATCAGGGATCTCACAGACTGTAAGTGAAAGAAATATGCTTTCCTGGTAATTTTCCACAGGTTTCAGCTATTGATCTTTGTGAGGGGAGGATGGTGAACTGACAGATTTTCCCAGACCAGATATTGGAGTCTAGGTAGTCCTTTTTCATGATTTGAATGTAGATATGCATATGTTCCCATGTATGGTCATGGTGTAAGTGTTAAGTTTAAATATCTGCAAAAGTGAAAGGCAGTCCCTCAAAAAGTCACTGACACAAACTCAGCACCTTGTTTTTGGAGGCAGGCTATTAAAATAGAAAGGAGATCATATGGAGGTGACAAACCTCAGCTGTGAAGCAGAGTGCTTCATGGGTCCTGCTTGTAGGGCTGCTCTAAAAGAGTCATGTATGGGTTTTATACACATAAGTAAAGTATATGGTGAATGTGGGCACATGCCAAAGAAACAACTTTTTTATGAACAAATTAAGCAATACTGTGAATAAGCAATATGAACAAAGAGCAATACTGTACTCATCCTCAAACTGAAGATTTCCTTTGTTTTATAGGAGAATTACTCTCAATTTTGTAAACATGCTTTGATTTTTTAAAACTTTGATTTCAACTTGCTTCAAAGTGCAGTTACCCAGTATCCACCATTATTTTTAAAAGTTGCTTACCACTATGCCCTAGGTGTATAATCTTTTCTAATTTTCAGAAATGTGTTAAAACCTGAAAGTGTAACTTCTTATAACTCTTATCCCAGAGGACAGGAGTTAAGTTATTGAGGTACCTAAATTTAGGGGAATATTTCAGTCATGTGTTTCAGAATGGCATTTGAGCTAGCTGAATTTTTGTTTTAAAGGCTAACCAAAAAATGAGTCCTCTGAGCTAAGAGGACTTGGTTTGCAAACTTCTTTTGGATTTTTCCATTTTTTCTGCTTTTTCTCTATCATTTTTTCATTTTATGACCTTTTATTTGCTATAAAATAAAATAGAATGAATAATGTCAGGTATTATTGTATTGCCCACTCCAAAACAATAATTTTTCATTTCCTTCATTTTTTCCTTTGCTATTCTAACTTTTTTAATGGATTAACAAGAGAAAAAGGAGAGAGAAAAAGTGGAAAAAAAGTTGAGTGTTTCCATTTTATTCTGTTCAGCTGGTTAAATAATAGTTGTAGGCATGACTTTAATATTTCATTTTTGAAACAGAGACCAAAAGTCTAAATATTTAAACTTTTCACAGAAAAAGATCTGATCCAAAATATTTCACTTCATTGTTTCATGATGATCAACCACTTTGAGCTTCTTCTTCGTGTGCGCTGTTGTGTGAATACGATTGGCGTCGAGCGTGATTCAATTCATTTTAATGCTCCTCTCACACGGTGCCTCCAGGCAAAGGCAGCTCTGAGGCATCCCACTGCTGTGTGGATGTGGAGCAGGGCTGCAAGGAGGTTCATTTCTCTCCTTGGGCGCAGGCCCTGGCTGGGCTTTGCCTCCAAGGAGGGAGCTTGGCAACGCAGTTCCCTTGATATGCCATAGGGGTTAAGTCAGGATCAAAGCAGTTGAGGGACATGGTGCGCTGCAAGTCAGTGGAGCTGGAAACTGGAGTAGAAAACACCTGGATTACTGCTTTTCTGAACCTGTGGGTAGATCCAGTGAAGAAATGGAAACTGAGATTCCCCAGCTGCTTTTGGGAGTGCATAAGGAGAAGAAAGGTAATGGAAGCTGAGGAAGAAATAACTGGCATTCCTGATAAAAAATAAAACCAAAAGTGAATGCAACATTCTCTGTCGTGAAATTGCTGGCATATAAAACTATCTGATGTTTCTCATAACCCTCTTTGGCCACTCATATTTCTACCTTCAGGTCTCAGGTCAGGTACCAAGGCTGATCCTTGAGCTCATCTCCATGTGCTCGTGAGGACAGTGAATGCCCTCAAAACCATGTCACTGTTTTGGGTGTCAGATAGCAAGATAAGAGTCAACTTCATTTTGGGTTAGATCCATTTCTTTTGTCCTGATGGGAATATTTTCACCTGTTTTGGGTTTGTAAGTGCTTTTAAATAACAATATTGGAGGGGTTTTTTTCATTAAAATTTCAGGCAGAAATTTATTTATTGTTTGTTGACAATTAATTAACTTCTTGGAGTTAAACCATGGCTAGTTTGTTTTTGGTTTTTTAAGTTGTTCTTTCTTTAAGTTCACTGATATTTGTACTTAATTTCATTGAAACAGTACTTTTAAATTTAATACAGCAATAGCTTATTTGTTTGTAAACATTTCTGAGTTTAAAGAGGTCCGTAAGTGACATAAAAACAGAAAGACAGGATGTTTGTAAATTTTTGGAGGAATATATTTAGTGAAACCTCAGACTGTAATGATATGTGGGCCTTTTCTGAGATGGCTCTAGTACTGCTGAGTACTTTCTCTTATATTTAATTTTGTGTTGAAATTTCCATTTTTTCTTGAAAATTAGTATAAAGAATTCATCTGAATAATGACCTTACCTTTGGTATGAAAATGTATGATACATTTTTGATGAAAGCCTTCACTTGATTTAATTTATTTTCCCATTAAATGGTTGATTTTGTTAGGTAATGTATCTGAAGAAGGAAGGTCTGGAGTACCAGTCACTCCAGATGCAGTCCACAGGACTGATTAAACGTGGGAAGGTCTGACATCACACTGAGCCTTCACAAATGCTGTCTGTGCACAAATGCTGTCTGTGCACTTTCCTGTGGATTCACTGCTCTTTTGCTCTAGTTTCTATTTTGTTCTAATTATTCTGATAATTCATAAATACCAGAGCATAGACAATACTGTGAAAAGTATCTATCCTTCATTTTCTGTTTTTGCTTAGCTATATTTGGACTTGGGACTCTTCAGGAAACTTCAGTGTATCAAGGATTAAGGAAGAAACCCGAAAATTTTGGATAAATCTGTTTCCTTTATATATTACACAGTGAGAAATTAGATCCCATCAACCTGGGTGAAGTTATTGTCTGAAACATAAGGAGCAGCATGTGACCCTTTGAAGAGTCCAACTCTGAGACAACAAACTTGGTTATTTTGAGAAGGAAGCCAATGTTTTTGCATAAAATTCTATCTGGGGCAATACCCCTCCATAACAAGTTCATTTACAAGCACTTACTGCATGGCATGACCTGCTCTACAAAACTGTGACAGTCTCAAGGCCTCTCCACTAATCTGATTATTTTTGATAATGGAAAACAATCTTGTCCTCAGCTATGAAAAATATGATTCTGTTTGCAAATCTTATTTTGTAAGACTGCCTTTAATTTAAGTGTGTCAGCTACACTAGCCATAAAGTTTTGTGTTTAAACAAAAGTGAATAGTATGGCAGAATATTTAAAATATCTAAATGTTAAAGTAACCAGATGATTCATAATTATCAGCTTCATCTGCAATTTTTTTTTTCCTTTTACTTTTGCCTTCAATGAGTCATGAGTATGTCTGGATTGCTCTTCAACCCTGAAGGAGTGAAATGTGCTCCTAATGGACAACACAAGGGTCATACATACCACGTACATCCCCAAAAATAGAGCTCTCAGTCCTGTTGCTATGAAATTTCAGTCCTTCGAACAGCCTGCTTGTGCCAATTAGCTTTTTGCTCACTGAATAGTTCCATTCACCTCATCAGGGAGGTACGAGTGGCACAGGGAGCTGCTCGTCATGACGGCTCCAGGATGTGGTCCTCTCACAGGGACGGCGCCATGCTCACAGGGTGCTCTGTATCCTCCTGAAGCTGATTTCCCTTACAGCTTCTTCTGAAACCTTGCAAAGGCTCCCTTGTATATTTATGGTTAAATGTGTCTTCATTCATTACTGCGAGGTCTTTCCTTCCAAAGGAAGATTTTGAACTGGAAATTATAAGGTTCTCAAATTCCACAGCCATGGCATCATTCTGAGTTTTAACTGTGGCTTGCGTAACTTCTCATATTTGCTCTTTGCCAGCCTCAAGTGTAGGGAGTTCAACAAGATTCCTTCTCTGAGCTGTATTACTGTTTCCATTAAGAAAAACAAATTTCAGGGCCACAGAGCTGTTATGACTCAGTTCATATCCTTAGGATCTTTATTTCACATAGCAAGCACTTCCCAGTCTGATGTCTGAAAATCCTCTCTAATTAGTGCTCCTTCACAAACTAAGAGGAAAACTATTGTTATGGTGTTGTCTCATTTCATACACTTTTACTGATGCTACGTGGATGATCTGTAACCTTGTGTGCTTTTAAAAAGCAAGAAATATTCCTTTGTTATGACTCACAGGCATAACTTTCAGGGTAATGAGCACTTTGATGTCATGGAAGTCAATGCGCATGAGCTTGAAAGAACAAGCTATTCTCATTTGGGAGAGTTGGGTGCATGGGCTGATTTAACGTTTCTGTTACAGATGCTGCTCAGCAGCCTCAAGCACGAGGTCTTATTGCACGAGTGGACCTGCAAGACAGTACATGCAGTTCCCATCTTACACTCCCTGACCAAGGAGGGGGTGGCAGATGAATGTGGAGACGATGTGAAGAGAGATATCCAGATGTATTCATTAACAGCTTTTGAAAAGCGCTAGCAAAGAGCATCCATCTGCACCTTTTCTTCGGTGCTTTATGTAAATACTTTTCTCAGCACTATATTAGGGAGAGAGAGAGAGCAGCATGCAGGGCCATTGAACCAGCTCACAGTGAGGACAGCTAGCACCACAAAAACAGCATCAGGAGGTACTTATTCAGAGCTGCTGCTAAAAAAACAGTAAGAGAAGTTGGCACCCCTGGCAAGGAAGAATGAATGACTGTTTGTATCCTAAAGCATCTGTCAGACAGGAAAGTAGACAGCATGTTGTAAGCTTGTTTTGTTTCATTTTTACAGCTACATAATGACAATAAAGAAGAAATTATGTCATCTTTAAAAATATGCAAAAATAAAGAGAACAGAGCATCCAAATGTTTCTTCGAAGTAGTGAAACTTGGACATGTGGTTTTCAATTATTTATTCAAGTCTGTAGTGAGTGCTCAGAGTCTGTTGGTATTGTTTACTATCTAGTACGGAAGGATCCTACAGACCCAGTATTAAGAAACCCAGCTGTGTTTATTTCTAATTTTTCTGATAGCCAAAATCTCAAATACATGCCGTGTACTGCTTTACACGGACTCTATTAATCTGATATAATTTGTGCCACTGTAAACAAGGCTGGAGAAAACCACCTTCAAAAATGACCACTGATTTCTATGTAGGTGAACAAGCCCATATTGAAACTTGCAGGTCTCCCATCTGAAACAACATGACAAACCCCATACCAGTGGCTCACACAGAAATAGAGGGGCCTCAAATTATGGTTTAGTGAACAGCGTGCTAACATGAAAAAAATCTGTTTGTTGAAGTACTTAGGTCTCTGTACTGGCTGGAAATGGGACTCCAGCAAATTCTTTGCTAGGGATTTCTAAGTGAAAGCCTAGTTTCAGGAAGATCAGCGAGGATTTTACTGTTGCCCATGATTAGGTCAGTGCACTATCCCTGGCAAAATGGACCCAACTCAAGAGATCCTTTCTGAATCCTAATCACCTCAACAAGCATACCCAGACATTCTCTGAACTTCTTGAAACCCCCCCATGAACAAGAATCTTGCTGCACTGCCTGCAGAGTCACCTGGCACTCAGGCTTCACCAGCCCCTCCACACCCCTAGGAGAGAACCAGGGTCATGGATGCTGGCTGCTGTCATCCCTGCAAAGGTGAGTGATGTAGCTGGAGGAAGAAGAGTCCAGCCCTTCAGGGTACATCTCAGACTGTGTGCTTAAGGACTCATTTGCCTTACTCTTGGATTCCAGCCTAAGGACAGCCAGAGAGGCAGTCCTGGGGTGCTCCAGCCAGCAAGGAATTTAAGCAAGCAGCTGTTTTGGCTTTCAGCCTAGCATGAGGCTATTTCACAGAACCTAGACGATGAAATCCATGAGTAATAGATTCTTATTTCAGTCAAACCTTATTTCCAGTCAAACCTTAGCTTCAAATCAGCTGTCCTCCTCACTTTTCTAGTACCTTCAGAGGATGCTTCACTGTTCGGCCTTAGCAGCAGTGGGATTGGAACTTACTGATCTGCTTAAATAAAACCCCAAATTGTTTTGGTTTTAGACAGTAAAGTCTGTTAGATCTGTTATTTTAATAAATAACTGGTAATCCAGATTACCAGTTCATTAATGATTTGAAGCAGCCATGTACAAGCAATCCTATCGATTTCATGAAGTGCAGTGTTTGTGCTGTCACTGAGTAGATGTATGCCTCCTAGATGGAGCCAGAGACATGACTACTGGTGCATAACAGGGTCTTACAGCACAGTGAAAGTATATTTTTCAAATATGAGCAAGCAGCACATTTAACTCATTTCTCAAGATCAAATATCTTGTCCTTTAGATGGTGACAAAGCAGCAATATTTACTTCCCATAGATATATATCTAACAAGACAGTTCATCTTGATGTGCTTTGCAGTAGTCATTTGATAATGAAATGTTTCACTACCACAGAAATTTTCTTGTAGTTGCATCTGTAAGTTATGCATTTTAGCTTTGCAGTCATGCTAAGTGGTGTTATAAATCATATAAAGCAGCAGACAGCCCTGTGAAAAGATACATCAGCTGTATTACATGTAGACTTAAACAACATTCAAAAAAATGCAGGAAAATATCCTCATTCCACAGAAATGAATGACAGACTTTCACAGGGTCACAATGTCAATTTTTACTTTCTTTTGCTCTGAAATGAACTTAAATGATATTTTTATACTTTAAAAAATGCCTTATTTAATATTTCTTTAAAAAATTGATATGTGAGTATGTATCTTCATATGTACATAATCATAATTTTATCTCTCCTGGACAGTGTTTTTCACATCTCCAAAAGAAGTCAAAGGTGATTTACCTTCAGTAAAAATATTCTTGTTCTAACTTTGCTCATTGATGTGAAATGACTCAAAATAAATGACTTAAAGTATTTAAAATAGCTTAAAAAACTATTTCTGTTACTTTCAATTTTGTGATTCTTTCATTTCGCAAGTACTCCAAATCCATTCACCGACTTAGTGCAGAATTTAGTATTCATTGAAGGAATAGTGAAATAGTGGTAAATCAGAAAGCAGATGTGTCTGAGACATGTAGAAGGAATATTGAAAGTCTTTTGTTTTCCCTTTTCAGCTCTGATTTGTAAAAAATGGATTTAATTTCAACGTAATTATTCAAAGAACTCTCATTTCTGTATGTTTCTGAAATCAATTCTCTGTTCGTATTCTCCCACAATAGAGAGAATGTTTACTAATGCTTTGAGAATTAACCTGACTTCTTGACTTTCATCCTTTTTGATGTGCTGCTGTTCATTTTTCTGTGTTTCAGTTTTCTCTTAAGATGTGACTACAGACAGGACCATCACTCCTATAAATAACCCCATCAACACATGAACAAACATGCCTAATTCACCAGTTGCTTCATTCTACAATGAAAGCATAGTAATTAATCAATATAATTTATTGTAGATGACTTATTGCAATCCATTTTTTTTCCATGATTTTGGGTTTTAACAAGTTTTAATCAAGGGGAAGGCTCCTCATCAGAAAATTTAGGCCTCACAAACACAGCCTTAGTTATGCTTTTGCAGACCACCTAAAAACAGTGCAGGCTTTCCCAAGGTCTCAGACCACAGACTGTAAATTACCACTGAAGTGATTATCTAAAAGGAATTAAGATCAGATGTGTGATATAATATGTCTAGAATTTATTTTAATAAAAAATTAAGATCAGTTCCTAAATAATTCAGTATCATTTGGGAGAACCACCATAATCAAATAAACTGAGCAAAAAGAAGAATGTCCAAGTTCTCATGCACAGACAAAGAAAAGTCAAAAAAAACCCAAAAAACAACCCTGCCATTAAATTAGGTGTAGGAAAAAGCAAATGAATTTTTCTGAGTCAAACTGTCAGCCTTGAATATAAAACTCACCAAATTCAGCTTTTATCTGCAGAGCCTGCAAATCATTAATTCATAATCTATATGAAATTAGTGATCCCAGAGAAGTGAATGATTGATAATTAGAGTTCATTTCTTAAATGGCAAATTATCTGGAAAGTTCCCAAAAGAAAAGAAGCAGGAATTTCTAGTCATTTTTCTGATACTTCAAGTGCAATAGCTCTCATGATGTTTTGGAGAACAAGTCATACACTTCCTCGGGGTGCATATCAAGGGGAGTTTTTAAGAGCACCATACAGCACATCATGAAATGGAAAGCAATAAGAAAACATAAAAAATCCCAGTATTTGGTATAAATGCAAAAGGTATGGAGTGCAGCCATTAAGTACAGGAATAAGGAAATGTATATAGATGAAGGGTGGCCAAGTTTTCTGAGCAAGCAGTCATCAGAAAGCACTGGTTAAACTGGAAAGGCACAAATATTCACTGAACTATTGGCTTGAAACTACTTCCATATGTGCCTCCAAGCACAGAGCAAAATGTGGGTCCCAGCACTTCTGCTTTGTTTGTTCCTTAAGAAAAGACACCAGAGGTTAATCAATAAAGTGTTCCTAATGTTCACAAAAAGAAATTCATCAGACGCCTGCATTTGGTGAGGATTCCTGGAACAAATGTGTTCCATGACGCAGGTATCTTTTGAGTCTCTGGTTAACAGAATGTTTTATATAACAGTGTGTTTTCAGGCTGGGGCCAGGAGATCACAGCTGGACAGCACCAGTTCCTAGCTCTGTGAAAGGACTAACATTTGTGAAATTCCCTCTCCTGGAAAGGCAAGTCCCCAAAATAGCTGTGTCTGACTTGGAAAATAGAATTTCATGGCTCCTTAAAAGGCATTTAAAGAGATTATACTCCAAATTAATCAGAAGAGCGAGGTTCATTTTTAGGATAGGAATGCAAAACCAGCAATGGGATGCAATTCTCTTTAAGATTAGAAACAGAGATTAGTAGCCAGATAGTGGTTTTCAAATTGCCAGAGGAAGCTTAAAACTGAATCTGTTCTTACTCCTAAGAGAGTCGTGGTGAGCGGGAGTTACTGAATGAATCATGCTCTTCATGATGACTCAGAGACTTTGAAAGAGGCCCAGTTTTTAAATGGATATTGGGATTTGGGGGTCTTAATAAATAAGGGCTTGTATTTAATATACAGATAGTTTTGTTACGCCAAAGTTAGTAAAGAGTTTTCCTTCTGGCTTAATGCAGCGTGTTACTGTACATACAGGAGTACATTTCGTAGAGTATTATGCAATAAGGCATATGGGATTTATCCCTGCTGGTTTCTAATGTATATTTTCTATTAATATTGTTCATTTGTAATGAACAATATGGTCAAATGAAACAGCAAAGTTGTCTCTGAACATCAGCATAGAGAGAAGGATTGGAGTTGAGAAAGAACAGAGAGGAAAGGTAGTATGGGGTTGGAAGAGCTTCTGGAAAGTTGCATGCTGATGGCACAGTATGTAAAATTCTTTCTGTGTTTGCATTCTGGACCTAATTCCTGACTTAGTTTACTTTCCTGTTAGCTGCTGAGTGCCAGCCTATTGCTGCTGCTGCTGCTGCTTCTTCTACCGTGATCTCCTGCCACCTCCACACACTGTGTACACGCACCCCTGAACAGGATAATTGCCCTGTGCAGTTTGGTAAGCACCTTTTCAGTTATCTTTAAAAGAGCACTTAAGAATAAGATGAATTACAGCTTCCAGGGGCAACATATGTAAGTTTGAAGTCACCCTGCTGGGTTTTATTACATTGCTATCTCTGTGCAGTGCACAGAAGACAGTGCACAGCACTTTAAGGTCAGACTATGAAAGGACATTCCTAGGAGTTAAAAGTTATACTTTCCAGATGGAAATTTTGAATTTCAAGGGGAGAATTTGGATTTGACTATTCCCCACTATAAACTCACACATGGTTTTTTAATTAGCCCATGTCCCAAACTGGACAGCATGTAGTTTCTACTTCCTTTTCTAGAAGTCACCACAACCTCAAATTAACTGAAATTGATCGATCCCGTGAATTTCTTTTTGTTGGAACTCAGAACAAAAAATAGCAAAAAATGGGAAAAAATTTGATATCAGTAATTAATAGTCAAAAATCATTCCAAATGAGCCTTGGTGTTAACAAATTTGTATGGGCTGCAGAGGGAATAGTCACAAAATATTGTTTCAGACTAAATAATATCCTTGGAGTGCCCCTACAGATGATGAAGAAAATAGAAGAGATCTATCTGCAGGAGCACCTTCTCTTATGACTAGAAGAGACATCTGTGAATATATTCTTACATGTTTGCATTAAATGCAATCATAGTTTCATATATTTTTCAGAAAACTTCTATTCCTTCCTTGTTATTTTGGGATTCAATAACATATAGAGCTATTCAAACCCCACAGCTATGATGAGGTCATGGAACAGAACTGATCATGAAGAGCTGGCCAGTTCAGACTGGTTTTTGAGTATAATCATTTGTACCAAGTCAGTGTCAGGAACACTAAACAACCCTATGCAATTCATGTGAGGAACAATGAATGATCCTGCATTATTGCAAAAGTGCTATGTGCAGTTGTAATTTCTAAAAGAGATCCGTGCTCTGGACAAAGTCTCACATTTGCCTGTGATTTTTACCTTGGGGTTAGGATGGTCTGTCTCCACTGTGTCTTGGTTTGAAAAGACAGGTGTCTGCTAAGGAAGGCACGAGACTCCCCTGAAATGGAAAATGTAAACCCCCTCCCTCTGACTTGTTATAATTTTGAAATTAAGGGGCGCTCAGGCAAAGATATGGGAGAAGGAATAACAGTTCTTTATTAGGGAAGGAAATTAAAAATAAAATAAACAATGCAGTAGTACAAAACAACATTGACAGAGTCAGAATATGACCTGATCAGAGTGGTCAGGGTGTTGGTAGCAGATCTGATTAAATGGTGTCTGCAGTGCTCCTGGAGTGACAAGCGTGGTTCTGTTGAAGCAGTGATCCTGTAGAAGGAGTCTTCCTCTGAAGGTCCAGTGGTGGTATAGATGGGTGGTATATACTGGGTCCTCTGGGAATCCAGTGCAAAACGCTGGCTGTGGTGTTACAAATCTCAGGTTATGTCCAGGGAGGAATGCTTGGCTCCTCCCCATGGGTGGAGCTTCTCTCAGTGGCATGATGTAATTTTATCAGTCATGCAGTGAGACTCAAAGGCCCATTAACAGAAGGTATCTCCCTGAAGGGAGGGTTGGTTGTGGAATAGACAAAGAAAACCCGCCAATTAACAGAAGATAACTGCCCCACCTCTAACTGATGGGGAAACAATACACACCCCCATTTCCAACCTAAGATGCTCTCTAGTTTTTTAACCTTCAATAAACTCAGGCTTGATTCCCTCCTGAAACAAGCACAGACAGTGCCCACACCAGTGCAAAATCCAGCACCACAACTTATCACAAAAGGGAATGCACTTGCCTAGTAGCTTTTACAAGCTAAAAGCCATTGGATGTGCCAGTGAACACATTCTTTTGCTGCACAGTCTTACATATTCAGTGAGGTGAAATGGGCTCTCATCAGGCCCAAGCTTCCTTCAGTAGGTAACTTTTCCCTTAGAACAATTTATTTTTTCTTACCCCTGAGCCAATCCTGGATATCCATATGAGATTTCAAATGTCCAGAAACCTGGATAGACCCAAGATCCTTTTACAGTGTAAACTCTTGTCTGTGGGCAATGAACCCACCATGACAGCACTGCAGCACAATCTGTGCACCACTGAAGAAACCAGGACCCACTGGGTGCCACCATCCATCACAAAGGATGAACAGTCTGCCTCTTCCTCTGGTTCACTGAAATATAGCGCTGTCAATGAAAGATCTCAAAAGTGGTCTGTGCTGACCAAGGAAGGGGATGTTCAGCTGGATGGAGACTGGGATAATATTTTTTTCCTTCCACAGGAACAGCACTGAAAAATAACTCCACTTTCACAATGGAGAAGTTAAGTCTGAAGTGTTTCTTTTCCCTGTTTGAAATAATAATTCGAGCTTTGTAAAGAAAAAATTCAGGTCAAATCCCTTTGGTTATTATGTTACATATGATTCAATTCTCTTTAATCCAACAGCCTATGTATTTGCAAAAGTCTTGTCACCCTGGGAAATCAAACTCAGTCCCAAAAGGCAAATCCTGAATGTTTTTAAAATCTAAAAGGGACATACAATAGAAAGAATCTGTACATCAGTAACAAAAGTTGTTAGGATGGCTTTGTATTATTTGCTTTACAGTCTTTCGTAGGACTTAATATTTTTAAAGTTAATTTTAAATTTTGACAAGAGAAACAGAAACAATACCTTATAATATACAAATGTTCACTTTTTTCTTTTGCTTTATAAGCTGCTCTTGAATTAGTCTTTTCAATACCTTTGCATGTCACTTAAGTAATTCAGAACTAGATGACAATTATACGAACTCACAAGTTTTAATTTCTGTTTACAGTTCTGTTGAATGCATTGCTCAGTTACAAAGCATGAATTGCAATGTGTTTGGCACAATTTAATAATATTTTTTATTTAATATGTGTGTTTTTCATACCTAGTTCCTTCAGTTTATAAATGTTCTGTCATGTAAATTTTTATTGTCTACAATAATAATGGAAAATATATGAGGCACAAGAGATTTGAAAGTCAAACCCAAGTAATTAAAGAACAGTCAAGTTTTAATTTTAGCAGTCCCTGACATATGATTAACATTTTGTAAGGAGAGCTGGGGCTCACAGAGTGGATGCAATTTATTGTACAGGTGTGCAATATTTGACTTACATTTGTATACTAGTATTACACTGGAATCAGTCAGTCAGGTTTTCATTTGTGCAATCCTCATGTTCAAGGGTCCTTCAGAATGGATTTTCATTAAGTTTTGTTTGTATGCCAGAATCACAATGTGGAAAATGGCACAGAGAAGGAGTTGGGTGTCCTGATCCACTGTGCCCATGGGCAGGCCCCAAATCTCTGCGCTGCACTGCTGGGCCCACAGAAATCTCCAGCCCCAATGTACACAGGGCACTCCTCCAGAGCCATGCCATTTTCTCCCCCCTCTCAGCTGCCCACACCAGGTCCTGCACTGAGCTGAGCTGAGCAGCACCCAGGGACAGAGGCAATGAGAAATCAGAGATTACTGGAGGGAGCAGGCATGCAAGCAATGGCTCCATCTGAATCCTCCTAAACACAGCCTCCAGGCACAGCCTGGAGCAAATTAATCAGCCATCCATTAATCCATCTCTTGGACATCAACATCCATATGCCCAGAAAAGACAATAAATCCAAACAGTTCCAGATTTGGCTGCTCATAGTAGCTCTTCCAGTCACTCTGCTGGAAGTGCTGTGGATGTAAGCTAGGAATGAAATGAACAGACGCATTCATGCTTAGGCAGAACGCACCAGGGAGGCACACCACAGATAAACAACGAGAGGAATCTCCTGCTTTGTAAATAACTTGAAGTGCTTTCAATTTAGTCAAAGGACTCAAAGGCATACTTGTGACGGTATTTCTTTGTGGAGAGGTTTGTTTCTGTTTTTCAGCCCGGAACAAACAACAGTGGTTTGGGTTTTCACCCATCTCGTTTATTTGGTCTAATGATGGAAAGATTTCTTACGAAGGAAAATCTTGACTAGCAGTTTAGCAAGCCTTGAGTGTAATTATTTTTTCTTAAAGAAAATCCATCATTTAAAGACCCCTGCAGCTAATGTGTGATGCAGTGATCCCTGTTGTGTCTCCCCAGATAAAATCGGCTCAAGAAGCACAAGGATTGCTTTGTACAACATTAACATGTCACCTAGGTTCTAAGGAGTGGGTAAAAAGGAGGGAAAATAGGGCAATTTGAACTAAATTGTACTAAATACATAATTGCAATAAAAAATAAATTATGCTGAATGTATATTCAATCAATATGGCTGCTGAGGAGCTGCAGACACTCCATCCTTTTATGTTTCCCTGCGGGAGCACGGCCGCAGCATACTGTTCCACGGCCAGCTGCATGGGAAAGGAGCTGTTATCCAAAACTACACAGTGCACAAGAGTACATTCACGCACCACTGAGAAACACTTCTAGCAATATGCAGACATACGTACTCTATTCTGGCAGCTCTGACCCAAGTGCCTACAGCAAGCCTGGAAACTGGGAGGAGGTTTTCGATTTTTTGGAAAAGAATACATAATTTCCATAGCACTGAATGGTACAAAACTAGCTTCAGCAGGAAAGGTTATTTAAATAATGGAGAATTCCAGACAGTGAAGTGTAATAAATAAACTACTGGCAAAATGTGATCTATCATGAAGATTTTTATGTACCTCCTTCCTTTTCCCAAGTGCACTGTAATGGGAGTCTCAGACTATCAGAGCAAGGCTGAATCTGTAAATATCTCTACACATTCTTTTGGGCAAAATGTTTAGTGCAGTAACACCTCACTGATGCAGTAATTTGTTCAGATCAACCAAGTCACCTTGCCAAGAAAAAACAGTTGCTTCAAAACATTTTCAGAATACTAAAACCAACACCAAATGAATACAAATGTAGAAACAGGTAAACAACTTTTAACCTGAGGTGAAATGCTATTAAATTTATGTTCTTTCAGTGACAATAAAATCCATATTTTAACCCCAACCAGAATGCTTCTCCTTAGTGCAGATAGCTGTATCTCATTTAGAGGAAACTGATCAGGTGAACAAAGTGGTAATCAGCCCCCTATGGACATTTTTCTGAGGATCCAGAAATATTTGTCAGTATTTGGTCAGACAGAAGGGGCCACCTAGATCGGTTCAGTCTTTGATTTTGTCAATATGCCATTCACAGTGAAAAGTAAAATCAAGGAATATCATGGTGCTTCCTTTTCCCTATCCCATCTTTTCACAGAGTGAGTGCTCTTTAGAGACTTCTTGAGTCAGAGCAGCTCTGTTCTTGATGGCCCTTCATGGATTGCATCTTCCTGGATCCAATAGGTATAATTGTGTTATAACTGTACTTTGCACTTCTCCATGCAAGTGAGTCTGATGGAGGTCACATGGTCCTTCTGATACCAATGGACTGACTGATGGAGTTCTACTCTTCATTTTCTAAGTGAATGATGCTGACTTTTCAAGAGGTCTGAACAAGGAAATTTCTCTTTGATGTACCCTTCATGCCCCAGTTTGAATGAAGAGATGGAATACTTTTAGTATGTGCAATAGCAATTATTTCATCTGTGTGAATCCTGCCACCTGTACCTGATGTTCATTTGTATCCGACATGACCTCATGCAGTGAAACAGCTTTTCGGGCTAAATTACCATAAGTCCGCCAGGTGTAGTTTTCTTCCTTCTTTCCATGAGGTGTAAACTATTGTCTTTCAAGTGTGGAATAGAGTGGGAATGTCTGTTCAAATCTCCCAAACACTTTATTACTCAGTTTATAACACCCAGTTCAGTCTTTCCAGCTTTAAATCCAAATTGCAAAACTACATTGCTAGGTGAAAGTCCTGAACTAATGATGACCAAAACACCAGTACTATTATACTAGCACTAGAGATCTCAGGCTATCTGTCAGCTGATGACACATTTCTCACAATTTTCTCCTGTTCTCAGGGACCAGAGCTCATTCATGAAAAAGCAGCAGCATTTGAAAATTACACTAAATGCTTCTGTATATGGAATATCCTTTGGGATTCAAGAGCTATCACTAGCAGGGGAGAAACAAATTTCTCTACCCAAAAGTGTTCAGGAAGGAGTCTGAATCTGTGATATCTTTACAGCCTTGCATTGGCTTTTACTAAACATTGATGGTTTATACTCCCGGTCTGGAGAGGCCTCTTCAGAGTCCATGTTATTCAAGAGGAGGATTGAAATTAATCTTGTCTGGATTTAACTAGGGTAATGCGTGATCTCAATTTTTAATCTGAAATTACAGATCCAGCTCTTCTGTTTGATCATTGTGCAAAGGAGCAGGCAGTACACTCCCTCTCCAAAAGGGAGTACCAGTGATAGACCATGAGAGATGTTTTCCCCCTCCCCTGTCTACTAGACAGCAGCTTCTTCTGCTGTCTGTCCTCAGCATGTCACCAGATTGCTGACTGAAATGTTTCAGGAATCTTTGAAATCCTGCCTGGTTTCCCACAATGTTTTACAGAATGTTTTCGGCACCTCCACTTTTATTTATGGAAAGGAGAGAGAGTAATCATTTTGCTGGAAGGTGAAATTTTGATAGACAGGGAAGGTATGTTTCACACACATTCAGCAGAAATTTCAAACACATCAGAGGTCAGCACTACATGGCCTGGTTGATGAAAAATGGAAGCAATAAAATTGACCATTTTGACAATATGAGCTTACCTGTTACTCAACTAGCAGGCTCATCATTTGTCCCGGTGTCTGTTCTGAAGATATTAAAATAATGAGCATGGCAAGTCATGAAGCAGTTGAACAGGCCAATCTTTAAGAAAATCAAACCTTGTTCACAAGCCAAAGATTAATCTCACGCATTTTAGGTGAAAACCATTTAGTAAAACAGCCAGATCCATGGTGATCTTTAGTCAAAGTCAATTTATTTTTGTTTATTTTGTTGTGAGAGAGTTGTAGCTTCTGAGATTTGAATGAAATAGACTAATCTTTAAGGTGTTTCAAAACAAATGTTTGGGCAGTGTCTACACTTACCTGCATTTTTTCCACTACTACTTCTCTCTCTCTCTCTCTATGCTGCCCTTCTGCAAGGGAGACAGCAATGTGAGGGGATTCCCAGTGTTCAGATTAATTTTCAAGGAAACCCATACTCAAAGAGCAAAATGCTGAGCTAGTTCTCTGAATTTGCAGCTGTGAAAAATATTCCCAGTTTCACTTTCAACCTTGCTCAAAGGATTCTGTCTTCCTGTAAGATGTTTGGAATTTGCATACACACCAATTAGCATATCTACATACTTTTTTTTTTTATTTTTCCTCATAGTCATATAAGGAATTCCATTAATAACTTTAAAATCCACCTATATTGAATCTGTTTTAAGTTTTATTGCTTCTTTTTACTTAAAAAGTACAAAATACTTCTTGTGATTTCTCTCTAGAGTTATAAAATCCCCAAAAGGGCTTCCAGTGTTTACCTGAAGCACTCAGTTGTGGAGACCCATTGATAAAATTCACATCCCTTTTACCCCTTTTATTTGAGTGTCCAAAGGAAAAGCATCTGAGCACTGCATAGCCTGGTGTCTCCAGAGTGAAATGGGGACATGCATCTCTACCTTGTGGCTAAGCACACTGCAAATCACATTTATAATCAGTGTAAATTCAGTTTAGGTGTCTGTTGAATGTACACTCTGATGATAGCCCCGGCACCTTCCTGAGTATCTTTTTCACTCTTTTAGGCTATAGATAGTGCAGTGCAACACAAGCAGATCTGTAAAACAAAAAATTCAGGGCAAGAGGGCCTGCTGTGCTTACTGCACATGGGAGGGTATTTCTGTTTGGCTCTACTCCAGTCCCATGGACCAAGAAACTATCAGCAAATGATGCACGTTACGTGCACTTCATGAGAACTTCTTCCAGCTTCGTATAAAAAGCATGAAATCTAGTTCATGTGCTCTGACACAGCTCACAAACCAAAGCACAGAAAATAGGCATGTTAGAGACACTTGGCTTAAAATGCACTTCTGATTAGAGGAGGGACACTAATGTAGGACTCCCCTCAGGCAGCTGAGATGTCTAGGGTTGCACCATCTTTCTCTAGTTAGTGCAGTGAAGATATTTTAGAGGGCAGTTGAGATCTTGGAAAGACTGAACTGCAATTCTAAGAGGCCTCTGTCTTCCACAGTAAATGAGCAGAACTGACTGCTTCAGAGAGTCAGCTGAAACTCGGCATGATGTCAAAGACATTCCTCCGACTTGGAGATGAGATTTTATAAGAGAGTAAAAATAAGAGGATAAGACAGCAGGATAGATCTTTCAATGCAGAATTGATGCTAACAGTCTGCTTTATCAAACTGCCCTGTAGGACTCTGCTCTTGAAGAATGGTTCTCTGCCAGGATCACAGAATCTCCTCTGCTTACAGCTGCAGTTCTCTTTGGAGAGATTTAGAAGTCAATAGAGAAATGAAAGGACACCCATGACACCAGATATAAATAATGACACCAGATATAAATAATGAGCTGTGTAAATAAAATATTTGTCTTCCTTCTTTGAGTGAAGTTCCAAAAAGTGGATCCTTGCTGTCAGCAAAAATTGAGAAGCGTCAGCAACTCTATTAGCAGGTCCCTTTGTTTGGTGATTTCTTTTTTTAAATGGAAACATTTTGAGACCATAAATTGTTTAAGAAACAGTAGGAAAGATTTTTGGGTTTTGAACAATGCAGTCTATTCAGCCAAACATAGCTAATGTAGTATAGAGACCACAACTGGAAAAAACTGTTAGTCATGCATCAGTTAGCCTTGTTTTCAGACTGAACACCATTAGACAGTGAAACCACCTAAATTAATCTAAGTGGTAAACTAAAAACAGGCGTTCAGATTGTATCTCAAGCAGGACTCAAAGATTAGGACTCACCTGTCAGAGTTTGGGCTGTACCTGAAACAGTCAGGCACTGGAGCCCAGCAGTCCACCTGCCCTTCATGTGACAAGTCTGCTGTGCACAGTAGGATAATTTTTGGACATAACATAGTCTGTGTGCTCCATCTGTCCTTGCAAAGAATGGCATACCTAAGACATGGAGGTAGACATTTCTTGATGAAGTAGTACAGGAGGGAGCAGGATAAAACACTGAGACCCTGTGACAACACTCCATAGCTTTCCAAATGGCATCTAAATTCCTGAAATAGTCCAGGAAGAAAGGCCCAAGAAACATGTGTCAGCAGTTAGGTATGTTGGTATCCTCAGAAACATGTTAAAAACTGAGTTCAGCAGGAGAATAATTTTTTTTTTCACCTCCTCATTAGTGCATCCCAATTGTCACCTTCATTACATTTCCTCTCCATGTCCTGATATTGCCCTCTCATTTGTTGCCACAGTCCCAATGTTCAATAAATCCATGGTCTGCTGAGAACCAGAGTTACAGTGTCAATGTTCAGTCTCAAAAGCCTTACCTGTGAAGCCTAAGAAGCAGAAATGGAGGAGGGCCTCAGAATACCATCTCCACCTAAACCTTTCTTCTGTATACCACCTCTTGTCATCACACGCCTCAGTATAAATATTCAATTTTCCTTCAGGTCCTGTCTCAGGCCTCTCCAGAACTCATCTATTCTTCTCCCCTCCCTAACCCAGATTCTGCCCAAACCCAAACTTAAAGCACTCAAACTCTCTAGCCTCTTTATACACTTTATTTTGGTTATCAATACCAGCTAAGCCTTTCTGCTGCCACTCAACAATGCCTACCTGCCTCATTTTATACTAAATAATGTGTGTTGTGACAAATGATGCTCTTCTTGGGCCCTCCATTTGTGCCAGGAAAAACACAGATTTGCTTCTCACTGATAAAGAAGACTGCTTCAGAAGAACTGGATGCTGGGGTTTTAAAACACTACATGTACATTTTAGGGCATTTGAAGAGCATAAAAACACTGATATTTCCACTATGGATGTACAGAAGAGGTGATCTGTGTACCTAGAGACCTTTAGCATCTAATTTTAGATATCTAAATTGACAGATAAATTTGCAAAGGTCAACAAAGTCAAAAATGGCTAAGTAGATGCTCACACCAATTCAGGAGGAAGGCTAATTTGACCAGATGAATCACAGCCAGTGAGTCAGAAGCAGAGCAGCAGCAGAAGAAACCAATTCACAGTTTGCATCTTCACAAACTTCATAAAAGTATCCCAGATGATTTGTCTACTGTTCAAATGTTCTCTACCAAAAATTATGTGGTTGTGAAGAGATGTTCAAGGGATGAGGGGAAGAAGTATTGTTTTGTGTGGCTAACATTGGAGCCAGAAATCAGAGGTGGAGAAGAACTACACAGAGTGCTGAAAAAAAAATACTGAAAATGTGGCAGCTTCACTTTCAGGCTTTTATTTGCCAGAGTTTAAAAATACAATAGCTGTGCAGTGTGTGGAAAAAAAAAAAAAAAATAAAAAAAAGCTACATAAGCTAGATTTTATAGCCACTTTTAAGAGTCTTAGTGGTGTATTTTTAACTTGATAATTTTACTTGCCAGCCTCCCCATGATACTTGTAAAAATAAAGGAATACACTCCTTATTTTAGCCAAAAGTACTATATAAACAAAATCCAAGGAATGTATTGAATTAGAATGCTAGACTACAATAATGAGTGAACTTGATTGCATTTCCATTTCACAAAGCACTTCACATTTGCTACTAATATGCTAAAACTTGTGCCAGTCAAAATAAACTTGACTATCACAGCAAGAGAAAATTGTCAAAACACACAACTCAATTCCTCTCTCACTCATATTAATTTTATGCTGGAATAATTTCTTTTTCTTTTTGTCCCCCAGAGATATTCTTGACATGACAGCTAATGAGCAAAAGAAACTGTTTGGATAGTTCTTCTTGAAAACTTTTTGGTTATCAATCTTAGACAATCCATAATGATCTTGAAGGAAGCACCCAGATGAAAAAACTAGGAAAAATATGTAAAGCAGAAGAATCTTGGGAGAGTTCCATATGCCTACTGAATCCATTCCATTTCTACTAGATCCACTCCATTTCTAATGCTTTGCTTTCTGCCTGGAGTCCATGAGCCATTATCTTTCCCACTGGTCAGAAAATCACAGACCACTCCAAGCACAAAGAAAAAAAAAATAAAATCTGTAGCATGAGCTCATGGGATGCTGTTTTTTTGGCTTGGAGAGACAAAACCAGAACTAGTTAGTCTCCTCACTCACTCATTTAATAAGAAAAATGAGAGCACAGAGTGGTCTCCCTTTCAAAAGTGCATGTGTGACCTTAGTGTTATCCTGCTAGCACGAACTGCAGGCTCCTGTCCATTCAGGCAACAGCAGGCATTTTTGTGCTGCGTGGCTAGTCACCCACACACCATCCTTTCCTCCTTTTGTTACTGCTGTACTTTCAGTACAGGCACTGCTTCCACTGGCAGACTTTTGGCAAGACCTGAGGCGTACAGCTGGTTACACATCAATCACACATCAGTCCCAGTATTTACTCATTCTTGCACTGGCTCCATCCCACGTTTGCATCCTCCCTTTGCAGCAGTTATATGTTACTTTTACCAACATTTTCTTATTAACCAGAGGTATGCTATCCCAAGAGACTAGGATGTTCTTTACCACGTTCCTTACCCCTGAAAACACATTGATCCAGTTATAGCTTCATGTATAGCTTCAGTTATGGCTTTTCCCACAGGATTACAACACACCTGTGTGCAGGAAACAACATGAAATTTTCAGCAAAAAATGCTAACATTCAAATTAACTGATCAGATAAGCTAAAATACATGGGCTCTGACAGTGTGACACCAGATGACAAAGAACTTCAAAACCAGACATCAGCCTGAGGGACTAGCTAAAGATAACAAAAAAGTGTGATCATCTTGGACCACTCCTAAAAATGCTGTGCTCAACAAATGGCAACCCAGCCAAGAGATTAGCAGACAATTGCCACAGTCAACAGTGTCTGCAGAGAGCTACAGTAACATGCTGACAGCATTTCCTACCGTGGGCCTCGGGAGCAGGATGCTCCACAGCAGAGCCAGTGCGTGGGAAAGCTGGCATGGGCAGCACAATCACATCAAAACGGGCTTGGTGCTCACACTTTGCTAATGTTGAGCAACGTTTAGACAATGCCCTCTGAAAAATTATTTTCATTTTGTGGGAATTTTTTTGCAAAGAGGCTTTCTTCTCTTTGTAAACAATCGCGGGACAAAGATACACAGGTTTCTGACAACTTTTATTGTCAATCTCCATGTTTTGATTAGAGCTTTGGTTTTTGTACTTTGCTTGAATTAGCTTTTTACTTTCTTATTCCCACACAGCACTGAAATACAAAACTCTTCACTGATCAGTGGTGAACCTCAGAAATAGCACGATGTGTTGAAGAGGGAATTCTGGTAATACAGACAGTTTCAATTTCTCTTTTTGCCTTGCGGATTACATGTCTAAACAGGAAGGAACTGGTAACTGAAACTGATTTAGTCATAAATGAGGTCTAAAGAAGAAGGAAAGCACAATTACATGGTATGCAAACTTCATCTTTTATAAATATAACTGCCTCTTGTGCTGGAAAGGGGTTATTTTTCCTCAGCAAATGGGTGTCTGACTTTGTTTTTTTGTATGAAATTCCATGTCAAGAAATGAGCAGATGTTGCACAAGTTAGTAGTTTCTCTAATCAATCAAGACTGGGTTTTTCAAAACATCTAGACGCCTTCCCTGCCTGCTAGCAAACTGAAAGATGCTCGGCTCTTCCTTCTATGACAAAATAACAACTTTCACTCATTTTCAATGTCCCAGAGAGAAAAACTGATAATAAAGCAAATTTGTTGCTAACAAAGTATTTTTATTGTGTCTCCCATCATACTATTCATCACCTTTTAGGAAAATGCTGTTTCACTGTGATTCGAGTAGGATGGAGCAATGTGAGACAGCTAACAAGTCTGATAAAAGAAGCAATTGCACATTTTTTATGTTTTTCTGGGTCAAATCACATTCACAAAGTAAAAAGTGTAGTAAGAAGATTGGGACTGACAGAAAACAACTGACTCTTTTTGGGTGGAAGATATGGGCAAAGAACTGTGAGCTTTTCACAAAACAGTGAAAGCTGAGCCAGGGATAGACAGTCTGGCCCACAGCAAAGGGTCTCATCCTCCTCTGCCTTGGGCTTTGAGCACTAACCTGCAGGAAGACAGGTGGTGGCATCATGTGCAGAGACGCAACAATATCACAGTGAATGGTCTCATTCACTGGTGAAAAGTTAGTTTTCCTCTGTGCATCTCCCTGCCATTGTTGGACTCTCATATGTTAGTGGTTTTGTTTGTTTGGCTGGAGCCACTCACATGGTTTACACTTTGTTGTGGTTTCAATATTCAGACTGTTATTTCTCTCTGAGTAGGTGGCCATGCCTATATCTGGCTCCACTCTCCAGGGAACTTTGGAATGGAATGCTCATGGTACTGGAACTTGCAAGAGCACAACATTCTTTTCCCCCTCTCCCTGCCTCAGAAACTGAACAGGTCAAAAAACACCAGCAGAATCTGGAAAGCTGAAGGATGGGTTGCCAGTGATGCTATGATATCTGGCTCTGCATCAATCCCTCCAGAAGGCTGAGAGGGAACTGCCAACCTTGGAATCTGCTGGCCGGGCTCTCCATTCTTGGACATTGATGTCCAGACCTCGGACCTGCCTGGCTTTAGGATCACTGAAATGCCTTAGTTTGTGTTTGTGCTGGTTTTAAGGACTTCTTGAAAAGGCAGAAGTAAAATAGTGTCTGACTTTGTAGGTGAAGGCTTCTTTATGCCTTTGTTTTATTTGCTTGGTTGGTTTTTTAATGGGGCTCAGAGAGTGTACAAGAACATATCATCTTTTTAAATAGACCTCTTTTTAATTTTTCACTTTGAAAATTCCTAGGGAATAGGAATTCTAGTTTCTTGGCAGACCTAACCATCCCAAGGTATATGCCTTATCATGTTTTATTCTTAACAGTAAGTTCTGAGGAAAAAATCATAAGTAGAAACCTGAACATGGGGAAGAACAGAACATTGCGACAGACAGAACATATGTTCCTATCTGATGAATTCCAGATTTACTCATGACCCTGTTTTACACAGATCTTGAGCAGCATAAATATTTGATTTATGGATGTGTGTCTAAGGTTACCAAACAAAGTGCTTAATGCATTGACAATGCCTTTGGGAAAAAAACAAGAAGGGCTTGTATGTCAAAATCAATTAATATGTTTTCAGGAAAATACTTCTTATCATTAGAAATTAATTAAAAAAAAAAGACTGATTTCTGAAATGAGAGGGCTATTTAGAGTATTTTGAGCTTTATCTCCACCTTTACCCCAAGAGAAAACAGAACTAGAAGAAACTCAAGTTCTCTATGCATGAAATAGCATTTGGAAGATTACCATGTCCATTCTCTTTTTGTTTCTCTATCCTGTTCATCTCACTGAACATACAAACCCAAACATTTATTTTCAAATGCATATTCAGTGTTTGATCTTAGAAAGACTTTTCTTAAAACAAAGTATTATCAGATGCCTGGTCAGGAAATGATATAATAAAAGTGAATCATTCTTGTCCTGGTCTTAGAACATGAATAAAATAAAAAATAAGAACTTGAAATTGCCAAGTATGTTTGGCTTCAAAATATCTAAACTCTCCAGCATTTATCCAGCACCAGAGAGATATTATTTTATATGTGATATCAACATAGAAAAACATTGCACTGTAAATGCCTTCTTCAAAACCTAATTCTTAATGGTTTCCTAAATATTTTGTTCTCAGACTCATTATTTTAGTCCCCACCAGATTCAAAGAATCTTTACCTTAAAGCTATAATCTATGTTATTCAGAGGGGAATGAAAAGGTTCAAATCCATGTCTATTTATTGCTTAGTGTTTTAATTTGTAGTGGAAACAAGAGAAAATGGCAGAGGTCCCTATGATCTTCCCAAAGTCACACACAACATGACTTTCCTGCACTCAACCTCCCTGAACTTCACCAGCATCCATCCAACCCTCTTTCACCCAGACTCTCTTAATGGCCTCTCCACAGCCTCCCTTCCTCCCTGGGGCCAGTGCACACCCTTATGTCCCTCTACTTTCTCTCCCTTCCACTGCAGCAACCCCAAGTTTGCTGCTGGAAAGTCCCTGATATTTGCACTGATGGCAGATCCTGTAAGGGGCACTGCCCAAACCTGTGCACCTGTGCCACCCAAAGAGCTGCAGCTGTGCAGGCACACTGCATGCCACACAGGCAGATCTCCTGTCACCCTGGCACATCTTCCCCCTGCTCTCCAAGGCTTTGGAATGTGTCCACTGCATATTTATAGCAGGTCCTAATAATGGTGCAGCTTTAATATCCACTTGGCTTTCTTTACCTTTGTTGGAAATTTATGAGTAAGGTATTGACAGCTTGTTACCTAATTCTCTGTGATCTTGCTCACTAGATTTTTGATTTACACAAGGACCTTAACTAAAAGTGCAGTTCTTAAAGTCAATTAAATTAGGGTGTCTTCTCTTGCAGGGACACTTTCAGATTGATCTCAGCCTGTTTCATATTGATTTTTCTACTTGCAGAACTCAACCACTGTTGCTAGCTCCAAATGAGCCCAAGCATGTCTGCCTGAGGCTTTGTGAGGATGTAGCATTCAGGGGGGAAGAAAAGCACTGACAAAGTGAGAAGCTGCACTGCTGTTCCCAGAGCAAACAGGCATCCTGAAATGTGAGGCTCCATCACCTTGAGCTCAATTAACTCCTGCTGAGTAAATAAATGCCTGGCACTGAGACAGAATGCTTTCTGAGGCTATTTATTAGAATATGGTTTTGAGGGAAGGAGAGAGGAGAGTGGGGCTGTGAATCTGAATTCCAATGGTAACTAAATAAATCTAGTATATTATTCCTAAATATAGAGTTTTTTCCTAAAGGGCAAGGAGAAATAGGCTTCCTCCGCTGGATGGCCAAGGTTTAAACCTTAAGTTTGTGTCTGTGGACTGTGCTAGAAATATATTTCTTATTTTATTTCCTCACCCCCACTAAAGGTCTTCAAAATAAAAGCTCAATGAGCATGAAGGCATCTTGTACAGACATTTAAGAAACCAGTCACTGATAACGTAATGAATAGTGTTTAAAAGCAGGGACAGTTCTCTGTCCTGTAATCACGCAGTGCACAGTTTTGGTGCCACAGCAAACAGCACAAGGCAGAGTTTCCAAATCCTTTAGTATTTCAGGAAGGTTAGGCAAGGACTCTATAGTGCTTTTTATCTCTTTAGTGCTTTCACCTCCTAAAACAGCAGTCCAGCATTGCAAATTAAGGTAAGCAACAGAAGAAAAAACAACACCAGCTCCATTTGATGGTTTAGGTAGTGGGAGAAATTAATCCCCAGACTCCGGGCAGTGATCTGTGATGGTGATGATCCAGGTATTTTGGAGGAGTGGTACCTGGCAGACAGGTGATCTAGGCACCCTTGTGTGACAAGCCAGACAGGATAGAAATTATAAAAATCCAAGTTCACACCCTAAGGATTAGTTAGTTATTTACTCTTTACATTAAAAGCTGTGAAAATTAAAGGGTCAAAAGGAACTGCAGTGATCCCAAGCTTCCAATCATTGCAGTAATATGTTTGTTTGGGTTCTGTGATCATTTGGATTTAATGAGAACATTTCTATGAAAGACACAATTCAGTCATGGGGCAGCATGCTAAGCCAGCCTGACCTGGAGACATCAGTCATTTATCCTTCTGCTCGTTCCCAGCACACCCACAGGCGAGCTACTGTTAAGGCTTTTCATGAGGTTGTATTTACTCTGCACTGCAGCTCGAACATGGTCTGGATGATTTTTTAGAAATGATGGTGCAGACACTCATTCCATTCTAAATCATCATGGTTGTCTAAAATGTTGTTCTGTCAAAATAGCCACTTGAATTAGAGCCATGCTTTCCACTTCACCCTCTTGGCCAGCATAAGTGAAGAAGCACAATGGATTTCTCTCCAAGTGAGGAGCTCTTGTGCACCATTGCTGCCCCTTTCACTCGGCAGAGGCAGAAGAAAGCTGCCAGTGGGGATGCAATTGCTCTGCCCTCCAAGAAGTTTTGTGGGAAAGACTGTCCCTTGCAAAACTTGGATCTGTGCAGCGCCCTGAGGATGTACATGTACTGATGGGCCCTTCTGACAGCCAAGCGCTAATTAAGGCAGCCTGTAAATTATGGACTCTGGCTTGCTCCAAAGGCAGATATAAGTCCAGTCTGAATGAAAGGGTTGTGCAGCCAGGAAGCCACAAATTGACCACAGGGTCCAGGACCCTGCATACTGCACCAGGTCATACCTCTTCACCCCTCTGCCAGTAAATCCACCACAGAGAATCTTGATGCAGGGAAAGGTGCAAATTACTCATCAGCTTTCCCTAGAGCTTATTAACTACACAAGTTTTCTTGGAGTCACAGCAACATTAGGGATTTCTTTAACTATAGAGTATAGATATGATAATGAAAGCTTTGTGTACGAGCCAGGAGATGTTATTTTGCTGGCAGGTGCCTGGGAAGCGAAATCCATTTCACAAAAGTTAAATGCTTTGAGTCTGAGTATGACAAGCAAGTGTGCCTAATTGTATCTTTTTCTGTCTTTTGAACACTATAGTTGGAATGTTAGTTAAAGAGAATTTATTAAAAACCATTGTTTTCTTTAATCCTTTTTGGTTTCCACAGTAAGTAGACCAGGTTTGTATGGCTAATGTCTAGCATACTTAAAATAACCAAACCCTGCAAAAAACCTCCATAAAATAGATCAACCAGGAGCTTCTAGATCTCAACATCCACCGCTGGATATGTCTAGATTCTATCTCAAGAGTGAGACCTGGGAATGCACCTTATTATTCCCCACATCTTGGCTGTAATAGGAAGAAAGACTAAATGCATGAACTAGGAGGAGTCTGAAGTATATGCCAGCAAATTCCCCTGTTGGGATGTTTCTCAGACTACTGCAGACTGGTGGTGGCAGGTACTTGATGTTGGGACCCTGATTCTGAACCAATGCCTCACTCTACTAGAGCTGTTCACTAGAACTCCACTCCACTGTCACTGACACCAGATAAATTTGTCCCAACCACTTACCACAAAGTTCATTCTGCATCTCTTAGAGTCCCTGCAGCCCCACTATGTCTCAGCAAAGGCTCATACTCATCTTCAATGAACCATTTTTTCCAGTGAATGTTCTGCAGAATCCACTCCCTGGTTAGCTCTCCACATTGCCTTACAAATGTGAATGCCAAGTGTGGGAGATTATCAGCAAGAAGAAGCTGTGGTCATCCTTTTGATGTACTGGCCATTGCAGTACAAAAGTGACTGGGAAAATGTAGGTTTCATCTAGATGTAGTGAAATCAGGCCCCTAAATTTGCATATTGCACCATGATACTCAATGAAATTGGGCATGAATCTAAATATGCTATTTTCAAAAATGTCACTGTTCCCAGAACAAAAACTGTTTCAAGCACTTTGAGGTGCACAGGGTTGTAAGCAAGTGTCCATTAGGATTACCCTCTAAGAGTCATGATTTTCCTCTGTGTCACCATCACATCTGATGGTGACTTTGTTTACACTTTTAAGGGAATAAATACATTGCTAAAGATTGGCTTTTAGTAGCTGTTGAAAATTAAAGGAGTCATATTCTCACTAATACTTCTGAAAGAGAGATGTTTGCTCCAAGTGAAAATCTGCATTGGTACCACCATTGAATAGGCAGCTGACTGCCTCTGAAACAAGTTGAGTCACTCAGGAAACCCCTACAACAGTCCTAAGTCTTAGGAAATTCTTTCCCAATGCAACTTCCTAGAAAGCACTGGGTAAAATAACTGCTGACAAACAGATCAAATGTAGTGTTAAAGCACTGACATCAGTCTGAGCCATGTACCTCCTAAAACAAATCCTGAAAGGGGACAGTTACTAGAGTTGATATTAAAGAAAACAGACACTTTTTATTGAGGCTGCATTGAGGGTCTCTTGAACCTCATAAGTGGTAGATAAGCATTTTTGGGAGAGAAGGACACCGTGCCATGGCAACTGCCTTTTTAAACTTGTCTTTATTTCTGTTTCTATTGTAGCGTGAAGTCTGCAAAATCTGTGCAAATTTAGAGGAAGAATATCCTAAAAAAGTTCCTACCATTAATATTTTTCTTGGCATTTACTTTTTATGGCTAAGTCAGTGGTTTGTTTTGTCTGTTATCTGGAGAAAGCAGGAGAAACCCTGGAAGTGCATTTTAATGAAGACAAACAGCTACATGTCTACAAAGAGTACCTGAGAGTGAATATGGAGAAAAGAACCATGCCTGAAATTTTGCAGAACTCATTCACAGGACACAGAACAAAAGAACAGTGGCAATACTATGGGATGGAAAAGAAATCCAGGGTGGATATGCTGAGTGGTGCTGCTCTGATTTCAGCAGTCGCAGCAGGACAGACAAAGCTCTAAGAAACTTTGGAGGTGAGTGAATTCTAACAGATAAACCTAATGAGACAACGAGGGCAGTAGAGCAGCTGGGAAAAACTGGTGATGCTACTTATAATACTAATGAGGCATCAGAATTGAGGTACTGCTCTATTACTGTGAAACCACACTGATAAGCAAATGCATTTTTTCCTCCTTATCCCTGTTTAAAAATAAAACATACTCAAATATTCCTTGGAAGGTAACTTATTCCAGAGCAGACCTATAAAATTCCAGACTAATGGATTTCATTCTATGACAGTTATCTGAGAATCAATGTGATTTTATTAAGGGACCACAAACAACTAAGAAAGCAAGTTTACAGCCAGCATACTTAAATTTACATTGCAGGAGTCTACAGTAGGGATTGAAAATATTTAGGGGCATGCATTTGAGGCAAAGTCTGAAAAACACAGTTGTTAAGATCATACAGCCCTGGGTTGTAGGGTTTCCTAGATTGCTGGCAATCTGCCACAGACATCTCCACAGAAGCCTTGCTCACACAGGTAACACAAGCTGACATTCTCCAGAGCTACTTTTTTTTCTTGGCAAGCATTAGCCTGAGCTGCTTTAGAGAGGAGCTAAAATATAAAATCTGTTTGGCAGATATCAATATGAGCTTTTCTATATTTCATCTTTTCTGAGAGCTTCTGATTAATAATGTGATATAGAAAATAAAGAGCTACTTTTCATGGAGTCTTGTCCAACACCTTGCTTACCCTGCACCCCTGCAGAGCAGGCTCCTTCTATTGCTGAGCCTTTCTAGCAATGCTCAGACAGACCTCACCGGAGGTCTGTCTGCAAAAGACAGATGCATAAATGTGCACACTCTTACGATTTTAAGCATTCCCTTTTTGATGGGTATTGCTAATTCCTGAAAAATGCTTACTGCTTCTTTTTCTTTCTTTTCTTAAACCATCAACAATAGAGTAGCAGAGGGGAGTAGCTCTTGGCTGGGAAAACGCAGAGGAAGCCTCTCTCTTCCCCTTGTGAATTCCAAGTCCTAAAACACTAGAAAGTGCTAAATATGTTTAACCTCAGTACAAAGTAGTTTGTATTTTAAAATAATTCCAGTTAATTTCTTTATACCATTTTTTTTCTGAGTAAGCACAGTATTTATCGCAGATGTTCCAAAGCAGGAAGTGCATACTTTCTGTAGGCCAACTTTCATTCATTTTTCCCTCACTTCACGCCACTTTTGTCCACTAAGAATTTTTTACTTAATCATTTTTTTAGCTGAGAGACCTCTTCTCAGGTGTAAATGTGAAAATAATTTGTAGCTCCTACTGAAGGGGTCTTGGCCTAGCTAGAGGGAAAGGCAGGGATGTGTTGTGTCCCAGATCTAGAGGCTATAAACTCCCTACTCTTAATTACACTTCTGGCCATGTATGCATCACAAGATGGAGTTTTTTTTTAAGGAACTGTAGTTTTCCATACTCCCAGAACCTTCTACTATGTGTGGAGTTGGAATGCATGCAATTGATACAGCAAAATCCTTACACTTTGAGCTGTTAATGCATTTTTGCTTTAAATAAATACTCTGCACACTGAGTTTAAACACTTATTCAACTGTTCAGTTAAACTCTGGGATCATAAAACCATGCTGTCCAAGTATTTCACAAGTGTTATCCCCTCAGGGAGGAAATCATGCATTTCCAGCCCTGGAAAGCAAAGGATAAAAGTGGAGCAGGAGCTTCACTCTGTGTGGACTGCTCTAACTAAGAGCACTTAGCTAAGGTGGAGCAATCATCGGAGCCAAGGTGAAGCTGAGCCAACGCAGCCATGGTTTCAGTGAGATTTAGCAGCAATTAATTCCCTATAGCATTAGCATGTAAACAGAGAAGTTGAAATCCAAAGAAGGCATCCGAAAGAGGTAGGATGAAGGAAAAAGAGACTGTAGTCTGAAATAGATCTGTCTTCCCACTTTCAGAATACAGTTTGAAATACTGAATGATGTGTGTGACAGATGGATGAGCTGTGGTAGAAAAATGTTTTTCGTTGCAGAGGTGCTGAATTCAACACAATATTTGCTTTCTAGTCAAATGCAGTTCTCCTTTGATGAAATAAGTAGATGGATCTCTTACAATAGTAATGAACAAAGAGATCCATTTATACTTCTGCCTACTGTTTGAGTTATTGCTTTTCATGATATGTATATTTGGGAGAGCAGACAGTAAAATAAAAATTGGTATAACTTATATAACAGTATAAATATGAAAATGCTGAGGTTTAAAATGTGTTGTGTTTCTTTTATTCAGTTTGTACTTACAGAGTATTAATATAAAATGTTTTCAAGAAAGACTGTCCCTTTGCTTGTATCACTGGTATCTCTGCATGCCTTGTCTTGAAAATAAAGACATATCTATCCTCAGATGAGGAAGAAGGAACTGAAATTGAACTCTTGAAATGAATTAATGACATACAGGATAAGCAGACATTTCACTCATTCCTATGAAACATATATGAGTAATGTGATTGAACTAGGTACTGGAGATGTCTTGGTTGAAAAAACTTGTATTGGCTGGGAATCCAACAAGAAAGAGTGGATGACAAAAAGGATGATAAAACTATACTTTTCGATGACACAAACAAAGTCCTGATTCCAGGAAGGAGAATGAGTTTTTTTCAAAGGGAGTAAGAATTAGATTTTTATTCATCTATCTAAGCTGCACCTTCTCCATTTTAAGCTTCTCCTCTCAGCCGCTCTGCAAGACGCAGAGTGCTAAGTTTTGTGACCTCATCTAATGCAGCATGTGAATACCTTTATGAAGCAACAGTATGAAACTCAATAGGAAGTTTCACACTGAAACTGAGTGACCTCTTTTAGCCAAATAGCAGAGCCTTACTCCTCAAGATTATAGTGGAAATAGAGGGGGAAAAAAATAATATAACCCAGACAGATTTGCTGTGGATGATGCTCAATCCCTGGCAATTTCTCTGTGTTCTAATGGCTTGAGGAGGATCAGAGGCTCAAGACCTGCTACTGAGAGTCCCCTGATATATAGTATTCCTTCCTTTAGTTACACCAATATCCCTACTGGACATCAAGGAAAGTTGTTCTGGAGTTCATGATCTTCAATGTGCACTACAGATACCTCAAATGTTACCTCTTGAGATGTCTTGCTAAATTCCTGTCTAGTTACTGTAATCCCCACTAAGACCCCAGCTTTGACTCTGGCCTACAAAAAGCAAGGATTTGTAGGGTGTTCAGGAATCTCCACAGTTAATTTGGCTACAAATTGCCCAAAGGCACTCCTTTTCCAGATGAAGAACATTCTGGATGATTCATTAAAGCAGAGAAATGGTTGGAAGAAATGGTTGCTTTCTAGAATTCTGTTGTCATTTTTGTTCATTCACATTTCAGAAAGTAAATAAAGAAAATACAATCTTTTGATGCATTATTCACTTGGCATGGCTTGCCCAGAAAATATGGTTTCTATTGGTCTGGAATTTCTTCTTGGAAAAAACTTGTACATATTCAGAGCAATGCTCTGCTGATTTGACTACATTAATGGAATATTTTAAAGTTGTTTTTTTTTAATGTTTAGTCAACAGTCAGAATATTAAGGTGTTCTTGGACACACAACATGAAAATGGACTCAATAAGACCTTTGAACTAAAAACAAGTGGACTTTGGATTGAGTTATTTCCTTCAAGATTCCTATTCATTCTAAGAAAATAAGTTCTGACTAATTATGTAAATTTTTGACTCAGCTGAGCAATGAAGAAGTGAAATTGAAGGGTTAGTGCTTCTGCAGTTTCTTAGGGAAGAATATATTTTGGCTGTTCAGGGAAGGATCTGAAATACAGTATATAGAGAGGAAAAGCAGGTACTGTTCATATTCCAGAAAAGACAGCTGGAAATCATTTCAAATTTAGAATTACTGGCATGCACAGTGCATCCATTAGGTATTCCTGTTAGTCAGCACATTCTGACAACCATCCCTACACAATGAATTTGGAAAAATAAATGATAAAGACCTGGTGAAGGAGAAAAATAAAAAAACTACAGTTGTCTATATAATATTTCTGAGAGCTTGTGATTCCAAAGGTCTTTTCAAACATCTGAGGAGGCTCAAGAAAACTAAGTTAGAAAATTGTTATTTTGTCACTCCATAAAAAAGTGTTTTGGAATGGAAAAAAAATCAGTAATGCACTCAAGCGTATAGCTCAGTCTGGTGTCAGTTGCAAGGAAGCTGGAAGAGAATAAAAAGGGACAAATGAAAAGTAATATGGATGTTTTGCTTTAAATATGAGGAAACTAAGCCAATGAACAATCAAGACATTATAAGGCCCAAATGGGGCTCCAGGCTTCTCCTGGTTTCTGTAATTGCTCAGTGGTTCCTCTCCCTCAGTGAGGACTTCATTAGCTTTCTTTCACCTGTTGTTTTTGGCATTATTTTTGTCCTTTACAGCACTAGCCTAAGCAATGTAGGTTGGTGCAACTCTGTTCACATGCCTGTGTTTCTGCATGCTCGGGACATCACTTTTTAGGGACAGGACCACAGCCTTATTCCTCGGGGCAGGAGGACTGGCAAAAGGATCTCTTCCTCCCCTTCCCACTCCCCAGGTCAGCCAGAGCCACGTGTGCTGTCATGCCAAATAGCCAGGGGACACAGCCCCTTCATTTCAGACAAAATGTCATCCTTGGTTTCTGTGTTCCAAGATCTATAGGGAGATTGAAAAACTCAGGTTCTTTCCACAAGTTTCAATCTCCTGACAGGATAAGATGAGAATGGGAACTGCTTTGGGAAACATTCTGACTGCTTTTCTGACTTCAGGCTAAATGCTGATCTTCTGCTCTATCACAGGGTCCACCCTCCCTGCTGGTGAGTCAGGGTTACTCTGCAGCATCTTATGGGGAGAAAGACAAGAAAAAGCAATGGAGTTTGTTCTTTTGGTGTCTTATTTAAGAAAATTAAAGAAAAATTAAGGTAGAAATTAAGTTCTGATTACTTACCTGGTTTACTTTTTTATAGTGCATTGGGAAACTGTAAGTGCTCTTGCCTTTGATAGTTGCACTCCTTGCAATTGAATGAACATCATGACTAACACTCAGGAAATGTGTCGCTCCTTATAAAATGTTTCACCATGGTAATTAAAGCTAATAGTAGCAGAACTGTTAGCATGGGTGCTGAACCTGGAGTACACAGGAGGGCAGCGTATCTGGGATTTGCAATTCTGCTTAGTTACACTCCTGCTAAAGGCCTTGCAAAGCCAAAAAGTGGTTATTCTCACATCTCCAGAAGGATGCTGAAGCTGAGCATTTGCAATGGTTACTTCTGAGCAAAGGGCAGGATGCTTCTCACTCCCTTGCAGTGGCTGTGTCGTCATGCCAGTTCTCATCCACCCCAAGGCCCAGGCAGCCCGTTCTCCCAGCTGCCTCAGACACAGCGAAATAGACGGTAATGCAAAGGAAAAAATATCATATAATGTGTCAAAACCTGTAAACCGAGTCAGCCTCACCTTGGAATGGAGCCAGAATTTCAGTCACCCATACCTAAATCATGCACCATGGTTCCAAGCTGGGACAGAGTTTCATAGGTTAGGATGCTGGAAAACATAAGTAGTAATATTTGACTAAAGTCACTTGGTTGCACTTGCTTCTGAAGAATATATGCATCAAGACTATTTAGGTGATCACAACAGTAAAAGAGTAATACCAGACTGAAAAAAATTACTTCATTTTCCTGGAAAATAATCAAGATATTTAGATATCACAAAATAGTAAATTTCAGAGCAAAAACTTATTTCTGCATTAAATAGAAAAGCATTTATTGTAAAAACATCTAATTGCTACCTTTTGACTTTTTCTCATTTTTAATATAAAATATTTATTGGAAATTGAGTTACATATACTAAATGTTTCAGCTGAGCCAAATCTGCAAATTTTGTTGGAAGACAAAAAGCAGGATAGGATGACTTGATGACAGCTTATGCCTCTCTCTTCTCAAAATATTGACTGATTGGATAATAAATGTTCAGTTTAAGTACATATCAAGCCCTCAAATTTGAGGCTTCAAAAATGACACTGGAATTTTAGAGGGTATCCTATTTGCAGACTATTTTTTAATGGTATAACCTGGATTGGCTATTTAATTTTTTTCCTTTTACTACTATTTTTTCCCTTTTACTTCTCTCTTTTTCTTTTTTTTTTCTTTTCCCTTTTAAATTACCTCATCTTTTTGGACTTCAAATCTGAGACTTTTAAGGTTCTTTCTTGGAAGGCTTAGACCAATTCTTATTTTTATTTAAAGCAGGCAAATAAAACTTTGAGAAATTTAATATAAATAAAACCATGCTGGCATCAGCTAAACAGAATTCATAGCATTAAAGGAATGTGGTAACAAAGTGTAGGGGATTTGGATTTCATCTGAACAGCCTCTAGCCTTTCAGGTGTCTGTACAGTCTCCCCATTTTAATCACTTTTGCATAGAAAATACCTAATAGGAAAGGAAAAGGTCGTAGGTCAGAACTAACTAACTAATTATCATGCAGCCAGATGTTCATGCCGTGGCCTGTTGCAACTACCAGAGACTCCCAAACATTCATTTCCACGTGTCTGTGCTAAGCTGCTCAAGCACTAAATCTTGCAAGCATTTTCTCCTTCAAGCCTCAGGCTGCACTCCTTCATCTTATATATTCAAATATCAGAGACCAGCTGCTTCTTAGACCCATGTTCTAATGAGTACTTTAGACTTCTTCATTTCCTTTGAAATTGACTCCGACTGGGCACTGAGCATCTTCCCCTTACTAGGGTCCCTACCGATGGGCAGATGAAACACATGTGTCACTAGATTCAGTCTCACAAAAAGGCATTCAAAAGAGAAGTTGTCTCCAAGTTGATTGTGCTGGACCATGTGTATTAATTCTCAGGAGCAACGTTGAAAGAGTAATGATATAGATTGTTAGACCTGTACATGCACATTCACCAAGGGATCTTCTGGCTCCCCAAACTTCATAATCCTGCTCATTCCTGCTGCATGAGCTCTGTTAGACACAGCGTTCTCCCAGAAAAAGTCTAATTGCAGTAATTCATTGAACAAGGCCAGACTTTAAGAATGGTTAAATACAACTTGTTTTATTAATCATCTCCTTATGGTAAATCACATTATCTTACCCTACAGAACATAGGTTTCATTTTTTTCATAGCTGTTGGGGTTTCTTATTAAATAAAATACAACAAGATTTCCACAAATGATAGGCACAAAGATTGTTTCTCAATTCTAATCAAGAACAAACTAACAAAAAAACCCATTCAAACAAAATCAACTCAATTTATATGAATATTAGTTTGAACTATTCTGTTTACATTGAGTATAGGACTGGAAGAGTGTGCAAAAAGCTTCATGGAATTGTACTAAGATGGGAAATTGCTTATTACCAGAAAAATTAACAATACCAGAGGTGGGAAACAAAGATTTGAATGCAAATGTTTACATACCTAACACCAACATAGTTGAGTTCTGATACCGAAATCCACAATACCTTCCAGACAATTGGAATGGAAGAAATATATTACCTACCTTGAGAATTCAGACTTTCCACTGACAACAATTTGTAACCATTAGGCCAAGAACCACTTAATGACAGAGAGAAGTGATAAACAATAATGGCAACACATTTGTTGCAGTTCTTTGTGATGTTGGCAGTCCCTGATGAGGAGGTGAAGAGCCGTTCTTTGCTTCTAATCAGTCTCTCTCCTAGGCCAGGAAATGGTGTGCCATATTAACCTGCCATACTTAAGTTCAAGAAGTGCAGGAAAGGATTGTACATACCTGACCTTACATGTCTGATTGAGGTTTGTGGAATAACAATTATGTTTCTTCATTTATATCATGCACTAACCCAGAGAATGAGAAAAATCCTCAAACTCCACAGGTTCCTATATACTCCTTGAAGAACTGAAAGAAAAAAATGACATGGCTTCACTTGCTAGCAGAACTAATTTTGGTGTAGTACTGGGGATGGCAGAAGGAACACACAGACAGAAAGCCAAACGAGTTGACAGACTTTCTGCCAACGCATTGTCACCAGCTGCAGGCCAAACTGAACCAGCCTGCTCTCAATTCCAGGCAGTGAGACACTTTCTTCCTACTCTGCTGTCTTTGCATAGTTCCCATTAGCTGTAACTTAGCTAGATGCTACTATTCAGATTTTGATATTTTCTCCCTTGCTAACTCTATTGTGGGTAGACCAAGAAAAAACAATGAAGAGATTCATAAATCAGTAATTTGCTGCAGCTTCATCTTTGTGATTACACATGCCTTTGCTCATTTCCCATCACTAAATAGTCATAGATGAGAAAAAATTCAACCAGTATAACTTAAATAAGCCTTTATATTTGTAAAATTGTCTGGGTTAATTCTTTTATCTGAGAATGACTGGCTTAACTTTGACTCAGTTTAATCTGTGACTAAATAATTTAAAGTAAATCCAAATAAATGTTGCTGTTCCTGTGAAATAAGATGTGAAAAAATATTATTTTTTCTACATTGCTTTAATTTCACAATATACATTTACACCTAAATTTATATTGATATGTTCTCAAGCAGCAAAGTCTTTTGGGACTTCCCGTCTCTCTTTCTCTCCCATCTGTTTTCTTTTTTCTTTTCACGGTTAATGGCATGATTACCCAAACACAGTGATTTATTCATCCCTTATTATTCCAAGGAAGTTGTTAACAAGTCATGGATTGGGTGTTAGGTTATTTAAGGCTATTAATAAGACATGCAAATACTCAAGCATGTACCTATGTCTGCATAGAACTGCATTAGTAAAACACATACATTTTAAAGTTTTCCCTGGCTTAAACTGCACGGGTAGCATGGCTAAAGGAGTTGTCCTCATCCATTAAGGTCTTCACTGCACAGAAATTCTGCTAACTCTTTCTGACTTTTTAATTTCTCTTCAAAGGGTGCTGGCAGCATGCTGGGCATACCAGGCAGACTCAGTGCAAACCAGAGCAAGAGATCAGTTATCAAGCAAGTAACATTATTCCTCAGGAGAAAGCTAATGTCCTGACTGAAGAGGTCATGAAGGGAGGTTGTTTTGTTTGGAAACAGTGAGCTCTTTGGCAAAAATGGAAGGAGAGTCCAAAATAAATTCCCTGAGGTAGAAGCTGTGGAATTAAGGAAGTGGCAGGATTTGCACAGGAGAGCTAAGAATGGGAGTGCTTCATAAGTAGGATTTTCTTCAGTCTCCTTTTTGCTCTAGGAAAGAGACAGAAGAGGAATTATTAGGGAACAAGGAGAAGTGTGAAGCCCTCTTTCACTGCGACTAAACACGGCATTTACCAAAGGGATCGAGTTTCAAGGAGGACATGGCTGTCTCTAAGCACAAGTGAGGAGTTTTAGACACAGGAAGAGGATTCACAGAAGTCATTGCAAAAAACCAACCCAAACTATTCAAATTAGTAAGCTATACTGAGGTGTGTGCCTTGTACCTTCCTTTTTGGTGCAAGAGACACCAGTTGACTAACTTAGAATCATAGAAGAGCCTGGGTTGGAAAGGACCTTAAAGATCCTCTAGTTCCAACCACCCTGCCATGGGCAGGGACACCTTTCACTAGACTAGGCTGCTCAGAGCTCCATCAAACTGGCCTTGAGCACAACATGCACCCACAACCTCTCTGAAGGAGCAACTTCAGTCTGAATGGTTTGGTACCAGCAGCCGGGAAGAAGTGTTAGCTGAGATCCGAAGGAAGGGAAGGCAGAAGTAAGCTGGAACAGCAGGAAGGCATCAGTGCTTCTAGAAACAATTTGGGTAGGACTTGTTTGGGATATGTCTCTTGCACTAATCAGGCAGAGCTTGCACCTAATACTGTCAGTCTGGTACCCAACAGACCTGTTGATGCCTAGTTGGGCATCTAGCAACATATAGATGGGCATGAATAGACTTTTCTCAGAAGATGGAGCAAAGCATGTTTGTTTATTAGCCTCTTCCTTTCAAAAGCACAAGTTCCTTCCAGGAAATACTTCAATATAACCCCTACCTCTGATTCTCTAACCAAGAGTCTGGCATGAAAATAAACATATTGAACATGTAAACTCAGTCTGTCTGGATCTTGCATTCAGATCTCAGCCAGACTAATTTGTTCTACTTTTCCCCAGAAGAAGCAAATAGTGTTGCAACTAAATAAAATTATTTAATTTTACATAAGAAGTTCCTTCAGCCCTGGTAAAGGCTGGGTGCCAGTTTTAGGAGCACAAGACCAATATTTATTTTTGCAGAAAGCATGATGGTACATGTAAATCTTGTAACTACCTGTTGATATGACCTAAACATTGTAATTAATAGTCCTCAATTAAGTGAGTTTAAATAATATCATTCTGATTCAGTCTTGAATCTCTCTAATGGGGAAGTGCAATACTCTGTGGCTTGCTTTGCTAGATCCAAGCCTTATGTTCTGAACAGAAGTCAGGAGAAGGCCACTAACCCAGCTGCACAAAACTGGCCTCAAACCACCTGAGAACCTGGCCACAGGACATGTGGCAATACATTCATTTCCAAAATGAGAGCAGGTTGCACAGCATCAAGAAGTCACTTGTTTTACCCATTGGCCCCAAGGCATTATGAGACATACCTAAATCTCTCAGAGCTGTTTGTCCAGAATGTCTGCTTTCTTGCTGGAGTAAGGCACACTGCAGACCTTCTGTCTCAAAGGCAGCTGAACCTGTGAAATAGGATTTTCAAATCAAAGTCATTACTACCGCTTTAGAAGTCAGAGAAAAAAGGGATTGCTTTTGCCCAGAAGCAATGCCCATGACAGTACCAAAATGTAGATGTATAAGGTAGCACATATGGTAGTTTTATAATTTTAGAGATAATACTGTGAAAGTCAGCTCTGATCAAACAACACTTTCTGCATTGTACTCTTTTGCAAAAAAAGTTGCTGAACTTTCAGCTGATCTAATCCATTGCTAACTGTATCCCCTTTCCCCGAGCAAATATCCTGCTGTGCGTGAATAATTAGCAGCTGGTCGGGGGCCAGGGGCCGAGCAGCCCTGCTCACCCCAGCGAGGCTGCCTGTCCGGCTGCGGCCCGACGGCCGCGTCTGCTCCGCACGTCACCACGGCAGCAAGTGCACATTCAGCCATTCCGCACCTTGCATTGGGCTCAGCCCTGCGGCCTGCAGAGCACCTCATTCCTCTCCTCTGACCTCATATGCTCTGTTTGGAAAAGACCAACGTAAAACAGCTATTTTAGAGAAGCTGCAGAGTGAGACAAGTTATTTTTTAAGACCAAGTATGACAAATATTTTGGAATGCGTTCAGCACTGTGAAACTCTTAAGATTTTGGCAAGGTTCTTTGAAACTTGTGTCACACATGTACTTCACACAAGCATCGTGATTTTCACCCGGGCTACAAATGTCCATTCATCACCACAACCTTTAATCTCCATCTCTTCATGACTTCAGTAAAGCATTTGTTCCTGTGTTCAAAACTCAGTGGATACAGGAATGCTTCTCCATCCTGGCTTACAGATCACACTGGACCTGTACCTGCCTTGAAGAGTTGGCTTTAATTTCGGGGTTTGTTTCATTTGTAACCTGAATGAACAGTTCAAAGTCTAACGAACAGAGTATAAACATGTGAGAAAAATAGATGACAAGGTTCTAGGAAAAGGAAAATTACAATTTTGTTATAAAAGTGTTCCAACATGGCACACTAATTTTACAGATAACACTGCAAACTCATTTGTTGTCACAGATGGAAGAACAACTGATTAAAAATGCCAAATTTCCCTCTCAAATTACTCTTTTATTATAACCTGTCAGAATACTGACTCACAAATTTCTGAATATATAATGATGTTCTGAACTTTTCTTAATAGAAACATTTGCAAATAAGCTGCCTTACAATAATGAAATATTTAAGACTGCTTCTTTTTATTATTTTCAATATCTGTGACTTTGAAGTCTGAAGAAAACAAAATTAGTTTTAAATACAATACAAATTCTAATATTCTCTTTCAGTCACCTCCAGAAACTTGTTTAAACATCTCTACAAATAGACAATGTGCACAATTTTATTAATTTCCCTACTAGCTAAGAAACACATTTTTTATCCTGAACTTCTTTTTTTAAGTTGAATTCCTAAACAGACAGTTTTTCATTGTACAAAATTTACTCCTTAAGCAACATACTCAGAATCCACAAATGAGTTATTACAGAATAGATAAAGACTGGCCCCTCAGGTTCTAAGAATGCGTCTTAACCAGTGGCAAGAGCACAAACCAGGTCTCTGCAGCAGAACTGCACATTGGAAGAGTTAGCTATGTATCTCAGCTATAACTATTATTTGAGAAAAAATAAAAAGGTGATAAAATGCCTCTCAAATGATAGTGTGCATGCTCCTAATCCCTTTCCAAATAAAGTCAAACAGGTGAGATAAAATTACCTTCAAGCTCAGTTTAAGGTAAGATGTTTGGCTTTGTTCAGGAAGAAGAAATCATAGTGCTCACTTGGATCAGTTACAGCTAAGGAACATTTTAAAAATACTGCCCCTCAGCTGTTCTCTAGCATATCTCATCTGCAACATCGTGTTGAGAGCAACAATGTAGAAGGATTAGTGGATCATGTGAAAATGAGATTTTCATAAACCAGGCCACAATAGGCCCATATTTTTACAATAATGTGCTTCATATGCATTCACTGAGTAGGGCTATGATATAGGTAGGTAAAGATAAATGTTTTGACCTGTAATAAAGTACATATTTCACATGCTTATGCTGTCACAAAGATCTGTTTCATCTTGCCTACCAATATTTTTTTTTCCAATTGTGAGGTTTGAGATTTAATGAGATCTTCCTGAGTCTGAGCTATGTAAATTGATGCCTTAGGATTTTAATTTTTATATTTTTCATTAATTTATAATCCTGCAGTTCTTTAGTGTCTAACTCTAAACCCCATATAGAGTGTTAGCTACTGTCTCCACATTTTAGTCAGACAAAACAAATGCACTTTAGGCCTGGAAATCAACCTTACTGCCTCAGGCCTGGAGAAATGTAAACAAAAGTGAGTTGGGAAGAAGCAAACTTGGGGTAAATGACTTCATTACATGAAACTCTAATTAAAAGATTAACCTCCAATATGCAAATGGAAATAACTTATAAAAGTGTGAAAACTCATGACCCAGCATCTATTTTGGGTGTAGCCCCTGGGTAGGCTTTGTCTGCCCTAAATGTACCTAAAGGCCCTTCATTACATATAATAGCTTTTTATTCCCTGAATTTTGTCAGGCTTCTGGTTTTAGATATCCCAATAGGCTGCATTCTGATACAGCACACTTAAAATCAAAGTGCATTTTCAATGCATCAGACAGAAGAATGTTTAAATCTTATTCATTTTTGAATATGGTGCAAACCCTTTGCTAACAGCAAAAGACAAAGTAACATGGATTCAACTTCTAGCATTGCTTAAGTCAATGGAATTTTGTCACTGAGCTTGATAAGGACAGAATTTAAATTAATTATTGTGTAAATCACTATTAGACTCTCTTTGCTATTCTTGGGCTTCTAAACCATCCCACTGTTTCATATAACAGTGATATGTATGTGTTTATTGCAAGTCATATCGTGAAGTGCATAACATAAACATATAGCTAAGTTATATTTTCCTCTAAACAAACCATCCACATCTGGACAAGGAAGGTTCAAAGCAAATTCCAGGCGGACTATGATGGCTTCCTCCCAGACACCACGAGGAAATACTTTGTTTTCTGTGTAAGCATTCTGTGCCTTTTAAAACAATCAAACAAACAATATACAAAACTGCTCTTCAAGTCTTTAGCTCTTACTATTCCCCTCCATTATATATACAAATTATATATACAGATCTTCTCCATTATATATACAAAATTATATATACAGTCTTTGTAGTGCCTCATAGACAAGTCTAGACTCCAGAGCTGTGATTCTCAGCACAATCCCTATCGCATCTTTGTCCATATGTGAAAATTCGGGGAAAAAAAATAAATTTTTAAAATCTGATTTTCTGATGTTTCTCACTATTCTTTGCAATCTGAATCTCAGGAAAAACATATAATTTTTTTTTTTTTTGTAGAAGATATTCTACTGAAATTTAATGGTCAGACAAAGACAAAAAAATCACAAAACAACACAAAAATAGTAGGTGCCTCTATTTAAGGGCACAATGGTCTTGTCCTTCAGAGAGGCTAATCACTCAGGTTTTGGTGAAGCCATCTATCTAAATCAGGGAATCATTTTCACCAGTCTTAGCCTGAGATTCCACACATAAAAATCACGTGAAGAAATGTGGGTATTTATAATGTTGATGCTTGCATCTCAAAGTTAGTAGTTTTAAATTTTCTGTACAGTTACTACAGAGAAATAAGCATTTTTAGGATATGAGTCACCTCATCCTACCTCAGATATCTAAATATGTCATAGCAATTGTGCCCAATAAGTGCCTGTTTCTTACCAGTGATTGTAAAGGAAGTCTTAAGTAGCTAGCTGAGATGGACGCATCTGCATGTTTGAGGTTCAAATTTCCTGAGACAATTCAAATTTCCTGAAACAATTCAAATTTCCTGATTCTGTTTCATGACAAAGCATGGGTGAGGGACCTCACCAAATTTTGCAGGAAGCACCTCTAGCAATAACCTTTGCTGCACTGGCCATACTTGTTTCCAGCAGCAGCACAGGGCCGTGGCATGGAGAGCCCAGACACCCAACACAAAAGCCAAACAGTGGACAGTGGCTCAGGCTGACCACCACATGCAACAAGCTGATGCTTCATCATTTTTTTAATGCTGGGGGGTGGATATGGGAGTCAAGGCAAGAATTATCATCACTGGTACATGAAACATTATTATCAGTTGTTTATTATAGTTGGGGAAAAAGCATAGACAGAGTTTTATGAGTCTCCAGTGGTGTGTTCTAAGCAAAATCTTCTATTATGAACAAGTGAAAAAAAAGAATCTTAAACTATGGAGGGAGAAGCCAAAGATTTCTAGATTGGTTAGATAATGTAGAAACTCTAGAATGAAATAGCAATTAAAACTATTTTCAGTGTAAGATAGGAACAAATGATGAAAGTGACTTTGCAGCAGAACTGTGAGGTTCAATGCTTCCTGAATAAGAGCAAATAAATGCTAAGTAAGAACCAGATTTGACAACTGTGTAAGTGGGTGATGAAAGGGGGAACTTCTGCATTGCTACTTCAAATATTTTATGGAGTAATCATGAGGAGCTTGTTTATTGATGAAGACACTGAGAAGACTGTGGTGAATTTTATCCCATAAAGGCAGGAACACAAAAAAGATATTAAGATAAATTATGTCCAAGTGTTAAAAAAAAAGGATTAAAAAATAAGTATGGGGCTATAGACACTATTTAAAGAAATAATAGAATAAAATTAAAGCATCACTGAAGACAGACCCACTAGAACTGAGTATTGAGATCTTGGATGGATAACAAATGCTGTGTTTGGAGGAAGAACTATCATCCTCCCTCCAGCATTTGACATTTCTGATGTCAGCAGGTGACCAACAAGTCAGATGAACATCTACAGCATGTGTCCTGTTGTTCTAGCAATATGCCTTCCTATTTATTCCTTGAATTTTTTACTCTGACTGTTCAGCATATTCTACAAGCTTTATAGTAAAACTGTGTAGGTGGTTATGGTAGAAAGTTAGAAAGGGGCTTTATGAAATGTGAAACTGAAGTGGATATAGTCAGATATATATATATATCTATATCTATATATCTATATATCTATATATCTATATATATATATATATATATATATATGAAGTGTTTTTAAATATAAAACAAATTATTTCACATTAAAATACCAAAATATATTTTGTCTTCAAAATATATTTTAAATTGGTTCATTTTCTCTTGGCCCCCAGCCCTTTGAAATGTGTTCAGGAACAACTTTCTCTTTGCGTTGTTTTCTAAAAATGTAAAGCACAAGCATTTAGGTAGTAAATTTTTTGCTACACACTTTAGAAGGACAAAACAGTAGGAGAGCCAGAACCACTATTTTGTGTGGGAGAAAGATGAGTCACTGACATGAGATAAAATTAAATTGGCTCTTACATAAGTTTATCACAACCTTCACTTCTTCAGAATCAAAGCTGATGACTAAGTATTTGTTTTTAAAGGGTGTTCATTGCCGTATAATACCTGGCCGTCACCAGAGATGATTTATGTGACAGCCATCTATATCTACATTTTATAGATCTCTAAGAAGATTGCTGTAATTCCTTTATGACCAGATATAGATAATTATACCTCCTGTGATACTGTCTCAGAGCCATCACTCTTAGCAGCTTTCTGATGAAAAATTGTAATTTTCTTCCAAACTCTCTAAAACAATCTCACCTTTTGTTTTTTTATTTTTTGAGCAGAAATAAGGGGGAAAATTTGCAATCTGAGCTATCTACAAGAATTTAGATTCATATTTCTCTTCCAAGAATAAGAAAAATGGATCAGAATTTTTTTTCCATAGTTATGAATCAATGCAAAATTTCAAGTGATTAAGTCTGAATTACTAAAATCTTGATCAAGAATTCTAGCAGGATGTGAATTTGGTTAATTGTGAACTGATTGTTCCCCATAAATTAATATATTTTCTGTCTCAAAGTAGTTTTATTCTAAGGAGGTTACTTTGAAAGTCAGTAAATGCAGAGTTCAGCTCCCTCTTTCCTCTAGAAAAGTAGCACTGCTGGAAGTGTGTTGGACAGTACCCGGAGTTTCCACTTCCACAGAAAAATTAGTCAAATCATCAGTATTGCAAAAACTTAAAGGCTGACCCTGAAGCCTACTAAATTGCTTCTCCAGAAATAAAGGCCAACATCCAACAGAAGTTTGTTTCTTTTTATTCCTAGGGAGGTGCTCAGATTCCGCCTACCTGCTTGTGCACAATGACTCCTGGAGGGACGTGGCTGACACCTGCCTGCCCTTACCCCTGCAGAGTATGAGTCCCTCCACTGTCCCTTTAAAGTCTTCATTCCCACTTTGACTAGATCTGCAATTGCATTTGCCTGGACATAGTACCCCACTCTTCTTGAAGTTCCCAGATCCTTTGTGATTGCAGTGGGAGCACAAGTACTGTGACTGGATCTGTGAGAAAGCCTCCTCTTATGCAGAGAGAATGGACTGTTCCACATATAGGAATTTTGGTGGAGCAGCTGTGATAAGTAAGTGACCAAAATTCTCTCAAGCAACAATGGACATTAGAAGATAGCAGACTGATAGCAGCTAACTAATGTCTTCTGGAATCCAGGCTTTTGCCGTGTTCATGGTGCTCAAAAGGCAGAAAGCCCACGAAGCATAAGATAAAAAATCATAAACGATTGGTAAAAATATGTTAAGAGACTGGCAAGGATATGCTAGGAGTCACCTTGGGACTCTCCTGACTACATCAGTTCATCAGCATAAACATAGCTGACTAACACTTTAGAAGGTAAAAAAAAATACAGTGATTTCTAATTTTTTTCTTCAAAATAGAATAGATCTACACATAGCTCCTAAGGAGTAGTAGCAGTTCTATATCTATGCCAAGACAGCTCCATGTAGGGTGGGCCCCCCGTCTTTTTCCTTTTTTCTGGATTATGTAAAGCTGACACTATTTTCTGTAAGCGCCATGGAAGGAAAAGCATATTCTGGAGGAATGTGAGGATTGGTCCAAAGCCCACTAAAGCCAGTGGAACTCTTTCCATTGACTTAAATGGGTTTGCATCAGACCCTAAATGAAGAAAAATGAATCTTCAAGTTCTGGGCTAAAGAAATAATTCCATTGTGAGTGACATGGAAAAAACACATGAAGGTAAGGGAACTTGAAGAGAACAAAAGGATCTGAAAACTTGGCAACAGCAACTGGTTCAGTATTTTTGGAGGTTATAAAAACAGATGGGCTTTCTCTGGTGCAAATTCACCCCCCTCTAACCAGGCTGATTTATCCCTGCGTCAGGAACATATCAAGAACATATGAGCCTCATCTCCTGGGCTTCTTCCTTGATTTGTGCTTCACTTCAAAATCGATTGTCACAATGGAAATGACACAATGTTGTCAACTCCTCCCAGAATGTTTTGTAATTTATGACAAGTAATTTCAAATATGTGGTTATCCAATTTTCCATTTCTTTCAATTCCATAAGAAGCAAAAATTCCCCAGTGTCCTTAGTGTCCCCATATGGCCTCTCTGGATTGATCATTATCCAAAACTGACTGTTTTATTAGCTGCTGAGTTTTCAGATCCCATTATAAATGCCTTAGAAATGCAAGTGGCACTTCTAGGTTAATGTGCATGAAAACCAGCTTCCAGGTGAATTGGATAAATGCATATGAAAAAGAATCAGTATTTGTGGTAAAAGTGGGCATTTAAAACAACACTGATACAGTTTTGAAGAAAATTAATCAAGAAAATCAGTTGAACATAATTAAAGCAGAGAGGAAAGAACTCTTTTCATTTAGATTAATGCAGAACAGCTGCCTATTAAAATAATACAGAAAAAAAATGAACCCAAAAGAATTCAAAATAAAAGGACTGAATGTAAAGGTGCAAATTTAAGCTAGATAAAGAAAACACATTGAATCCAAATTTAAGCTTCTGAAGGATAGGTGCAGTCATGTGCATTCCCATCTTGCAGAAGCAAACACAAAAGAATGGCCAATGTTATTGGGTCCCACAGGAACCTGCAAAATTTTCCTTTTGGTCGCTTAAGAGAGCTCTGCTTTTCAAATAGCATGGCTGTAAATGTATGCTGGGGAAGAGGGTTGGACACAAAAGCATTTGCTGAACTCCAGATTTTCTCTCCTGGTATAGATTAAGTGTGCTGCAAAGACAGAGCAGGCATGCCAACTAGCAGTCCTCTACAGTGTGCTTCATCTCTTAATTTAAGAAGGACTTTTTGCCCTAAAAGACTTAACTCTGAGGCAGGAGCAAGTGTAAAATTGCTCTTTTCTGCCATCAGCACTGAGTAGTATGAAAACATATAATTGCTTTCACAGGCTGGTTTTCTTTTATTTTTATATTTTGAAATATTCCCATTTTTTATATTCAATATTTTCGAGGGGAGAGGGTCAGAAGGAAAATATTTACATTAGGTTCCAAAATGTATAGTTTTATCTTTCATTAATAAAATGAGAGAAATATTACTCAAAGTTCTTATTTTAGCTAGAGAAAAAGCATATGTCAGCCCTCTATGTTATTCTTACCATGATGTCTCTCTAACATGCAGTACCTTTGAGTATCAGGGACATCAAAAATACAAGGAACATCCTTGCTTATTCTGGGACTGATTTGCCCCTTGCTGGATGTTCTGAAGGAATGTAGTTTCCTTGTGTAATATGTCTTATAATTGTGTTTAAGATGACAGGTGAGTTTCTATGCAAGTCTTGTTTTACTGACAACTGATTCTTGAGTTCTGGACTGTATCTTTTAAGAAACTTCTCTTTAAAGCTCTTTCACTTCATAAAGCTCCAAAATTCACCTGAAAATCACCTCAGTTTCCCTCAAGTTTGAATTCTTAGTTTCTCAAATTCTTCAGGTACCTGCTTTCACATGAAACTGAAAGAGAAAACTTAGATTTTCAGCACCACTTGTCCTGTCACACGTGTTACTTTAGATGTGTGAGGTAAACTGGACCGAGGACCTCTCACTGAAAAGTGTATCACTGAAAGGAGTGGATGAATGAACATTAAATATCCTTGCATGGTGAGCCCAGAACTTAACATTTCCTACAGCACAGTGGTAGAGTTTTAGGCTAACACTTCCATTCCTTGCCCCTGTTGATTTTTGAGTGCATGCGAAGATTGGTTATTCATGCAGAGTGAAGCTTCATTGTTTATACTTCCTGGAGAGGGGATAATATCTCCTTTAGTACCACTACCTGGTTTTAAGGATGCTACAGAAATGGATCTGAACAGTCATGTTCTAATTCTCTTTATTGTCTGTAGAAGCCAGGTTGGCTAGACCAGAGATGCCTCAAGGTGGATGAGGAGAGTTCGATCACAGATGCCTACCAGGATGAGAGTCATGGCTAGCACACAAGTCATTTAAGAAGTCAATGGGGACACATAATTTTGATTATCATAGGCTGCGCAACATAAGGATGAAAGGCTGCAGGCTCCTTGTGATCCTTTAAGTAAATTTTCTTTCTTATCTTTATATTTCTAATTGAATTTTACCTTTAAATTTCTTATTGAATTAAATAGAACAATCCAATCTTTCTAACTACCCATCAATAGACCTCCATCCTAGATTATGTGCGTGTGTGTGTGCATATTTGTTTATTTTTGTGTTAGTCAGAGCCAGGTATTGACATTCTAAGATCTTGGCTGGTCAGATAAAAATCTCTTTCTTTGTAAAGATTGGCCATTTTTCAAGCCACAGGAACTTTAAACAGTTTCCTGGCAGATACTGAGCAAGCAGGTTGAAGTGGGCAGTGTGATGAAAGGGGAGACCACCTCTTTAAACTTGCAAGTTGCTGAAATTTACAGTAGATTTTTCTTTTTCTCATTGCTTGTTTATTTTTATTTTACTATTTTTTTAATTGGTTAAATTCATTGCAGTGCATGTAAAGAAAATATCTTAAGGCACTACGTGCCTTATATTAATTTTTTTAAAGAAAGTCTTGCATAATGCTCATTCTGGCGGGTACAATGTCTCCATTCACACCTGCTCTGTGGTTACATCAGGCTCCAAGTGGAAACTGGTTCAGTCAGTAGTCTATTACTTGACTTCCATGGAGATCTGCCTGGATAATGTTTGCAGTCTTGGGCTCAGATCAGACCTGTAAAATCCTAGGTTTATGTGAATCTGGCTCTCCATGCATCTCTGGGAAAGAAAATAGAAAAGTTCTTTGCACATCCATAAGGCAAAAAAATGCTTTGCAATCCAAGGGCTCCTTAAAGCTCATGCTTACAATTGCAGAAGCTGCTGAGAAGAAATTTGGCGAGGACGGGGACAATGGATCCTTTCAACTTGAGGTCCAGTGTTATGGCCAGGTTTCTTCAGGCACCTGTAGGTGCTGGACCAGCTTTTCATTTGGCATGCTGTGATAATAACACCACCAGAGGGGCACAAGCTTCTGAGAACCCAATGCAAGATGTCATCCATGAAATCTGGATATCTGTTCTGAGCTTCACCCAGACTGTCAACAGGTTCTGACTCTGGGATTAGAAGGCACTTCTGGGAGGAGGATAGGAGAAATCTGCAGTTAATCAAAATTAAGGTCCACTTTCTTTCACGTCTTCCCCTGAATTGCATTTATTTTTCCTTTGTCTTTCTTTTCCCATAAGAGTGTTATTTCCTATGTCATTATGAATGCAGTGGCAGGGTCATGCCATCTATCAAAATGGTTCTAGAATTGCCTGTCCCTAATTTTGTGGTTATCAAAAGGATTGTCCTTAAGGCAAAATGTTCCTTTATTTGGTGGGGATTAGTTCAGTTCATGCAGGAGATATCCTTGTGCAGAGGCGCAATCCTCTAAGAAACACATAGTCTCCAAAGTTCTCAGACCAATTTTTGCAAATTTCTGGATGTACACCAGCATAATTTATCAAGACTAACATAAGTCAAGAGCTTTATACAACTTGGCACAGATTGGCTAAATGTCCACTTAATCTGTGACAATGTGGAGTGACAATGTGGTGAACTCTAGTTACCCTAAAGGATCTTGCCAATAAAGAGCTGCCTAGAATATGTTATATCTTGCTATTGGCAGGAAAATTCTGGAATGGGATTTTGTAGGTACACACATGATGTCTGTTTCACATGAACCATCAAAAGTCAACAGAAACCCATGGACCTAAATCACTGAGATGTTTTAGAAAAATCCCAACCTTAGTGAGCTGCCCAGCTTGAGCCATGGGGAGGAAGGATCTGCCATCTTCTCCCCAGCCAACCTGTAGATCTGTACAAATAGAGTATGGGGAAAATCAATGCATGTCCTGATGGAAGAACAGGTAGTAGTGATGACATGGCTGCTCCCATGATGGTTAGGGAACAGGAATGCTTCTAAGTGGATCCACAGTCTGGATGAAATGTTTCACCATATTTCTGAGTTTAAAAAAATATAAATGGAATAATTCCAGGGACCCTCTTTCTTAACAGAGCAAGCTGTTCTTACAGTATTATATAGCTGACTGAGTTTTCCAAGTAAAATTCCATCTCTTCTTCACTCTGTTGGCTCAGAGATATATAGGTTTTGCTTATAAAAAAAAAATAAATGCAGGGAATGATGTTTTATGCATATTTCTGAAATATCTTGGTCCATTAAGTTGAACAGTTTGCTTCTTCCAGATACCAGAATTCAAAGTAGTATTTTCAATTTACATTAGGAGGAAAAAACCCCAGGAAAATACTAGTAGCAAAAAGTGTTTCTTACAGATAGCGGGTCACTAAATGTGCCACATTATAATAAGAAAGTTCCATCTTCTCAAAGAAATAGAAAAGGCCTCACTCTTCCTTGAATGATATCTTTAACAGCCTCAAGACCAATGCAAATACAAAATGATGAAAGAGCTGTAGCAGCATCTCATGCACTGATGGAACATAAGCAAATGCATTCTGCTCTGACAATTCAATGAACACTTACAATAAAATCTAATTGCAGACATCTTCAAATATTACATTAGAGATAATGACTTTGAGTAAATATCAATGTGTTGCTTTTTGATATAAACTACAACTCAGTGCTCTGACAGGTCTTCATGATTTTCAGAGTGAAGTGTTCATTAGGTTTTTTAATTTTAATTTTGCATAGTTTTGTTTTCTTTTGAGATTTATTGCTACTTCTCCTGAAAAGTAAAAATTGCTATTCTTTTGACATTTTCTCTCTCATTTTCCCCTCAGAGACTTAGAGAAAATTTAGTTATTTTATTTAGTTTGAAATAGACCAGATTTCCTAAAACCATCATAACATGGTACTTCTGATCTCTATACAGATTCTGTATGCCTGCGTGTATATAAAAACTATGCAAATACAAAAAAATAAGTACACCAATATTCATCCTCTTCATAGAAATATAAAATTGCTAAATACTGGATTCTATTACAGTTACACTTGACTCTTCCTGCTATTCTGCTCTCTTCTAGCAGTGCTCCTGTGAATTTTATTGCATGTCTGTTAGGCCTTCCAAAACCAAGGAATAAATTCTTCATAACTGTCTCAAACTGTCTGACATTTTAAAGTGCTAACATATTTGAAATACTTTCCTATATCCTGTACCCCTCTGCATTATATTTAATGTCTATGTCTGTTGCTAATTAGGACCATCTTTTTACTTGGTTTTTTCTTTTTCATTTGGAGATTTTACATTTAAATTTCACATATTTCCTTTGTCTAAGATCCCCCTGTTGTACAGTTATTGGTTTCATAGCTATTCGGGTTAATTTGGCTATGTTTCTTTTTCCTTTCTAGCAGAGGTTTGGGGTTTTTCTTACTGCAGTTATGAACGAAGGTTGGTTTAAATTTAGAGCAAGGTAACAGGCATTCACTTTATTTGGTTGGCTGAAAATTCTGCTCAAAGATTTATTTCAAATATAGTTTCCCTTTTGGAGAAAGTATTTCACTAACACTGTGCACAGAATTTTGTTTAAGAAACAAGTCTCTTTCAAGCTATTTGTTATGATTGGCATTTTGTAAAATAAAATCCTTAATATGTTAGGTGAGCACTTCCCTAATGTTATATGGTAGAATTCAGCTAAAAATATTGTCATTGAAAGAAAAGGTACTAATGGGGAAACCAAAAAATTAATAAAACAGCCAAGGCAAGTACCTGCAAAATCAAATTCAAAGAAGAGAAAATAAAAGCTCTTAGGTTCAAGGGCACATTTTATTTCAGAAAAAAAATTTCTTTCTTGAATTTGAAGATCTGTCTGAATATTTGTCTTGCTTCAATTGTCTCTTTATACTCCCTAGAACAGATTGGCTCTCTCCATGTCCATAGCTCTGCTGTTTGCAAAACTGCACTATTTAGCTGGAGCAATGGAAAGATGCTTAAGAATATTTTCAGTTTGAAAGCATTATTGAGTCTTGCTCTCAATCTCCTTATGTAACATATATTTTTAGTACCTGGGAGTTCAAAGCTGCTAATGCATTGTTGTTTCTGAATGACAAATAGAACACACTAAAATCAGCACTACACTGTTTCTTTTTAAGAAGGTTTCGGGGAAATTCATGCAGCCCTGAGTGAAACTCTACCCTGCCTTTAGCCATCCAAGTATTTCCTTCCTTGCTCAGAAGGCTGAATGATTCATTGTACCCAGGATCTCTGTTTGCCGGTAGGTACGAAGCTGACGTGACTGCATAACGCAGCCAGAGAACAGGAGCTCTCCTCGGGCTGAGAATCTGAGACACCGAGCAGCAGCTGCAGAAAGGAACCTTTCCTCCTCAGGATTTATTCATGGTGTAAGGTCTCGACAGCTGACAAAAAAAATGGTACCCATTTTTCTTTGCAGAATATCTGAATTGCTTTGTTCCCAGTTATGGCAACAGCCAAGGAATTTTTCACCAGGAGATAGGCAGTGAAACTAGACTTGTAGACAGAATAAGTAAACTATTTTGTAAAACTGAAGTATTAAAATAAAAAGATATATCAGCTGAAAATTAAGAGACTGAGAAGAGATTGTACTTTTTAACTCTATAATTTTATGCATGCCAATGAAAATCATATTCAGTTAATTCCTCAGATTGAATTAATCCAACAAACAAAAAAGCAAGTGACTGACACTCCTGGGTCATGACCCCACATCTCACTAAACTTTAGCAAGCCATTTACTAAGCCTCAATTTCAACCCACTCTTCTAATCTCTGTCCCTATTGCACAAAGATAAGTATGCACTCCCAAGATCTGTCTCTTTGGGTGAGAAAGATCACCTCCTGCAGAGGACCCTCACTCTTCCTTGACAATAGAGGAAGATTGGATGATCAAGCAAGAGAGACTGTTTACTTTTTGATAGTCAGGTTATGTGAAATCAATCCCCATCCAGTCTACCCCTCTCTTACACGTGATTTCTTTTCAGAACCTGATATCTCTTGTTCATTCTAATGTCTTCTATTATGAGCATTTTCTCTTACTAGTTCATCTAAACCAGCACAGAAAGAGTAGAAACTGAAATGGAGGTAGAGGGTTGGAGGAAGAAGGACAAAAAAGACTAGGCAAGGGGCGTAGGCACAGAAATAGAGAGCTATGGTTATAAAAATCAGAGTTGTATCAAAATGAGAGAAATAAATAGAAAGAACCATAAACCCAAGCAGTCTAAATATAAAACCAGAATATGGCATGTCAAAGAAATGTCTGATAAAAAGAGTTGCAAAAACCAGAAGAATTGTTAATATATCTTTTTCAAGCATAGCAGGAATAGGAGGAGTGCAAAAGAAACTGTAAAGCTAAAAGAAGCATTCACAGAGTATAAGTTAATGGTAGGAAAAGTTTAAATTAGATACATGTACTTTAATATAAGTTCACTGTAGGGGAGCTCAGGAGAAACTTTGTGGAGGAAGCATTAGAAGTGCTGCCTGAAACTGAAATTCTAATAGAGTTACAGAACTCTGAAAGTTTATAGAGAAAATCAATGTGTTTCTCTAACCATTCATTTCTACAAACCATCTAACTCATTCAAAAAGGAAAAAAACCTTTTTATCTACTTATCTGAGATGTCTGTGAACAAATAATAAAACATAGGACATCTCTGTCAAAAGGGACTAACTTTGGACTTAACGGGAAAGAAATGCAAGGAATTAGACTGAGGAAACAAAGCAGTTGCTCTGCACGATAGACTGGCCATAGGACCTTGTGTTCATATGGGGCCCATGCAGTGTTTGCACACTGAAAGACAAGAGGAAATTCTTTGTGTTGTAGTGCCAGTTTACATGGCAAACAGCTCTGGCCATCTGGTGACCATGCACTTTCACTATACTGTTGGCTTTCGCAATCGTGCTGAAGAATTTGGAGTGCATGGTACTCACGACGGTTTGGGATCTGTGGTGGTTCCCCATTGCAGATGAGCCCTAGCCTATGGAGATGTAAGAAAATGCAGTGAAGGAGTGATTTCCTGACATTTTTGATGTGGAGCACCAAGTTAATAAATTTACCCTCATGCTCCCACCTGGGTAGAGGATTCAATTCTTGAATTTAGAACAACTTACAACTTAGCTTACAAACAGAAACTTAAATTTTTATCATTAGGAGATTTGTTGTTAAATGCCTAATCAATTTATTTTGCTTTTTTTTTTAGACATTTTTAATTGACTAATTTTAATTGACTAATTAAAGTTAGGTGCATTTAGAGAGACATTACAAGATATTTCAATATGAGGTTTTTTTTCCCTAATTATTATCATAAATATTGTCTCTTGCCATGGACTTAGAATACAGAAAATATATTGACCTGAAAGATTTTGCCCTTATAGGCTGCAGTTCAAAACAAACAAAGACCTCTCATTCGATTCAATGATGTCAGTCCATCATTTTACTGATTTAGCACAGAAAAAAGACATTAAAGTCCATCATATTAAATTCAGGCCCCTCTGGAAAAGATCATCTGACTTAGTAGATAAATTCAGCTTATTTTTTATGCATATCTGTACCGAAAAATGAATTTATAAATGAGTTGCATATAAATAACCAACGTACATAAAAATCACATACGTAAACATCATCCCCTAAACATAGAAAAATGAATTAAATTAAAATGTGTTTCCGTTGATAATATCAAAGACAAAATTATTCCAAGAACAAAAGAACAGATAAAACTCCCGTGTCTGTAAGTTGTTGGTCTGTGCTGTCTCATCCATTTCTGGTTTCTCTACCAGATTCCTTAAAAATATTCCTGCACATTGTGTTGCTTCCCTCTTGTATCTTTGACCAGAACATCTCAGTTTCCAATCCTGACTTTCAGTTGTTCAGCTAAACAAGAGCAATGCCTGCTTTCACCGTTCATGCCGATGTTTCTCTTTAAAATAAAAGCGTCTGAATATCTCTGAGACTTTTCCCAGTTATCAGATTTTAATGAAATTGGCTGATGGATCAGTAAAGAGACCAATAGCGGGGACACTAACAGTACATTTTCACCAACACAATTTCCCTAGAAGACAAATTAAAATTTTTGATCAAGTCCAAAAAGTAATTTTTGAAGGGATGTGGACTGCATATAGAAAAGGGGAGAAAGATTCTTCTTTGTCAAGTTACATTCAGCTTAGAATTTGATACCAGGATCCTGGAAGGACAATAGGTAATTGTCCATCAAACTCAGGTATTTTTTGGGCCTTACTTGGGTACAACCTGAATTACTAAGCTGAAAGCTCCATAAAATTTCCATTTGATAAGAATACAGGAAGAGTGAACTATGTGTAACATGGTCTCTTTACCACCCTCCCTAGTTTTAACAAGATTTATGCTTCCAAATGCAAGACTGTCCCACCTCTTGAAAACTTACCGGTTCCTAGATTGTACTGCGTCTGGCCCCCAGAGACACATGCAGAAACTCAGGTCAGTGTGAGCTGAGGATATTTCCCCCAGCTGTGAGAATCCTTGCAGCCTGGGCCCACACCAACACCATACACATTCATGTGTCCGTGCTTATGCACACATTCTGGAAAATGGAAAATGTCAGATACACCAGCAGCCTAACTGGATGCTCAAAAAAAAAAAAATAAAAAAATTGGAAGCCAGCATCAAATACAATTCAATTGAAGTAGGGAAAGTACTGCCAAGGATAATTTGAGAGGTTAAAAGTTTTTAGCTGAACTCAGACTAGAAGTATTCCTGGCTTTGACAACACAAAAAATGGGGAAAATAATGATCCATTTAAATATAGCAACAATCAATCTTCATCTCTTTGAACAAGCATTACAAACTGTAGATGAAATCTTACATCTTAGCTAACCTTGGCTGACAATAATCTAATATTAACAGCAAACATTTTCTCAGTGTGTACACTCCTCTTCCCGCAGTGAATAGCTTACAAGTGTTCCTACTGCTCTCCTGGAAGTAATAGGGTCAACTATTGATTAATAAATTAGCCAAAATAAACAGCCCTTACAAAACTAACAAACAAAACCCAAACCAAACCAAAACCCAGAGAAATCCACAGCCCTTTGGCTGTAAACTACTCATTTATTGGGGTGAAATATGAAAGCTGCCAGCAGTTTTATTCACTGACTGTGTGAGTTTCACAAGAAATCATAGGGGAGAACAGAACTATTTCCATGTCCTGCATCATTCTGCAGTTCTAAAGGGCAGATGAACTTCAAGATGCATAATTTACTGTGGTTGAAACATGGAATGAGTAAACCTCTGCCTGATTCACTGATACATGAACAAATCCACTTTAGAAGATGACCTTGCTCATATCTGAGCTGTGAGTATCTCTGAAGTCCCCTCAGTACAGAAGCTCGGCTCTGATTTTGAGTATTTGGTATTTCTGTAGAGCTACATGAACACAAGTGCTTTAAGACACTGTTCAGAGTTCAGGAGCCCTCTTTGTTAGCAGAGTCAAAAAAAAATGTAAAAAGGAAGAGGGAGATTAAAAAAATAAAAAAAGCACAAACTTCCCCCAGTAAAGAAAAGGAAAGCCATATGTTCTTAAGAATTCACTGCCACAATATTTCACTTGAAAATTAGAAGATAGTAGCAGACAGGAAGAAAAATAGCAAATTAAGAAAATAAAACTAGTATCCATGCAGTGGTTTTTTCCCAGAGAGTTATTCTGGGTTTCTGTCAGCACCATGCCTGGCAAGGCGCTGGCAGTGGAGGCTGCAGGGTGGTCACTGTGAGGAGGGGACACTGCCAGCTCCAGCTGTCCCCAACTGTCCCCTCACAGGGCATGGCTGAGCCCCCCAGATGAGGTGGTGACACCTGTGGGAGGTAGTGTGGGAATATAGCATTCCTCCTTTGCCACAGGAAGGTGAGATCGCCGAACCTTTTTTTTTCTAAAAGAGGAAAAAACAAACAACAACAACAAAAAACAAAGCAAAAAAACCCAATAAAGAACGCATAAGACATTGACTGTGGGAGTACTGCCAAATTTTCAGTTTATTTTTTCCCTAATAGAACTGAGTGGAGTATTTAGTCTTTTTTAGTGTTGGAATATATCTTTTCACAGTCAAGGCATTTTAAGACTAGAAATGAAGACTACTAAGAGAAGCATTGCATGGTTTAGTAAAGAAATTTCCATATGGCACAAAATTTAGGTGTTTTTTCTCTTTCTTTGTATCTCGTCTGCATTCAGTGAAAAATAATTTCTACCTACCTCCTCCCCCAGATAGTCTCTTAAGACCATAAATTTTTCACTTTTCAAAATATGCAACTCCTTGGAAAATAAAGCAATATTGATATGAAATATTACAATACTGGAGAAGTTATTAGTTTTTCATATGCTGACTCTTTCCTGGAAATTCAATGCATAATTGTACCTAGATTTATAAGTTATTAATGCTTTTAATGGAATAAAACATTAATAATGAGACCTCAAGTTCACAGCCCACTTTTAAAAAATAGAATTTCTTTTCATTCTGAACTCCTACACCTTACATTTTCTAGCTCCCTGATGTGCACATAAACAACCACTGCAAATCAAAAAACAAAACATCTGAATGTTCATAGTAATTCTTTATTTTTTCTAAACATGCAGTGGTCCTTCAAAAATTCACTAGAATTACATGTTCAGCTGATGCTTGAGGTGACACTGCCACTTCTATCATAAAGACTGTGAAAGGTATTTATATATGTGACAAATTGTCTAACCAAACTGAATAGGTTGCAGTTTCTCATGTTTCTGATTGATTAAGGGGGTTGTTTGCTCCTAAAAGGAAGACTGAAACAACAAAATGTAATATGAACTACCACAGTGTGAAGGCAGAGTCCTGTGAGGACCACAGTCTAAATAAAAATCAATTAAACCAGGCTGGGAAGGTGTCTGAACCACTGTTTGTATTAGCTTTGAAGTTTTAATAAATTATCTATAACATGGCTTTATAAAACGAAACTTCACTTGAACTAAATTGCACACTAGCATGGAAAAATTAGCTTAAAAGCAGAACTATTATTTTAACCCCCACACTGATTTAGCAGAATCAGCTGGGAGAATAACTACATGAAGTTCCTCTAGACTGAGAAGTAACTATGATGTATTCACAAAGCTGAATGTTAGCCTTATAAAGGAGTTGAGACATTAATTATTACATTTTTTAGTTTTTCTCAGCAAGCTGATGTGCTCTCTGAAGAAACACGTGCAGATTATTAAAAACTTTTTTCTTTAACTCATCTAAAGTTGGGGATTTTTAAACTATATTTCTGTTAATGAAACAGATAGCCATCAGGTAATCAGTACAGTGCAGCTGTTTCACCAGAATGCAGAATGTAGTCAAAGGTACCAAAAAAAAAAAAAAAAAAAAAAATTACAAATTTAGGCTCAAACAATTCCTTACTTCATACAGAGAAATGACAAAGTAACTAGCTGGTCAGTCTGAAAATGCTCCATTTATACTTTTCCATAGCAAAAAATTCAGTTTTACAAGTTTTTTCATTTTTATTGCAGGCAATTCTAATTATACCTCATGAGAAAGAAACAATATTTTTGGAGGAAAAACTCAAACTCCTTGTTAAGACATTTGGAGTTTTTTTTCCCAAATGTTACTCTACTTCTGAGTAGATGAAGCTCAGAAAATAGGATCCTCTCAAATCCTATATTACACTAGGATTAAGAACAAAATTAGTACTCATTTCTTAAAATGGGCAAGAAAAGGAACCAACCCAGACACCCATTGCACTTTTACTCATGCAAGGACTGATGAGAAGTAGTGATTTTTTTGTTTTTGCATTTTCAGCTCTTCTGCTTCTCTTTCCACTGTGCACTTTAATATGATACATTATGTAACTGCAATGGGCAAACATCTGTGCAATCCATGGGAGCTACTCAGCAGGTTCCATGGTCAAATATATCAGTATTCTTGGAGCTGGGGCAATGAATTAGCTTCAGGCTCAGCAGAACAAGTGCCACATATGTGTCCTAAGGGCAGGGCAATACTGGATCAGATCCCTACACCATCATATGCCTGTAGTGGAATAGTTTGTCTCCAGTTTCTTAAATAAAGAAAAGAATTTTGAATGGAAAGCTACACCCATGACTTTTATCTGTAAACAGGGTTGTCTGCCAACAACAGCCAAACATTGATTTTTACCAAAAGTTTTAGCTCTTCCAGATGTTTTCTTCTTAACAGGAGGTTTAAACATAGACAGCAGTCGCTAAACACAATCAATGCCCCAATGCCTCTTCATCTATGCATGAAGACACAGAAGGGTAAATGAAAGAAAGCCAACTTTGACAAATCAGGGAGATTTCAGAGCAAAGCCAGTTTGCTGATGGAAACATAAATTTTGTCAAAAAGGGAAAAGAATCTAAGAAGAAGATGTAAATTACTCTAGTCATGGAGCAGCATGTAATACTGGAACAATTTAAAGATTTATGATCCCTCCAAAAAGCCACATTTTTCTTTAAATTTTACAACATGGAAGATGAACGTAGTGTGTGTTTTTCACCTATCATGGTGCCTCAAATTTGAGAATTCTTTTAAGGTAAGCATTTTCCAGTAATAATTTCCTTATCTTGGGTAGTGCAAAACATAAAAATCATGGTAACAGGCAAATTGGACTGATTCTACAGGCAAGGGGAACAAAGGATGTAAACTGATTGTTGAATGATCATTTTGAGATTTCAGAGGTGGACAAAGGGGTGTTTTGAGATTGACTTTGATTGAAGCTGACTGCCCATGTTCAATGTCTCATTCTGAGGCAGCACAGAACAAGGTAGGAAGGCAAATTGTTACAACAGCAGCAGAAATGAGACTGGTTTTGTGCTGCAGAACCTCCAAAATATTTTCCAACCATGGAGCAATCTAATTCCAGCTATATCTTTGATCACCATCTATGTTCAAAATCCTTGGGAGTTGGCTACAAAGGCAGACAAGGATTGCCACAGTTATGATGCTTACTGAATGTAATGGTGAAGCAATTGTTAAATTTACCCATTCCCTTTGACAGAAAACATACTTCAACTGCCAGCAGGCTGTCCTGACATTCAGTGCCTCTGCTTTGGAAGGCCTACTGTAAACCAGTAACTTCAAGAGACTTCTTGCCCAAAATTATAAAAGATTTTGGCTAACATCTACAGCATATCAGAGGGTAAGCTGTTCCTTCTCGGCTCCTTTAGTTGACTCCCAGATCCTTCTCCTGTTCCTCTCAATGTAAATTTTGTTCACAAAAATACATCCACAAAACTATGTAGAGAAAAAGGAACTTTGAAGGACTTTTCCTGGGGCTTTATTGGGTTTTGAAGATATGAATCAGAGGAATTCCTATCATCATAATTCATTATTACACTTGGCTTACCATTTTCTTTTGGAGCTTTTTTTTGTTTTACCTTCAGGATGCAGACACATCACATTGTGCTGTAGTGCATTCCAGGGTCAGAGTACTGCTGCAGCATGAGTTACAGCAAAGCTTTACTTGCTCGTCTTGAAAATCTGCCTTTGAGCATCTGCTGTGTGGAGGAATGTTAATGGAAGTGATTTGAAAATAAAACAAGGTACCCAGACTTCCTGAAAGGTCACAGTCCTATCTGAAAATTGCATACATGTGGTACAATCTCAAAGTACATATATATCTGCATAAAAATGGTTATTACTATCTAGTTTTCCAAGTTGAAATTTTTTCTGAATGGAGAAAATTATTGTGATGCATGTGAGAAAGCAATGTAAGCCCAATAATTTTAGCAAATCCTATAGTATTATATGAATGTCTGGACACAAGAGGAATTTTACTTCTGGCTTGACTATGTCAGGTTATACATTACATGTAAAATGGTAATCTTTTTACTTATTGATAGAGCTATTTGACAATTTGGGCTTTTACTTTTTGCCATTATCTCTTTTATTAGTTTTATTTGTAAAGTGAGAGGATCAATTAACAAAAACATTGTAAGAAATTTGTACAAATTTACTACACTTCTTGAGAAACTGCCATTATGACTTTATTAACAGACACACTGTTTTGATGCTGGTATGTGCAGCCTCAAAATTAACTCGCCCAGTTCTGTTGTCTACTACACGGAATATTTTGGTTATCCCTAGAAATCAAGGATTATCTAAATTAGGCAGCACTGAAACTCAGAGGCAGCCCATGAAACACCAGCTGTAACAATGAAGTTTGCTGCTCCATTTTGTAAAAAAATGCCAGATAGTAGCTGCCAAATATATTTTATCCTTGGTGTTTCTAGGATTCCTTGTCACTTGTAGACTTTCAAGTGTCTTAAGGATAAGGGATATTTTAGTATACTGCCAGCAGCCTCACTTACTGATGCAGAGAGTGGCCTCACAGCAGCTTGTGATTCATAGCTGCTGTCCTATTTCTGGATTCATACCTGCCACCTATGGGAAACATGGCTCCTCCCTAAGACTTCTGGATCACTTTCTGGGAAATCCTGAACATGTTAGATACAAAGCTAGTGAACAAGAGATTAGTGCATCCAGTACATTCTAAACAAAAATATTAAAGTTATGCAAATTATCTCTATAGCACACTGGTTTGATTGTTTAGGTATCAGGCAACCTGCCTGGAAACAGTTTTTCATATGAGAAGTTGTACCACACTGCACATGTGGTACAACCCTCCACAAATACATGTGAGGTTCATCACTGTCAGGCTGAAAAAAGTTATGGAAGAGTTAAAGAAGAAGAATTAAAGGTACCACTGAATTTTTTCCCCCAGAATTCTCCTTCCTGACATCTTTTACTGACCTAACTCTCAGCTTGGGAATAAAGAACAATCTGCATAAAAGAAACCTTAGGAATAATCTAGAGAAGTGGTAAAGCTCCACACTGAACTATTTTGAGGAACACAGTGGATAGAAACTCAAATGTAGAAATTTCATTTTGAACATCAAGGAACACTCTCTCCCTGTGAGGGTGACCAAGTAGTGGCACAAGTGGCCTGGGGAGGTTATGGCGCTTCAAGATATTCAAAAGTCATTCAGATGCAAACCTGAGTCACCAGCTCTAGATGGCCCTGCTTGACCAGGGGGTTGGACAGGGCATCTGGATGTTCCTGCCGTGTTCCTGCAATCTCAGCTGCTCTGTGACAACGCCCCTCTACTTTCCTCTGACCTTGCCAGGAAGCTAAAGTGTTTATCAACATGAGACGTATCGTTAACTAACACTTTATGTCACCAGCACATGTAAATAAAATATTCTACCCAAATATCTGACTTTAAAGACAGTGGTCTGTAGAGGGAGAATTTTCCAAAGATAACAAGAATCTTTGATTAGGTAAAACCAGTATGCAACATTTGTTTGCATTCACAATAGCATCTGGGACATCCTGGTAGTCCTGGTTATGAACCAGCATCAACAGAAGAAGTGGCACCTTTGTCATAACTAGTTACTCACCAAAAGAATTACGCAATCCAATTGTTTGAAACTTAGAAAAATTTATGCTGGATTAGTGACACAAAAATCACAAATCAAGTTATGAGACATGAAAGTTTAGGCCCTCTGCTAAGTTCCTCAAATGAGTAGGTTTGACAGGTTTGGAGGAAACAGTGGGCAACCTCAAGGTCCTCCCCATGCCTCCTACAGATATTCAGATACAAATGTGTAGGTAAAGAGAAAAGCAGAGAGCAACAAATTTACTGACAACACTAAATGCAATGGTAAAGGCTATCCACACACATTTGCTGTTAATGATAAGAAGCTTCTTTCTACTGTCTTTATAAATAGGATCTTTCTCTTGATATTTCATTTTGGAATAATTTCAGAGATTTTATTTGTTTTGTCAGGTTTGTAATTATTTACAGAATTTACATCATCTCCAGTTTTAACAAGCACTAGCAAGATAAGCTCTAAAGTGCCCCAAACAACAGACATATTCCCAAAATCTTAAACCTATCAGCCCATCTTAAATTGACGACGTCATTTTTCCAGCATATTAAACTCAACACCAGTTTGAAAATCAACACCTTGAAACCTGTTACAACAATGATGTAGAAATTCTTTCAATGATGAGAGAAAAAAACTCATTCAAGGCTACTAAAAAATAAACCAACTTTGCCTTTCCTTTCTTTTCCTAGGCTTGATGCTTCTTCAATCCCTTTCTGCTTCCTGCATTTCCATTCTTATATAAAGGTTATAAAGTGTATATAAAGTATGTAAGAATTTATTTATGAATGGTCCAAAGGGAAGAGCCAACAAAAATAAATGATGGGTTAATTGGGTCATATTCTCCTCAGATTTTTATTCTAGCACAGAAGGAAAATCATTCAGTCAGCAGCATTGCATTGCAGGATTGCATTTACCAGTGACAGAGGAATCAGGCCAGATGTTTCTCCACTTCTAAACAGTTTTTTTCTGTTTTCTCTTTATATTAAAATAACTGCTGTTCTTACCAGAGATGTTCTTACAGAGGTGGAGACAGAGTCAATAGCATTCATACATTAAATCCTGTTTTAAGTGCTCGTTCTATTACAACCAGAGGATTGATTTAATTAATTACATACCTTATCAATTCCCTCTGGACTTCATGGAAGAGACACAGCTGCTGTTTTCTCTTATGTTTTCATTCAAAATCTGCAAGTCCAGTGTTATTTAGCCTAGAGTCTAAACTTTTCCTTTCTATAGTGTCTGCACAAGAACTGAAGTGGTGCAAGACTTTTATCTCTGTAACAGATGCCTAAAAATGGGGATTGGCAACTAGCTTAATTTTTCAGAGCTATTTGAGTTCAGATCCCAGCAGCAAGGGTAGGGTGGGTTGCATCTGTCTGTATCCTGTGCAGGAATTGAGCAGTATCAGTTTTAACAGCCCCAGGAATCAAGCAGCTTCAGAACTCTTCCAGCCAGAGGAAAAGCTGGAATTGGTCAGGGATTGAACTCTCCTGTGGCTATGGAAAACAAAAGCAGAAAGGCTTGGCATCCTGACAATTTTTTGATAAACTAGGTAGAGGGAAATAGAATTTGGCAAATAATAATGTTATTATTTTTTCAACTTGTTTTTGCTTTCCAATTAACATTATTTTTCTATCCCCAAAATATTTTTCTATCACATTCTGTTCTAACAAAAAATTCCCTCTTTCCATCTACATTTAATTTATATTTTTTTTTTGTTTTAATAAAACTATAATTTGGTTCTTAGAATATTCTTGTGATTTCTCTTTGTTTCTCCCCCAAAAATAGAATCTCTATATCTACATCTGATAAATAGATTTCTTCTAATGTAAAAAAAACTCCATAAAAACTTAAAAGTTTAATTGTATAGGATTGGAAAATATAGCAAATGTTTTCCTACATTTATCTTTCAGTTTCTTCATTAACTTTGTTTCCTCTATGATTTGAGGAATATGTGGAAATCTTTTTTGTTTTAATTTTTTTTTCAGCAAAGATAAAATGTGAATTCCAGGTATTAGGAAGCTTGTCATATCTTGCAATGTATGAAAGATTGCAGTGGAAAAAACTTGGGGCTTTCTACATTGCAACTGAGATAGAATAGACTGTGAGGACATTGTGGATTTAAGGATTCCACTGTCAAATTTACCAATTAAAGTAGTAATCTGCTACTGCTACTTTTAATGACTTTTAATGAGGGATTTTCAGTAGAAGATTTGCTACTTCCTGAATGTCACCATTCACATGGAATTAATAAAACAGAGCTGGAGAATTAAAGTCAATATTGAAAACGAAATACAGCATTAATGTTCTCAGTACAGTTCATGACATGAACATTTAAAGAGAAGAACACTCCTTATTCTTTTCTTTGAAAAGGTAAAAACTAATTCCCAGGTTTAAATCCACATTTCCTCTGAGCAGATTTCATTTCAAGCTTTACTGCAAATTCAACATAAGATTATACAATGGTGACAAGTATGCACTTTTCTCATAAAGCTGTACAAGGGATTTGTAAAATCAGCCTGCTGATGTCACTTGCAGCCAAGACCATTTGCTTTTTGGGGCTCTGAGAAAACAGATATACCCTTTCAGTAAAAATATTCCCTTCCAATAAAAAGGTGCTTACCCCAAATTGGAACAAAATTCATAAATTTGAGCTTTTCCATGGAACGTAAATTTTGAAAATATTTTCTTTTGGGAGAACAAAATGGAATATGTAAAAGAATCCAAGCCACAAAGCCAGCTGGCTAAATAGCTTAGATAGAAATGACACCAGACCATGGATTTAGCTGCTCCTGAGAGTGGGAAGCCCTGTAAACCAGCAGGGAGGCCCAGTTTGCCTGTCTGGTAGACTGGAGTCTGTCAGGGACTTCAGCGAAATTAATGTGTTCTCACAAGATGATTTCATTTCACTGAATCTGAATTTTCCAGGGCAAACCAATTCCCCAGAACATTTGTCTCATTCTATTGTTCATGATTTCCATGGGAATAATTTATTGCTTGTTTGTCAATGGGTTCCATACCCTTTTGCAGAATTTGTGTCCACACTACAGTGGGTATTTTTATTGCTACTGAGCAACCCAACAGATACATCATCTACAGACACTGAAATGCAATGCCTCCCATAAAAGAACCTCCAACAAAGAAGAATGTGGTAAATTCCATAGGTCCCCTATGCCCTGAGGGTTGTTGTTCTCTTGCCTGTGGCTATGAGAAATTAAAATGTAGCTCATTAAAAAAAGGATATTAAACTCCAGGTATACAGTAGGATAAAGAACATATCTTTGAGTTGAACAAAGAAAAGAGGAGTGCAAAAACTGGATCTTTCACTGATATTAGAGCTTCTGAAAAGCTGCCCTTTTGTTCCTTTCCCCCAAATTATTCTTCTATCATATTATGTTATAAAAAAAATCCCCTCTTTCAATATTTATGTCATTTAGTTTATATAATTTACATATGCAGCTAAAAATAAGCTCTGAGACTCAAAAGCAAAACCAGAAGACAGAGGAAATTGCCGGAGCTGTTATGGAAGGCAGAAAAAAAAAAAGAGTCATTAATGTTAATAAGTCAAATGTTAACAATATGACTTTTTTACAGACTCTCGCTATTAGTAATGAGTTTGAGCTATCATCAAGTAGTGCTTTCAATTATATCTTTAAAACATCCCTGAAAGAATTTCAAAGCCAAGCAATAAATGCTGAAGCCAAAGTGAAAGGGTTGAAGGTGATTCCCTGATTTCAGCAATTAAATGTATTCAAGAATATATTACAAGAAATGTTTCATTGCTTATCTTTGAAAAACAGAGCAGATAAAAGATGCTTGATCAGAGGGTATGCAGTAATTCCATATTATTTTATTGGTAGAGCAGTTAGCAATTGCAGTGGCCAGTGATGTGTTTATACTGCAAAACTTTGTGCTGAAGAGTTTTGACATGGAAAACATTTATGGTATACATACAAAAGCATGTAGAGAAGCTTTATCATTAAACCTATCCACAGCTCTTTCTTGATCTATTCTTTGAAAAATCATTGGTAGGAAATTAAACTCTTGAATCTTGTATCATGTGATGATGGCAAACACACCAGCTTCTACAGACATGTAAGATTTTTTCTTTATCAAAAAAGGCCAAAAAATGGCTTGACTTCAACTATGGAATCTGAATGTGTGCCTTGTCAATATGAAGAAGATGGCACTTTAGAGCCAATTAATTTATTAAATTTTAAAAGTGTTATACACTGATATTTTTTCAAAATGAGACAGATCTCCAAGAATGTGATTTTAGTTAATGGAGAAACAAATAAAAAGGAGAAGCCCCCAAGATAGCAGATAATAAAACTGCTGTTGATTTTTTCACAGTTCTTACACATCAAAGAAATATTGTATGAGTTCACATAATGCAAATGACCATATTCAAAAAGAAGCCAAAATGTAGATTTAATCTTAGTTTTTGCATGTTCTTCTTTAATTCCTAATATTTATATCTTTAAATGCCAGGATTTGGGGGGAAAAGTATATGTCAACAGAATTACCAAATTTTTAAAGAAACGTAATTTATGTTTCAGTGACCCTATCTTCATTTTTCTTGGCCATTCATTTTGTTCTAATTGATATTCTTTCAGATGTCTTTCTTTCATTATGTTTCCAGTTTGTGAAGCAGAAGTCATCAGTGTGTAGGTAGAGCACTCAATGGTGATTGAAAGCAGTTCAATTTGTGCAAGTGAGCTAAAAGGAGATGTTACCAAGGTGGCCAAAATACCACTAAAAAGCAAATGAAATCTACACATGTTTTTGTATTAGCAAAAACAGGGTTTCACTGCTGACTGTGTTTCAGAACTTCTCATTATTCAATATTTTCAACAGATACTGTCTACTGTGATGGTCAAGGATGAAGGAATACTCAAACCAGATTGTTATATCCATTTTCCATATTGTAAACCATTAAAAAATCTGACTATTCTGAATGCTTCAGCAGTTTTTTGGGGGCAAAATTTATTCTACCTTTGTGTATTTCAAAGGAAATGGTCTCGTGGAAGTACTGAAGAAAAGAAATTGAGAACTGGAAGGACTGCATTTTTCTCAGCCAAAGCAGAACATAATTAGCAACACAGAAAACTGCAATTGTTCAGCAGTCTGACCTTTGTGAATTACTTCAAACAAACTGAAGAAAGTGAGACTTTTATTTGAGAGTTCATTAGGAACTTGTATTTTATGTGGGATATTTTAACCATATAAATCAAGTCAAAACTCATTAGTATAAAGTAGGATATTACAGTGAGAGCCAGTTTTGTGTGTATCCATGAAAACTAGTCACTCTTTGTATAAACTGAAGGTAACAAACGTGGTTTTTGTTGTGGTTAATGGGATATTGAGGGATACAGATTATCTCAACCTGTAAAACTAAAGTCAAGCAGATATCATTGTGTTTGCCATTGTTTATGTTTACATCAAGTATTACACTCAATGTAACAAGGCCCTTATAAAACACCTTTACTAAAGGTACTAAATATATCTGTTAATTCCAGAATTAGTTGAGTTCCCTAAAAAGATACTTAAAATATTATTTTTTCTTTTATCATGAAAATATTCCTGGTTACAACCTATGTACTCATATTTACAGTATATTTTCCTGTATTACAATTTGTTAGTAAAAGTTGCTCCAAGCACATAGTTGAGAAGAAATGTGTAGGCAAAGACCCAGAGATCAGCCACCTTTATATTTTTAAGTTTGAAAAGTGCAGGAAAACTCCTGCTTCTCTGGAGTGAAAGACTGAAAGTTCTACCTGACTTTGGGACACTCAGGATTTTACCATAATTGCTTTAAAGTCTTACCCTGCTCGGCCCAAATTCCTCTGGGATTTTGGAAGCCAGTCATGGGAGTTTCCTGGGAAGATCAGTGAAATGCACCCCTTGGGCCATGGAAGGCTGACTCAGATAGGATGGTGGGGATTTCCATCCAGCCCTCTCCACACCCCGTGTATCCGAGAGCATCCCTGGGGATGACCTGCAGCCACCTGATTAAGGACAACCCCATTTAGTGTTGCTCTGAACTTGCATCACCAGCTGAACACCTTTTCACTGGTACTCATTTCAACTGAGGTCAACTAAAATAAATGGCTGACAGGCCAAGAAAGAGTGCTGACTCCCCTCTGCCAAAGGGCAGCTGGAAGACTGTAACCTCAGAGAACCAGACTGCTCCTGGAGTTATCAGATCAAAGTGTAAGAAAGTGGCGAAAGGTACAGACAGAGCAGTTATGAAATAACTGAGACAAATGTTGCTTGACCGCAGAACAGCTTTTGGGGAGAGGTGAAAAGCAGTTCAGGACAAAACTCACTTGAAGTGCTCAACTCTGTTTTGTGAAATCGTAAGTCTCATCAGACACTTTTTCAATCAATATCTTTTTTTAAAACCAAGGACTTGAATAAATTCTTTTGATTTCTTCTCATTAAAATCCTTCTCACTTGTGCACAATTTATTAATCAAATATTGTTTCTTTACAGGAGACATATATCACAATAGATGCAGAAGCAGATGGAAAAAGCAAAGCATAAATATTAAAAATTAAATTCTTAATGCTTATCAGAATGGTATCTTACTTTAAATGTTCTATGTTTCAATGCTGACAGGTATAATTTGACTAGAAAGTGTACAATAGGAGGCTTTCAGAAGCATTTACTTTTTTCACATTGAAATACACCTTCATTGTTATAAAGTTTATTCACACATCATGAAGATTGTAATTACTACTTTACAAAAGGATATGCATTATTTAGCACACAGGTGTGCTATTCCTATTCAGTGTCTACAAGTGGTACCCACAATTGTAATAACTGAGAATTACAGAATTCTACTATATACTGAGAATTCTACTAATACTGAGAATTATTAGTAGAATTGGCCTATTACAGAATAGGCCAAAACTGTAACCTTACCTTGGGCACCTACGGAAGAATGAAACAAAGACCAAAGAAGGGATTTTAGAAGGAAGCATGGGAAACTCTGGTCTATATTTACCCTCAGCTAGAACTAAGAAACGCTGCTGTGAGAAGACACTCTTGAAAAAAATAATCCATATGAATTCATAATGAAAAACTTCACATCACAGTTTATCCAAAGAAGAGGGAAAGTTGGAAGTAGAAGTACCAGTATAATTTATTAGAATTGATCACTGTAAAGTTCAACAGGTTTGTATGATGACTATTCAACAGATTTGCAGATAACTACATTTATTTTTAATCTTGAATGAATTTGGCTAATGATATTTATAGGATTATTTGATTGTATTTTGTTATATCAATAATATAGTATCAACAATACATACATAATATAAATAGCATTTTAATTATATTGTATTATATGATAATATTATAATTTATTAAATCCTATTGGTATATTGGTGCAGTCTAGAGATGCTATATGCTACCATACGTATTTAATTTCAATAGATTCAAGTATTTGAACCACAAAAGCAATGCTCATAGAATAACAAATGTAATGAGGAACTGAGAGAAGTGGAAAAAATGACTGGAAAAGCTGGGAAGCTGTACTGGTCATGAAAAATTTTGGTAAGTAATGAAGGAAGAAAGTTGAAGGAAAATGAAAAGACAATATATTTAGCTCATGATCAGCAGAACAAGGCATAATTCTTTGAATTTCCAAGTTGTGTATTATTTCATAAAGCTGTAACATAGTGTGTTCTTCTGTATTCTAGTGTCTTAATTAATAAAAATATACCAAATACTTTTTTTGATAGTCTCAGGACACTAAGAGTAATGAAGCAAAATCAGAGGTACACTTTCTTCACTCAGGAATCTTATGTAGAAGCCAAAATCCATGGTAGTATTAACAGTGATCAGGATGTAGACTCTGACCCCGTGCTTCATTCATGGTTAAAGAACAGAACATCTGGACCCCAGAAAACAGAGACTTGTACCTCCCATTATATAGCCAATAGAACTCTACTCAGAATTACAAAAATACTCTCAGTGATCTCATCATCCTGTTCCAAATATGTTCACGGGACATAACATTCTGAAATGCATACATGTAGACTCTGAATTTTAATCAATATAAACATAAAGAAAATTTTTTATATATTTGTACCAAGGTTCATCTACAAAGCAATGGCTGTAGCAAAAGTATGTTTTATGGACCTCTAAAGGTACATTTGTATGTTTACCTGTTTCCTACATAAGACAATAATAAATATTTGACTTCTCCCCCTTCCTTCAGTATCTTCCTAGGCAGTAAATTAGGCTGTGTCTATAGTCCTCTAAAATGTAAATCAGCTTCCGCACAATGAAATTAATGAGCAGTGTTGCTAAGAGCCAGGTGTTGCAGCCTGAATGAAATGTCTCATGGGAACTCAGACTTTGAACCATTAGCCATGGCTACTGGGCATGGCAATTTTATAAACGGAAACAGATGTCCCTCTGTAACAGTCTTCATTTGTTAGTGTGCAGGTACCAGGTACTACCTTAAAGCAAATTTTATACATTGCTCTGAAGGATTTTGGAAAGCAGGACTGGTGATATTGGTTCATCTTTTACTCTGATTTTATTTGATAATATATCTACTTGCTACGGTGGCAGAAGACAGTGCAGAATTCTTTTGTTGCAAGAGGCTAAATTTACAAGAGCTTGTTTGACTTAATGCATAATATCCCTGCAAGTACACAGAATATGCTAAGGTACCCTTTTTTTCCTTCCCCGAACAAAATGCGGCCTTTTTAAAGTGTTCTGGGGTAAGAAAATGAAAGATGCCAGATGACAAACGCTAAGTGCTCATTGCTTAGCAAACACTCTGAATAAATATCACAAACTTTGTAAAGCCATTAATTTCAGGAACTCATTCCACTGAAGCCCAGAGCAGGAACACAAATAAAGAGTTAGCACTACTCTCATGATAATATAGTCGAAAGCAGCTGAGTTATATCTAAATTGAATGTTAAGAGACATTTATTTTAGTTCAACTATTTTGTAACACTGTATTACTTTATATTACACTCAAGTATTTCATTTTAGGATAATGAAAGGAGTCATGACAGAAATTACACCACCTTACAAAAAGTGACAATGAAATAAATCTTCTTATTAAACTTAAAATTTAATCTGCTCTTTTTACTTTCCTCTCTGCAATAAAGGAATGGACATACATTCACATACAGCCAATTAATTATCTTTCAGTTGATTTCCTAATATATAGTATTCCTAATTCTTGCAAACTAACTAACATGCAGCACAAACTTTAACATCACTTACACTTTATGTTACTGCATATGAGAGTAGGTCTAAGAGTTGTCACAAAGTTGTGTGGAAAGCTAGAGGTAGGGAGAAGATTTGTAAGTCTAGCTCTCTGCCAAAGGCAAACTACATAAGAAAAAAAAAGGAGTCTACCAGATTCATTACAGAGCCTATCATAATGAAAATTTAAGCATAAGCCAAGGGCACTTGTGTGAATGCAGAAATTATTTACTTTTCCAGCAGAAAAACAGTCTCATGTTCTCAGCACAGAGGGATTTTCACAGGATAGCATACATTGCTTACCAATGTAAATCTCTTTTAGCGGTTGCACCCATGTAGTAGCTTGATAAACAAATCTTATGTTTCAACAAAGTCAACTTATAGTTCTGTATTTAACCAACAGAGGATAATTAGAAAAAGGCTAACTGGCCACCTGAACAACCCAAAGTTTGGATCTAAGGATAAATCTTTTTAAACACATGTTTTATCAGTACTTAAAGTGCCATTTAGTATGTTTACAAGAGAATTCTTTGAGATTTTAAGAGCTTGATAGTGCAATATTCTGGCTTTTTATTTTAATATTTTAATTAATTATAAAAACGTTTATTAATTGTAGTCACTGTGAATTGTTTGTTCCCAGCATACCAGAACCAAAGGACATGCTGGGTCACCTGAAGGTCAGCAAGTCAGAGCTGGAACTGCAGTGTGATGTTATCTAAACTATCTCATTTCTCTGTATCTGCTACTGCTGTCAGAGGGCCCAAACAGAAAGTGCAAGGAGTTAGATCATGAGCCAGCAGCTGAAGAAGGTTTTGGATCCTGCTTGTGAAAAAAGGACAAAAAAAAAAAGGTAGATGGAAAATGAATGTTTCATCTTTGTAGCTCTCTGGCAGAGATAAATACAAAACTGTCAAGTATGGTCAGTGGTCAAGTAAGGTTCAGAAAACCAGCACAGATTCCTCTTCCAGAGATAAATGACAAGATATGGATGTGCTCTCCTCACACCCACGTCATTCTTGCCAAGAGCTCTGGAAAGTGGTGTATTCAAGCATTCAGATGAAGGCCAGTGTTTACTGGAATCTGCTGTGAATTGCAAGAGGATACATATATTATTAGGCCTCAGAACATTCATTGGCTCCATCTGGGGAAATAGTTTCCATACTCTCAATTCAGGCTGTATCCCCTGAAGGAAATGCTGCAAAGAATCATTTAAATGAATAGAAGCAACACTTACCACAAAGAGAGCCAATAAGGTCACAAACTTGACAATAAAACTACAGAAAGTGGGCTGCTAACCTGCAACAGTTCCAACCCAGTGTTGCTGTCAGATAATTTCTTGAGGCAGATTTCACTATAATGTCACTGTTAGAAGAGGTAGGGGATTAAACTTCCCCCAGAAAAACAAACAAACAAACAAACAAACAAGCAAACAAAAAACCCCAAAAACCAAATAACCAAACCAAACAAGCAAAAAGAAAAAACCCTCAAAATAAAAAAATACAAAAAGAAAAAAACAACCCCCCCCAAAAAAAAAACAAACAAACAAACAAACAAACAAACAAAAAACAAACCAACCTTTAAACAAATCAAAAGCAGAAAAGGTTAGGGTTGAAAACCCACTTTTTCCTAGCATTTCTGTTTCGATGGGTATAGCAAGTACTTGCTCTGCCCCATAAGATGGTCACACTGGCTAATGTACAGGTCTGATCTTCAACCAAACAAAGTGGAGCATCAGGCAGCAGGTCTCAATATCCTGCTTTGGTAAATTACACCGGAATATCTGTCAACAACTGGCAGCCTTCTGAGATCTGCCTGGAAAAAGTAGCTTTTTTCAGAGAATCACAGAATATGCTGAGTTGGAAGGTACACACGAGAACTGTCAAAGTCCAGCTCCTGGCCCTGCACAGCACCATCCCCAAAGGTCACACCAGGTGCCTGAGAGCATTGTCCAAATGCTTCTTGAACTCTGTCAGGCTTGGTGCTGTGACCCCTTCCCTGAGGAGCCTGATCCAGGGCCCAACCACCCCTGGGGGAAGGATGTTTTTGCAGTAAACCTCCCCTGACACAGCTTCAGGCCATTCCCTTGGGTCCTGTCACTGTCACACAGAGCAGAGATCAGTGCCTGCCCTTTCTTGTCCCCTCACAAGGAAGCTGTCACTGCAGTGAGGTCTCCCCTCAGTCTCCTCCAGGCTGAACAAACCCAGTGCCCTCAGCTGTTCCTCACACAGCTTCCCCTCAAGGCCCTTCCCCATCTTTGTTGCCCTCCTTGGACACTCTCAAATAGTTTAATGTCTTTCTTACATTGTGGTGCCCAGAGCTGCCCCCAGCACTGGAGGTGAGGGTGCCCCAGTGCAGAGCAGAGCAGGACAATCCCCTCCCTTGCCCAGCTGGTGATGCTGGGCCTGATGCCCCCAGGACAGGGTTGGCCCTCCTGGCTCCAGGGCACTGCTGGTTCATGTTCAACTTGCCGTGGACCAAATCCCTTTCCCAGGCACTGCTTTCCAGTATCCCATTCCCCAGTCTGTCTGTACATCCAGGGTTGGCCTGTTCCAGGTGCAGAATCCAGCATTTTCCCTTGTTGAACTTCATGTGGTTGGTGGTTGCCCAGCCCTCTGATTTGTCAAGGTCTCTGCAGGGCCTCCCTGCCCTGGAGGGAGCCAGCAGCTCCTCCCAGTTTTGTATCATCTGTGAACTTGCTCAGTATCTCTTCCAGTCCTGCCTCCAAGTCATTTATGAAGATGTTGACAAGCACAGGGCTGGGGATTGGGGCCCTGTGGAACCCCTCTAGTGACAGGTCACCAGTCTGATGTCACTGCATTCACTGTAACCCTTTGTGCCTGATCCTTTTGTTGATCCTTTTCGTTATATGATTGTGGATTATTTTGATATTGAAAGTTTTCAGAATTTATAAGTTTTATTCAGTCTGGGAAACTGCAAATGTGTTCATGCTGAGCTGGAAAGAATAATAATAAAAAAGAAATATCAGTTTTTCAGTTTTCTACTTTATTATAGATATCAATGGACAGCCTGTGATATAATACTGCTGACCTTAATTATCTTTTTTTTTTCAGAACAAGATAATTTGATATTCTGTACATAAATTATATAGCCAAGTGTGAATTTGAGCATGTGCTATCAGTGACCTCAGGAATGACAAAAGGATTTTCAGTGTTTAAAGAGAAAGGATGATTCAGAACCTTAGTTAAATTCCCTTTCCAATTATTTATACATATGGTTATCAAATTTTTCCTGTTATATACACAAGCTATTCTTCCATGCTTTCATTTACTATATTAGAACTCAGATTTGTATACTGCATCCCTGATGCTACTGTGAAGAAAAAAATTTACATTCTGCATAAGTGGTTGCTGTAATCTTAGCTCCATGGGAGAGAAGTATCATTCTCAGTGTAACTCAGATGTCTTACAAAGCACATTTACAGCCAAAATTAGTAGATTTTAACTTGAATTGCAGGCGGTGATACTGTCTGCAAAGTTTTGCTTCTTCATTTTTGTGCAACATGTTGGAAAAGAAATTAGCAAAATTCTAACTGGAAGAGTGTCAGAAGAAAAGTTAGAGGCTGTTTTTCCTTCTTCTCTTTCCTTTCCTATTAGCTTGTCTCAATTATCATGCATTCTTAGATGAAGGAAGTTGCACACACACATAAAAAAAACAGAAGCCCAGACTATTGAGTGTTTTGGAGTTGCAAGTTGGTTTAATATGAAACCAATAGAATTTGACTATTGAGTTGCAAGTTGGTTTAATATGAAACCAATTTAATAGAATATGTTTTGAAATACTATAACACTTCCACATGTAGAAAGAAATTTCTGCAGTGTTCTTGTGTTCTTTAACTTCACAACCTTGGTGCACTTTACAAGCTTCTTAGATCTGAACTCTTTCTTTCCCCCTAATTCAGTGTAACCAAGACAAATAGTCATTAAAAGGCTAGACCACTCAGTTAACAACACCTTTCAAATATCAACCAGGAAGAATTTCCTTCTGAATAATGCCTTACTGTTGAATTAAGATGTTGAGGGAAAATAGTCACCCCTATCATAGTTTACATTGGAAAAGGCAGGTACATTAACATTTCTATCAAGCCACTGTATTATATATACTGAGCCAGTTTGAATGCACAGGGGATAGAGCAGTAGCTAGGCACTTTTTATGGAAAAAAAGTGTCAACATCATCACATCAGCCAAGAAATACTTATATTATTTCCTTCTCCTCTGTCCCTTTCTTCCCCATCCCAGACTTCCTCTTGTTTTAACAGTTTTTACTTGTACTTTATTCCTTAGAACACAGATAAGTTTTCTAAACAAATCCATCTGTTCCATTATTGTTGCTTATACTCACAGAGAAATGTATGTTGGCTGTGCTGGTTCTCAATATTAATCTAGGATATGGGATGAGAAAAATTACTATAAAAAGACCAAGAATTAGAAAGCTTAAGTCTTCCTAATCTGTTGCTTATTTTCCTCACTGAGTGCATTAGGTAATAACTGGTAATGGTATAATTTGGGCCAGGTTCTCACACATATGTGCCAAATATTAGTGGCCTGATTTTCAGAAGTAAGATACTCTCTCCAAGACTGGCAGACATATTAAATGAATATGTAATATTTCTAGGAATGGGTAAAATTTGCGACGTCTACATCTTCATTTAGACCCACCAAAGGCAGAATTCAATTTGGATCATACTCAAACTTTGGCAGTTATTTGGATATGAACTCCCATGTGTTTAGAAAATAACATTGTCTGGGAAAAAAAAAATGAACTCTACTCTTACAAACTGGTTTTCTGTGCCAAGATTTTCCCTGAGTCAAGCAGCTCTTCGTCACCTGTAGTGTAAGACAACCTATAATGTGAATGGTTATGAATTTCTAAAGGGGAGTTTCTGAATCTGAGATTTCAAACTTTGAATGAAGGGCTTGTTTTCTCTCACTGCCATTTCTTAAATCCATATGGAAATAAAAACAGTAGCAGGTGACAGGAAAAACTCTTGCAACTTGTCAAGGAACAACCGGGAAAAGTAAATAAACGCTGTTGAAATAGAAATACAGGTGCTGAAATATTAAGTGCTTAGTGTGTTAAATTCATCAGTGTTCTGGTTTCATTAAACAGGCTCAACATTTACCTGTTAGTGGAAGCCAGTCAGCCCTAAATGCCCAGTGAGCCACCTCACAGTCACTTGCAAAGCTCTCTTAAACGGAGTGATTGCCTTTATCTAGGTGTGATTAGGGGAGGCTCACAGAAGCTGAGCCAACTCCAGGTTATCACTGTTTCAGACAAAAGATTGTCTGATGACCATTCTCAAGCTTAAAAAGCAGTCCTGGTTCTATCAAATAAAAATGAGTAAAGGTAGTGGTGAAAACACCTTTCAGTTGACTCACTATTTGAAAGGACTGCATACATTTATACAAAACCCCTGTTTCCACTGTCCACACACATTTATAGACACAGAAAGAAAGCATGAGGTGCTCTCACAGAACAATATTTTTTTTTAAATATTGCTTGACCAGACAGAATATGTGACAATAGAGAATAAAAATGACATTATATGAATTATAACCTCTGTGAAGTAGAAGATGGTGTTTTCAGTATATTTAGATATGTACTAGCAGTAATGGAAGATTTTTCATTGCCATTTCCATGCACTGTAGTTACTATATATCTGTATGTACCATAATTTTAAACCACTGTTTCATAGAACTTTTCCCAAGTTTCCAAATCCAGTTTCAAAAGTATAATATTAAAATTATAATAAAAAAAAAAAGAATGCCTTAATATTCTAATTGCTCATACCAAAGATATATGCATCTTTGGAGAAACATATTTATGGCTAAGTAGAAACTCCTCCATAGCCTCAAATTTATACAGCTTATCAGTCATGCCTCACATCCTAATGGCACAATTTAGTCATATCCAGAAATAGGTGAGAAATACCCTGCACAAAAATATTTCTCAAAGTGTATCCTGAGGTGTTTGTTAGCAGAATTAGATGGGTGTTTCCATCCAAGTGTTGGGTACAACACTTGTAGACTCATCTGGTCTGTATTCACCATAGCAAGCGTGGGGAACAGGATGTCTGGCTGCTGCACTGAGGTTTTCATAGGCCATGACAAAGCTATCTTTACATTCATGTTTTTGAGATTAACATGACACAACAGAGCAGCATTGTTCCCCAGTCCAAAGAGTTTAAACTCTATAAATTCTGTGGTTAAACATTTGGCTGCAGTGTAAACATATCCCTGGGGACAAGTTCTCCCTGTATGGATGCACAAATGTCAACAGGACTGTATCAGTGATGCTAAAATCTGGACCAGACTTGCCCATAAGGTTTTGTCCAGATTATGAGCCTTAACAGAATGGGGGGAAGGGAGGAGGGCAGAAAAGCATATATTGTAGTCTAATTATTTCATAGTGTTTATATTTTGGTTCAAAAAGACTTAATGGATTAGTACATGTGGAACTAATAAGTATTTCAAATTGGATACATTTTGAGCTATTCAAAAGTGGAAAAGCATCTTAAACAATAAATTTTGGATTTTATACCTTCTATATGTAGACTGTATAGAATCAGACAAAATTTTGATCAAAAAATTCATTCCTAAAGAATTATTTTATAATTAAAATGTTTAGAAATACTATAATTTTCTATTAATATTATCATTTAGAAACACTCCGGAGTGTTTAGAAGCACTCAAGAGTGCATTTATGGGGCAAAGTGCATGCACAAGAAAAACACACTTCATGAAGGGAGAACACACTTGACTCTAACTATAACATAGCCAGGGGCATCATTATAATCATGAAGACCTCACTTGAGATGTCCTTTCTGCGTGTAGACATTGATTTTTAAATACCAATTCACAGTCAACAAAAGGATAGATTCAAGCAGCTTATACCAGCAATTCCTAGCAACCTACAGAATTAATTCACTTATCAAGAAGACTTTAATCCTGCTTCCAGTGATTATGAATCATCATAAAATCCATGATTTATGAGATGCTTTTATAAATCACAGTAGCTACTGTACTATGAAAATAAAACTATAGGGCTGGATAAAATATGGTTTGACTCTTTCAGGTTTTAGCTGTAAAATCTCAGGGACTCTATAGACCCACCTCCAGCTCAGATCTCTTAGCTTAAATTCCCAAGGTGGAGGCCACATTTATTTCCACTCCACTTTTACAGCTTCTAACACTATGTACTTTCAAAATGGAAAAATATTATTTTGCCCATGGTTAACCCTGCACATTTTGTATGCTAGCTTTAGAAAAAGGCCATAATGTGCATACTGCTCAGAGTCCAGCTCCCCCAGGTTTTGATGCCTCCCTGGAACACTCCTTGAAGCATTACTGTAGGGCCAGGTTTTGTGACATAAGAGAGAAAAGTCACTAAAGTCCTGGATCTCTAGGGGCAAAATATGTTTTCTGCAATGGCAATGGGAAAATGCAGAATGAAAATGATTTCAACTTTTGCTTAAATGAAAGATGAGCAGAGCAGAATTTAAGGAAAAGGTACAAAAAATGGCTGACTTCACTGTCTTCAGTAACAGGGCTTTGATTAAAGAGTTGAAGAAATGTGGTGTGGAACTGGAATTTGCATCCAGCATGTATCCAGTCTTTTTTTTTTTTTTTTCTGAAGTGAGACTATAATACTGACAAGCAGACACTGAACAATGGATGTTTATAACATGTGTCTGAAAAAAATGACTTTCAGCAGAGAGACATGCTGCAGCAGCAAGCTGCAATCCCATTTATGGCAGCCCTGGTGCAGCTGGTGTCCTGTAGCCGTGGGAAGTCTGACCCAGAGCACCAGATCCTGCAGGATTGTGGGCACAGCTGCCCTCGCTCGGGGTCCTCTTCTTGTGGCCATTGAGAAGGGAAATGTTGTGCTGTTTGGCTGTAGCCTGCTCACTGCTGACAAGCTAATCTCCCGTGGCAGACTGCCTCTCCCTCTTACAAACATGCTCAGGCTGCTCTTGCTGTCAGCTGAGCAAACCCTGCAGAGCTTGTACGTTCTGTATTTTGAACTCTGATATTAACAATTTTCCTCACTTAGGCCATGGTGGAGCTGAGGGAATGTCAGTTCTTTTTTTATCCTTATGCTGCTAATAATCTTCACAAACTCCAGAGCCCTTTCTTATTTTTATTAAAAACTGAATGCAGAAAAACAGATTTTTATAGTCCTTCAAAATTCATATGAGGAAATTAAATTGACACAATACCTTAATTCTGGTGGAAAAATCTAATCTTAAGGGCAGTCCAAGACAATCTCTTTCATGCCCACAAATGCATGAGATGAATAACACCACTTCTTTTCTGGCTGTGGGGTTCTCCTGTCACTGTGCAAAGCCCCTGCAGGAAGCAGCAAGCTGTCAAGATCCTTCCCGGGTGAGCTAATGGCATCTGACTCATATCAGATGAAAACAGAGGGTCCCTACACAGATGCACCAAGGCAATGCTGCTGAAAGCGTGATAGGCAGATATTTATGCTCCCTGACAATGACAGGCTAAGGGGGTTGCAGACAGAGGATTGTTGATTAGAAGAGTAAATAAATTAATTCCAAATTTTGAAAAAATCTCGTTGCCAAAAATGTTTAGCACAATTATCTCTCGCCAGGGTATTTGGCTCAAGTCTTTGTCAAATATGTTCTTGGTCCTGTTAGACCACTTAAGTGAGTGGAAGAGTTTTGCCTCTTTGCTGGAACTTGCCCTCCTTGCAAAGACACAAACATATTTGCAAGTCATGGTATAAAAGACTTTTACCCTGAAAAGTAGTCAGCCTAGGCAACAAGAATTGATACCTCATCATTCATCATTCAAGTTCAGTTTAAACTTTTGTCATGGAGGCTCCCTACCTCCAATAGGGAATCTGTCACAGAGCAAGGAAGACATGAGGTTGCAGGGTTAAAAAAATGGTGGTTCTTTAGAATTAATTATATTTTTCACTTGTCTAAATTTTGAGATGTCAGAATAAAATGTGAACTAGTCTTTCTCTTATTTCGGATGTTAGCTGTTTAGAATGGCTTGGCATTTCTTCTGACTGAAAATCTAGCATTTAATGGGGGAGATTCACTTGACAGTGAATGACAGGTCCTTTCATGTTGCTATCATGTTCCCTGGCAGGGTTAACATTCACCTCTCTTATTTTGATTTCTAAAAATTTGGTGGATTGAACTAGTAGAGTAAGTGGTTGGGTTTTTTTCCTTGCAGAATGGGATGCTAGTGTAAAAATAAATCTTAAATTTACTGCTTTAGACTATTTACTGAGTGAATTAACAAAAATTTCTTTGTGACAAATTTCAAATTTACAGTCTGAGAGAATAACTGGACACATACCATATTCAAATGTAGTCAAATAATTTTTGTGTATTAAACTTTAAAATACTGAAACAACAACCTTGGCTAACAGAGCATTTGATTTTCATATTTTTCCATAACTTTCAACTGGTTTAAGTCAGAGACAGTAAATTTCCCTTGCTAATAATTGTGTCTTTTCATGTTTGAGCATACATTGTGTCTGTCTGGGGAAGAGAGGCTCTTAGGTACAATATTCATAGGGGAGGAATAATAACAGCTTACAAAATGCAGTGAACCACTGATGTAGAATCCTTTTTGTGTGTAACAAATGGTGAAAAGTCTTAGACAACTACTTTCACAGTCAGCCCTAGTTGTTTGTGAGATTTATTTATGTTTCTCTTTGCTGAGCAGGCTAGGAATACTCTCCTGCCTGATGAATGTGAATGGTTAGGATTAAGGATTCTGGGGCAGGAAGGACAAGAGGAAATAGTGAATTACTGTCATATGCAGAGGTCTGGGCTGGTGCCAAGTGCTGTGCAGGTGCGAGATTACAATGCAGTTCCTATTTTTTCAGCAAGCCCTTCTGTTCATTACTGTACTTTGTTATGCAGGTTACCTCCTTCAGGGGCTCATCTACATCCTTAGGTGAAAAACCTCCATGACAGAATTCAAATTCAACAGGGGAAACAGAAGAATTTTATATCAAACTCTTGCCATTGCATTTAACAAAACAGTAGATTCCTAAAGGTTGTCACAGCACTGGATGTTTTGTATATGCTACTCATCCAATTGGGTCTTTGCAAGTGAATTGCTCTGGCATCTCCAGCATATAAACCCACTTTTTCTTAAAGCAATGAGTTTGGGGTTAATTGAACATTCTGGTGATATTTTTTTACCACTCTACTTTATATGCTTATTTATAGCACTACACTATATATTTTTTGTTAGCAATATATTTTATACTTTACCAACATTACTTGAACAGAGATTTTATATGTGTTTCATTACATTTTATAGCGCTATGAAAACTATTAAAATTGTCAGTCACATTCTTGTGACAAAAAGTTTGTGAATTTCAATTGAGAATACAAAGTCTATAATTCCATTGGTCAGGGAGAGATGTGTGAACCTGAAAAAGCTACCCCATGCCAATAGAAGACACATAAATATTTTTATTACATAATCCCCAGCACAAACCTTCAGTGATTTTGATAAATGGATGCATTGCAAATTTAAAGCTTCTCTATTGCAACAGCTCTGTCACTATGTCCATAACTACTATCCCAAGTCCAAAGTTGTGCAAGAACAAATGTCTTAGTTCAAAAGTCAAGTTAAATTCAATCCTTCTAGACAGTAAAAAATATTGGAACAAAGATAGTACTTTGAGAAACAGATAAATAATTTGAATCCTAACTTCAAAAATTATTCAGAGCCAGGTCTGAAATGGGTTTAGGTGTTGAAAAGTTCAGGTTTACAACTGCAAAATGTAATTTAATTACAAGCAATTACTTGCTCTGACACAGGGATGAAAATTCCCTGTACAGTGCTTGGAGAGAGTTGAATACTTAAAATCTGGAAGAACCACCCACTATCTAATTCATTGGAAGGGGAAATACAGAAACTACCATTGAAGAGAATGGAGTACTCACAATATCCAGCATTTGGATACAGTGTGCAGACTGGATGTTTTAAATCCTGTAATGTTGCAGAAAATATTGTGATGATACATGGTCAAATCTTGACCACAGATTGCTCTCCATTTGGAATTTTTTGCCTCCAACAAATGCCTCCCCAATTTTCATGTGCTTAATACCTGTTGGAATGCCCATTTTTTTGCCCCAAACCAAAGGTTTGGTTCTTTGGTGTTCCCTTTCTGTGCTACAGATCTATGATGCAACAGTTTCAGGGTGATTGTGGTCTACCTACCCTAATTATACCAACACTTTTTCTAAAAGTAGATCTGAATATCAGAATTTATTTTTGATTAAATGTCATTCAACAGCTCTGACTCTTTCAAAAACTAACTCAAAAAATTCTGTCTATGCCCTTGAGAAGATTTTTTTTTGCAAGTCAGAGTATGTTAGAAACTCATTCCTTCCTTCTTCCAATGAATGTATGCTATACATTCCTGTGAGGCCCATTTGTTACCAAATAAATACAAATGCTAATTGGAGGAAGTAATATTTTCCACAATGAGTGTGAGATACAAACACCCACCAGAACCCTTCTGCTATGCTCCACCTAAAATATGAGAAATACTTGGGAGGCAGCTCATCTAGTTCCTCTATTTTCTCAAAGCTTTATTTAATTCTTTCTGGCTGTACATAATTAAAGGATGTAGATTCTTGATTTTTGTTCTAAAAAGACTGGTAAAGGTGTCCCTTGTTATATATGTGCAAACTGTACAATATTTCCATACCTACCTTCTCTTGAAATACACTCTTTGTTTTCACAAAGAGCCAGAAGTGTCCCCAGGTGACAACAGAACATCCCTTCCCATTGACTTCTGTGGGAGCTGGGAATAAAGCAGACCACCCAGAATAGGAATTTTGAAGAAAAAGCTCTCTTCACTTGAAGAAAAGCTTATTACAGGCTCCTTTCCAAGTAGGAAGTGACCTTTAAAATTAATCTTTAGCAAACCACTCACGCATCACTAACTTAAACAAACATTATAGTCTTAGCTAAACCAGGGAGTATATTTCCTTCCTGCTGATTTGCTCTCAATTACTGTTACAACAGAGGGAAGTAGAAGATCCTCAAAGGAAGCGAGCAACAGATGCAAGATGTTTGGAAAGTTATTATAATTTGTGTAAACATTATCCTGAAAAAACCCAAGCATTAGCCAAATTAGGGACATCAAACATACTCATTACCAAATTTTTGCTCAGCAAAACTGATGTGTCACAACATGGATGCTTTTGTAAAATAAGAGATGGGATCTTATAAAGTCCTGATGTCCTTTTTCTTGCTCTGAGCTCACTTAAAATTAAGAAATGCCCTGAGAAGGATGCCATTCATCATGCAGACTGTGGCCTCTCCAAGCTGCCCAGAGTGAGATTGATACTCATAAATGACCTTTCATTTACACAAAAAAAATCACTGTTCTTTTTCTGTTCAGTAATATGCAACCTTTTTAAAAACAAGGTCCATTTAGGTAAAAATTATTAACTTTCTCCAAAAATTTAAAATTGGTTAAAATTGGTGGAAGCAAATGGAAAAATGCCCAAATGTTATTTTCAGTGCCTAGGAAATATTTCTAGGAGATGCATGAAAAATTATTAGGAAAGGCTTTTGTAATCAGTAGACTACAACTCACTATGAAATCCTTCAGATGTCCCCCGGGATGTGTTTTTCTGCCAGATGCTGAGTGAAATAAAGCAAGACTAACATCTTTTTTTTTCCTACAGCATTACCCACCTTGGACATCTCTAAACTCACACATGAATTTGTCTGAGTCTCTAAACTGTCAGAAGAAAACTACAGATTGACTTACTATATTCAGATCACCCCTTCAGCATTGACACAATGGTGATCTTGTATTTGCCACAAAGCTCAATCAGTCTTTACAAGTCCTGCACCAAGCCCCACCTGTACATGGAAAATGTTAGTGCATATCTATATAAAGAAATATCTATCTATCTATCTATCTATCTATCTATCTATCTATCTATCTAAATATATATCTATCTAAATATATATCTATACTAGAAAATCAAACAAGTCTAGACACAGAACAGTCCTTGTTAAAACTTTTAAATTCATTTCTTCTGAAAAAACAGGATTAATGGAAAATACCTACAAGTTTGACCTTTATTTGGGATGCTTGGGATGAGGATGGTTGTATGCTAGGAGGCAAGGGCAGACCTCACAGCTGAACAGAAAGTATACTTCCAGACAATAATCTATCAAGCTAAGGCTTATATTTTTTGCATCTTTATACCTATATTTATTTTACTAACCAAATCCTATTTTGTGTAATGCCAGTTTTAAATCTGAGGTGTATCTCTGAAATATTAACAAACATACATGGCCCTTTGCTTTTGTTGAGTACAGTGGCAGAAATGTTCCTCTTACTGTAGCACTGAACCAGATTTCTTCCTTGCTGTTCCCTTTCTGTTTGGGGTCATGTGCAACCAAACACTAAAAACACACAAAATCATAACAATTTGCAGCTACTTAGAGGTCCCAGCCTGGTGAGTCACATTGTCACATGGAGATACCTGCCATCACAATTGACACTTTTGGGTAATGGTTCAGAAAATGAAAGGTTGGGAAATTTATGACCTTTCCTACTTTGTCTAAGTTAGACAACACATGGCATGCAGAAAACATGGGAGAACTATGGAAGAGTCAAGGTAGCAAAAACTGAAGTGTTCCTCTACATGTTATTTACCACTATAATATACCGCGGGTTTTTTCATTCCAGGTCTGAAGTTCCCCTGAACCCAGATGATTATCTGCTTTGCCAAACAAACTAATTAGAATTCAAATAGCATGTTCATTATATATCAGGCTTTTTCTTTTCATCAGTCTAAACATGTAACACAAAATTTTATTCTCCTGTCTAAATTACAACCCTTGAAGCAAAATATGAAACGGATTTTTCTGAAGCTCTTGTTGCTGCTAATTAACCTGTTGCCCAGATGAGATGAATGACTTCCCTTTACAACTATCCAAGCCAGATAGGACCACAGGACATTTGACACAACTTGCTGTCATGAGATTTCAAATTTCTATACATAGAAAGTAAATAAAAGGTAAAAAGCCAAAATACCTTGAGGAACAGTCCTTCCTTTGGGAATATAGCATGACTGACCTTGCCAAGCCACTCAGTTGTTATGCCTGTACTGAAAAAGCCAAGTGCTGAGTTTCCAAGCAGGATCTGAGCAACCTAGTTAACAAACTGTCAACAAACTGTGAGCAACTGCTTTCTAGGGTAGGTAGTTTTCAATTGTGGGGCTCCAGCTGCTTTTGTAGGTGACCCTATCCCATCCACAGCTTATGAAATAGGACAGAGATTGTCCTATTTCATGTCCTGGAAACTTCGGAAACTTTTGACACTTCTACCTCCCATCTCCATAACTTAATGGGAGATGTCATGAACTGCATTGTTCTACAAACTTCAGTCTTCCCATCCCTGGTATTCATTATATTTGCAAAACTCTTGAATAAATCACTAAGGTCACAGAAAGTCTCTACTTTTGTTTCTAAGAACACCTTGGCAGTCAACCAAAAAATATCCTGGAAATGTCTCTCTGCTTTATGTAAAATGTGAGCAGTACCAATACTTTTCAGTTATTTTTACCAGGTAAGAGGTGTGCTGTTGTGGCTATGCCTAGGGTAGCTCTGATAAAAGGCAAGGACAAATGTGGAAGTCAATTAAAGACCTTTTTTTTTTCCTTTATAATTACTGTTACCATCAAGAGTAGCTCAAATTAAGGAGGTGCACAGCTTTAGAATACTCTTTATCCACTATAACTAGATATCTATACACCATCTACAGAAGCACCTACTTCCTTCTATATAACCTGTTCTTATCAACCCCTTTCTCTGTTCAAGGAAATAAGGACTTGTAATTTAAATATCCTACATGTAAGTTTTGCAAAGACCTCAGATATCTGTAAAGACCTCCAGTTGATAATGGAGGCAATAGCACATCCACTTTACTATAACTGGAATGGAATTGTGATTAGATTTATACACTGATTAGATTAGATTTATGTTCATTTAATATCAGTAAAAGCTCATGTCCTGATAAAATGATCTCTGGTGGCAGTTTTTTTTCTTTTTAACACATATTAACTTTGCTTTAGTCTTAACTTCGTACTAAAATCAATACTATTTTTTCAGGAAACTTCAAAAGAATATTTTTTCAACTAGAAAAACTCTTATTAACCTAACATTTTTCCCTCCTACAATAAATAACATTTTATAGGCCAAGTCTGAAATAATAGGGGAAAAAAGATCTCAATTATGCAATTCAGTATATTTTGGAAATGCAAAACATCTTTTCCATACACAGTTGCACTTTCACTAAGATGTTTTTCTTCCTTTAACTTTGTAAAGACACGGATTGTTAGGACTGAAATTGTCCAGATGAGGACAGATGTATTATAAGAACTGGCCTGTGATTAGGGATCTTCTATCTGTGAGGCAGATAGGAGATCAGTGCTAAAAATCAGTGCTAAGGCAACAGTCATTATCACAAGAAGGACAAATAATTCAGTTTGACTTTTTCTTCCTTTGTTTTATGTGTAAAAACTATTATAAAGCATTTTGAAACTTTTGCAACATAGTTATTCCTATATAAAATACTTCTGAATTTTTTAAATAGTGTAACATAAAATTGCACTATACATCTGCAGTGTAATATAAATACTGAGAACTTTTACAAATACACTGGACTTCTGAACAAATTAGATCTGGGTTTTAGTGAGACCAGTGCTAAAACACAGTAATGACATTTAAAGAAAGAGATTTATTGGTGTAAATAGATCTTCTTACTCATATTACCTTATGACAAACCTTGATAATATACAAATTTAGGCTAGATTTGTAGTGAACTTTTTATATTTATTTTGATTTTGGCCAGCTCTTTTGTTGCAAAATAATGCTACCTTAGGGACAAATAAAGACAGAGATCTCTTGCAATTTCTACTAACTTGCCCTTGGATTTGATTGGTGTAATGTGCTCTAGGATGACCCTGCTTGAGCAGGGAAGTTAGACAGGATGATTGTTGTCCCTTCCAAACTGACCCATTCTTTATTTCTGTGATTTTGTGATGGGAGCTTTTTGTTATCTAATACATAATTTTGTCCTTTGTTAGCCTAAAACTTTTCCCAATGCTGTTTGAATTATAGAATGAAAGTTGACAAATTTGGTTTCCCAAAGACAGATGGAAAAATTAACTAAATAAAAGCTGTTGCTTCCAAATCCACATTTCACTTCCTTAACTGGAGATTGTATGAGTAAATACAAATCCTAACATTAGGTCTTCATTCTTAAAGATAAGTTCTCCTGACATCCAAAACTAAAATCTGAAATTCCAAATTCTACCTAACATGATGAAGATGGAGGGACTCTTCAGAGAGGAACCCCTTTCCTACAGTTCAGATACAGACTTCTTTGGCTTGGATGAGCCACTCTGCAGAGGTGACTGTTTCTTGGTGTTGGCTCCAGGAAGCAGCTAGGTGGCCACCTGAGACAAAATTACTCACTTTTAGGTAGCTGTAAAGAATGATCCCATGCTGAGAAAATTTCAAGCAGAAAAAGTAGTTGAGCTTTTGCCAACACATTTGCTATAACCTTCACTTTACAGACACTGTTGAAAAAGAATTGCCTGCATTTTTTAACTTCCTTGTATAGGTTTTAAAATATTGATTTGTCGGGAAAAGAAGAATCTTTTGTTCACCCAAAAAGAACAGTCAATTTATTCTTCCTTTTTTGATGTAATTTATTTCAACCCTGTGCACTTTTTAATGCTAGTTTACATACTAGACATATTGTATGTAGTTTTTTTTTTAGAATTTAAAGACCAGCATAATTTATAAAGTATGTAAATCAAACTAACTGCAATGTGTGCTTTGTTAGTATTCAGAAGGCGCACAGCTACTCATGTGGAGAGATCAAAATTCTGGCCTGCTGCCTTCTTTTTCTCTGGCCCTTAGTGAAAATTTCAACCATTATGTTTACTGAAATGGTACTTATGGAATTATACCAGCTCATTAGTGATTTCCTAAGCTGATCTGACTCAGTTCTGGTCTCTATTTAATAGTTTAAGCTTCATACCAGTAGTAAGGTTAATCAATTTCCCCTCTTAGAAGAGATTTTGTTCTGACTTTCAACAGTCTTTACTTAAAGAAAAGCAAAATCTGAACCTTTTTCTTATTCTGCTCTAAGTCATGTTTGTGACTTTGAACCTTTTCCTTTACCAGAGCATTTCTTTACGTATCCCAGCATTTTGCTGTCAGCTTTCTCATGCGTAGAGGCCATGCTCTCTGCCAATGCATTTACTCCCCTCTCCCTGCACAGACTAAAATAATGAAACATTATTCTACCTGTTATACCTGGTTTCTCTCTATCTTATTGATTTAATCCATTCTTTTTGGCCTCAAGAGGGGGACAGTATAACAGTGTGAGATATGTCATAGTCTTGAAGAATAAAACCATGAGGGCAAAAACAGGCATGACTCTGTTTCCTGACCTGTGCTGAAATACTACCTCATTTGTCCTAAGCAACCCTCTCTTAAGATTACTTTTCTGTCTTCATTTTTCCATATGTCAGCTGAAGATAATGTATTTTGTCACTGTGAAAATTTGGATAATTAAGGGGTTTAATGCAACCCTTATGGAATAATTTGGCTTACATTTCTAGCAATCAGGGAATCAATAGCCTCAGGTTTCAAATATCCCAAACAATTATTTTTTTGAACTCTAACAAAATAGTAACATCATCAGAACAGTTGGATGAATTGACTCTTAATTCACCATATGAGCCAAAGATAAATGTTTCAGTTAAATAAAATATTTTGATCTGTATTCTTTTTTTCTTTACACTTCTTTTTCTTTTGTAAAGAAATACTGAGATAAAATTGGAAACACTTATTTGAAAATAAAAGCTAACATATTTTTTGTATTCTTAAATTCATCTCTTAGTATAGGCATCATTCCCATTTGGTGTATAGACTCTGATTCTCATAACCTGCAGTTTAAAACTAACAGTATTTAATAAGAAAATTTGTTAGTCCAAAAGGGGGTATGATTATATTCATTCTGGGAACAGTAAGTGTTTAGGAAGAGTTCTCTTTTTCTTTGTGAGAGACTTTTGAGTGATTATTGTAATCGCAGGATTACAGTAATCGCTCTTGCACAATAGGGCAACTAAGGGTTTTATATAGTTTCAGTCCAAATAGATATCATGTTATTAAACAACATATACAAAAAATAAAACAACTGTGTCATGCCTTACAAGAAACATCAAGATTTTGCCAGCCTGGACCTTTTCTACCCATGCTTCAAGTTTCAATTGGAAACAGGCATTGAGTTCCTAGGTGGAATGGTCTCAGTGTCCATCAAATCCCCAGGTTAGCCCCTCATACCGAACTGGGGCAGCATCACCGCAATTCCATTTGGGGTTGGGACGTGCAGTCCTGGGGGATTGTTCACAAGGCTGCGGCAGCATCCCATGCCATACCCCCATCTCCAGCTGCCCCAGCACAGTGGTGGTTCCTCCCAGGGTGCTGAGGGGACCCTGCATTCCCCATCAGAACCTGACTGCACAGCACCTCCCACCAAGGAGCTCATGGTGTCTTACCAACAACATTGCATTTCTGCAGAAGGCCAGATTCAGGCTCACAGGAAGGCAGCTGCTGAAAAGATCCTATGTCGGAGTGGCAGGGAGTGAGCTCATCATTATTGGATCAAGTGTATTTATTTTTGCCAGCATTTGTATGATTCATTAATTGCTTTTCTACTGTTGGAAAAAAGTGTTCAATAAAGTGAAGACTGTCTCTGTTCCTTGACTCCAGCCCAGAATCTAGAATATTCCCATTTTAGAAACTCTCTTGTATTTCCTGAGCTCAGGGGACAGAGTTTTTAATGATGAAAGGTAGACAGCATAGGTGAGGAAAATAGGAGGAAGATGCAAATCAATGCACAACTCTCCACAAGACAGAGTTCTAATTTGCTAAACTCTGCATAGGGAGTGAGAAATGAATAGGGTTTTACTAACAGACATTTCTAAATGAGAAATCACAGTCTGCATCAGTTTTAAATATGCAAGGCTTTTAATTATTTTAAGATTTGGTTTATTTCTAAATGCACTGCATTTTTAATTAGTTCTAAACAGACTTTATTTCATTTTTTGAATGGAAAGATTCAGAGATAGCACAGGGCCTAAACATCTGAATACTGTGCAGGAAAATCAATACTCCTGGAAAATCAATAGCCCTGGAAAAGCCCCCTAATTCCTCTGCATACTACCCAGCCAAAATCAGGCTGCTCAAGGGGGCTTGGAAAGGGCCAGGTGTCATAGGGATATGACAAAACTTGTTGGTTTTGGGATCATGGGTCTACCTAGTCACTTCATTCCCTTCCAAAACATCTCCTCAGAGTTGCAAAAATGCAGCTGCATGCATTAGGAATAGAAAGCAGGGCTACTGTCTCTTTCATCCAGCACTGTTTGGAAGAGTCTTGTGGGTACAACATTTTGGCCAGTTCCTCATGAGCTCACAGGAAACCATGGGTAGCAGAGCTAACTGCAGTGGCAGGGTGTTCTTGGACCCCTGCACTCAGGGCTGGCCTGACACGGTTCTCGTAACACAGCCATAGTCTGTTATCTGTTACATACAGAGACATGACAGCAGGGACGTAGGTCAGCTCTGATATGAGCCTGGTGGGCCAGCCACTCAGGAATATGCCCTTGCTTTTGCTCACTTGACAGGGTCAGACAGATTTCGTGCTCTTTTCTGCACCTTTTCAAAAGGAGCCTCAGACAGTAATTTCTATCTAGACTAGTCTATAGCCTGGGGCCCGTGACTGAGGAGCTTTTTTTGGAACATGAGAACATGATCTTCCTCCTGAAGGGGAAAGCAGTGGATACCTAGGTTTGTATATAAGGTGGTTCTTCTCCCACTGTGCATTTCATAAGTTAGTGGTCACATTGTTATGCTACAGAGCCTGCTTTCATTCTTTAGTACTAGGACTAGGAATTATCTTGGACCCAGCTATTTATCTGCATAAAACCCAAGGTACTTCTGCAGAGAATGAGCCTTCTATCATATTAATGTTTCTTAGTCACAGCTCAACTCCGTGGGTCTGTAGAGATGGCCAGTTTGAGACATTTGCTGGCTTTTTGTCTTGCATCCCCAGAGCTGGGGGCCCAAGCTCTCTGTGTGTCTCAGTCCCAGTGTGATGCCTGCCCCAGCAGCGCTGGCAGTGCAGGGCAGCCACCTGGACAGCCCCAGCAGGGCACTCACTGCTGAGCTACCAGGGCAAGTGGCAAGAGGTGCAAGGTCTACACTGCTGCAGTGTTGAGCCTTGCAGCTGCAAGACCCAGGCTGCTGGTTTTTGGCTTTTGTCCTGCGTGTCACAGCTTGTGGACGCAGCAGCTGTTGTTGGTGTGGTGTTGAATCGTCTCTGCTCCATGATTCAGCATGTAATATAGAGAACACTGACATTTCAATAATCCTCTGTTGTTGATCAGACCTTACCTCTTGGACATTGTCCTCACAGGGTCATCTCCTGTTTTTAAAAACAAGGCCAGAATATGCCAACAGCCAGAACTACACTCCAGTAATGAGTCTTTAACCACCCTGACATGTGGAACAAGTGACAAATGCCACGGACTTCAATTTTACTAACACCTGCTAACACACTCTGTGTGGTTGCACTAAGTTGCCCCAGCTGATTTTGGTGGGACTATTTACCACTGAAGCACTGGACTTGCTTGATTTTTGCAGGAGAAGCAAGGTCATTTGCCAGAAGGAACTATGAAAACTGCCAGGCAGGAATTTCAACACAGTACAGTCTCATTCACTTATGGATTAATTGTGCCAAGGTGTAATTTAAAAGGCTAGTTTCTCTCCCTGTTAAGTCAGAATGGTTATCTGTTGACAGCAAAGTTATGTTCACAGTGACCTTTATAAATTTGTTGAGATTTTCTGTCTTTGTGCCCATGACAATGAAGAACGACAAAAGCTCTGAAGTAAAAATATCCAAAAGTATTTTAACCCCAGCGTCTTTCAACCCTCTTGAAAGAGATGAAATATCTGCAAAAGTAGGAAGCCTCTTCATCTGCTTATCTTAATCAGGAAACTATTTGACCAGCTGACCTAAGCCAAGATCACTGAAAAGAACAACTCTGTATCATTTCCCTGGGCTGGCTTCCCAGCCCTCGTATTTTTGTGAGGGTGCTGAATTTTTAGCAAGGTTTTAGTACGTAGTGACTTTAACAGATGCACATTCAGACTTTCATAGGAGTGCATATTGTAACCAGCTTTAAAATACATGCAGAACTGTGCTGAATTTTCTCAAACAAAAGCTTTAAAATGTCATGTCATACCTTATCATACGAGACAGTCTTCAAAAACTGAAGTAAAACGTGCTGTCTGAAATGTCCTAATGTCTTTTTTTTTTTCCTTTTGCTTTTTGTTTTGTAAAAGAAATGCTGTTAGAGTGATGCACGATCCCTGTATTTCCCCTCAGTAGTACAATTAATTTCATGTACAGGCACAGTCTGAAATAATGAGATGAACTGTCTTAAATTCATTTATTAATCCTTGTTTTCTGTACATCTTCTTCAATATCAATCCCCTTCCTATCCCAAAGGGTATGCAGGGCATGACCAGAGCAAAAGGCAGATAAAAGTGAGGCACAAGGCATGGTCTGGAGGAAGCTGTGAATACAGGCAAAAGTTGCAGATGGCTCTGGCCTCAAGCCCCTTTGTGAGGATTAGCGTAATTTTGATAGATCAGGAGAGTGTGTTCGGCAAACACAGGGATTTCAGAAGTTTTGTGGTATTTCTCTCTTCCTTCTTCCAGAATATAACAATTCATAAATACCAGCAATCAAAACTGGATTAATCAAGTGCTCTGAAAAGACAGTCAAAGGAAAGGGAAAGGAAGAACAGTATACTAAAAAAGTGATAAATATGGAAGCAGCAAAAAGCTCAGAGAAGCAGAGCAGCTGAATATCAAAGCAGGGAGATGAGGGCACATTAGGACTACTGAGATAGAAAATGAAATTTGCACACACCCACAAAGAGTCAGTGAAAAAAGATATTTTAAAAAAAGTAAACTGCTCTTGCATAAAGCAGATGATGATATGAGCAGCTTTTCTTCTTCTGGAAAAAGAAAACTTTGACTTGAAAAGAAGCAAGTAAAATAGAATAAATATGCCAATACATTTTTATAAAAATTGAAAGCATATGTGTTGTGTTAAAACATACATTTTTAAACAAAACTTAACTTATAGAGATCTTTCCACTGAAATGCAAAATTTGGGCCAGTTGGAGACTTAGCTGGTAGCAATGATTGAAAGAGATCTGCAAAATGGAGTCCAAACTGGGGAGGTTCCTTCTCTGCAACAACAAAAATCCATTGCAGCATGGCACAGGAGGTAGAGCTGTGTTCCTTTCACCAGCCATTGAAGGAACCAAGAACCCTTCCCACAAGAAGGGAAAACTTCAGGTCTTTTGCTTTTCTTCAAAAGTATTTCAGTTCTTCCCTGGTCCATATAGCACCAGCATGACATAGATGTTCAGCTGTCTGACTCTGTGTGTACTGTGAGAGTGAGAATTCAGATCCACACTCACCACTTGCTCACTGCTTGTTTATGGGATTGAAGAGAGCTAAGCTGAGCTGTAGGGAAAGCCATAGTGCATGGCCCTTTCACACCAAAAGAGACCTGGAACACTGGGCTGCACCCAGGTCCTCCCTCTGCCCTGGAGGCAAAGTCAGGTCACTGTTACTACACAGGAAACAGCTCTGGGTCTGACTGAGAAGGGTGCTGAGGCTGCCTGCTGTGCGACAGATGGGAACTGTAGCCCTTGGACATGAATATGCCTCCAGTAAGCAACGCGAATATACAGAGTCAAATTACCCTTAGTGCTTTGCAGCCCCATAGGGCTCAGAAAATCCAGTCACATTCAATCACTTTCAGGAGTCAGCAGACACAGCTGCACATCTCAAGACAAGAGACTTTAATGCATTTTCCAAAGACACAGGGGAGAGGAGGGAGAAGGGGCTGTTTTGTCTGCAAATCCTTGTCTCAGGTGATACTTTTAAAATGTGCCTCCGACGTACTGCAAGACTGCCCCTGGCACTGCTGTGGGGCTGCAGGGAAGTGATTTGTATTGGGGTGTCCTGATCTAAATGCACTCCTCTTTGAACAAATGAAATTTAATGCAAGTGCCAGTTAAGAAATTTATAGCCTTATAAAAGCATGACCAATACCAAACTCAATTTTTATGTGGAGACCCTAGAGTGCATACATTAAAACATTCATGTGCCACTGTTCAGGTCCTTTTGCTCCTTGCTCCATTTAAATCTTCCTCTTGAACCAATCTTAATGTGTCCTCACTCGGCCTAAGATAAAGTATTATTCAGGCTCAGCATTGGCCCACGCTACGTCTAGTCTTTAAGTTTCCACTGGTTTCTGACCCAAGGCATTATGTGTCTCCATCTCACTGTTACTTACTTCAATATTTATGGCATCCAAAGCTGGATGTCTCAAAGTTGCTTAATGTTCGATTCCACTCCCATAAAAAATAGAGCCCCTCCTTTGGCAGAGGGGACAGCGTGTCTGCCGCTCCTCCCACCTTTCCGCTCAAAGGGTGAGCGCTGCTCTGCTACCGGAGGAGTCAGTTGTTTAAATGCTCAGTGAAACTTCTCATTCAGCGCTGCATGGGGTGCTTAAAACACTTTTATATTTCTTTACCATTTGATAAAGAGTGCCAGAGTAAAATGGGTTCTCCTCCCTGCTGACTCTCGCTAATGTTGCCAATTTATCACTTCACCAAGTGACTCACAGGCCAATTTCTGGGCGCTGACACTTGGCCCCTCAGTGGGGAGGCAGGAGGCACCTGCTACAGCAGCATTCACAATCACTCGCCTGGGAAACTGTATTTGCTTCATTCACTTTGTGAGGTTCCTTTACGTTTAGTGATTTGGCTCATCTATAATACCACCTCTGTGTCCTTATATTAGTTTCTATTTCCCATTTCTAAGCAGAAAACTAACAGACAGTGCTTCCAGCATCAGCTGCAGCTATCACAGGTCTGATATGCATATTCCAGATCCATGTCCTTTACAATCTTCAGAGCATGTAAACATCCTGACTGTGTTTTCTATTGCACCAATTATCTCTCTTCCTTTAGTGAAAAAGTTGAGATGCTAACTATTATTTACACTACAGAAAGTGCTGCATACGAGCAACAGTATGATACTCTTGTATTAATTACTGTTATAAAAATAGTACGATATCTAGATTTGGATTGCACTTTCAAGTTCTTCAGTATGCTGCTCCTTTTGCCCCACTTTTTGGTCCTTAGGCAAAACTGCTATCATGTGAAAGGATTTATTAATGAACTAGCAAACAACTGTTTATTCACAATATATTTTGTTTCATGATTTCTTAAATATCGTTTTGCAATTTCTTCAGCCTGTGCTTCAAAGACCTGAAAATTTTTGTACCCCACCAGAATGGGCTGCCCAGGTGAACTTATGTGAAACTGGGGAAGTGTGGAAATTACTGTGTCTCAAAACAGATTCTCTCCTCCTGCCAGATCTGGGCTCCAGTGCAAATTCAGTGATGTACTGAACAAAATTATTTTCCTCCGGAGAGTACAGACAAAATTTGGGGGAAGTCAAAATTATCAGGGGAATTAAGCATAGGGCAGTCCTTAAAAACTGATCTTGGAAAATTCATGCTGTGAACATGCAAGTCATGGAGGATAAGCCTCTTTATAGAAGTGTATCACTGATTGTTACATAACTGAGTCACTGAGAAAAGAAAGAGCCAAACAAACATGATTCACCTGAGCAGGAAAGGCAGGAAAAGGATGGATTTATAACCAATCAGTACAGTCTGCTCTGTATTGGTGTAGCTGAAAGAGATTGAAGAGTTCATAACAGTATGTGGAAAAGTAAAATTCTCTAAAAGTGTATTTTTACAGATTGAAAAATGATGTCACTTTCCTCACTGATTATTGCCAGTCACAAATACTGCTGTTTGGGATGTTTCCCTCTGAATGTTTTATTCCTACCAAGGGTTGCCCCAAACCCCCACCCTATTCCTGTTCCTGCTCTTTATCAGAAGTATCAAAAGGCAATTTTCACTCATAGCGGAGCCAGGTCCCCTCCTGCACTCACTGGGAATGCAGCTGCTGAGACCTCACCTCCAGTTCATTTCCACAAACACAACCATATTGCAAATCAGGTGCTGAGGTTTCATTACTTTCCCCCTCAGCCTTTTTTTTTTTTTTCCCATTTCATGTAAATGATCATTTTTACAACAGGTATGGAGGATTTAGATCAAAAGTAGGAAACACTGTCCTATTGCCATGGTGAAATGGCACCCAATTAGTGCACTGTGCCAGAAAAAAATAAAGACAAGAAACTTGCACTTCCACAACAGCAGCTTTCAAAGCAAATTCTGGGAAATTTAAACAGCTGCTTTTTTCTTGGTATTTTAACTTTTGTGTTCAAATTTCATCCAGGTAGTGGGAGAAACAACTAAACCAAAAAAACTAGCAGAATTCTTGAAACATGATCTAAACTAAAATAGCAGGAGTTTCAGAAGCACAGACTGAAGATCAGAATAAATGCAAGAAATTAACAGATCTGTCTCTTTGCATTTTTTCTTTTGCTGTTGTAGGTTGCTGCTCTTGCCCTGTGCACAGGTCTTCATATAAACTGCACAACAAGGGCTATACACAGCATTCCCAAAATTTTTTGAGCACCAACCATGGCTTTTGTCATTCCACAGATCATTTCAAATTCAATAGAGTGGTTATACAGAGACAAATGTCCACATCCTGCTCCATTCTACACAAGTAAGTTGGTTAACATTATTTTTCTTGCCTGGGCTGAGGGATGCATAGATCAGAGGGACCCATTGCTTTCTGTTGTTCAATTTGCAATCATTGTGGATTTCTTTGAAAGTGAGTAGCAGTATCTTTCCCCCATTAGCTCACATTAAAGAAAATGAGTTAAATCTTCCAATATTTAGAGTTAATGTATTCCTTCCTTCCTTGCATTATTTTCTAGGTAGTAGATTTTAGCTATGGTTCTCCTCTTTTTACTAGAAATATCACATTTTCTCTTAGATGAAACTAGGTCTCAAAATTAGGCATAAAGTGGGCAGAATCAGGCATAGTTGAAATTTTTTATATGAACACAGTGAATTGCTTAAAGGAACTATTATATGAACATGGAAAGTGGCTTGGGAAATAAGAATTCTGAACTCAAAATTTAACGAGTCCTTACAAAATCTCCTCAGTGCTCTGTAGTACAAAATGAAAAAAAAAATTGCAAGAGTAAAAATATTGTCTTAATTTCTGAAAGCTGCTAAAATTTTCACATCTGTGAGAGGTCATGGGACCCTATAGACAAAAAACCCACTTACAATAATTTTACTAAAATCAGTTACTAACATATGGCAACAACTTGCAAAATACTGATGTAATTTTGACACACCAGTTTAGAGTGAAGTGGGAGCAATTTTATCAGATAATGTCATTGGTATTCACTAGTACTCTTAAGATGGCAACACACACTAAAAATAATTCCTGGAGAATCTTTAAATATTTATTTTAGCTTTTCTAGAGATTCCTAAACTGAAGCAAAAGATGCCACCTACAACACCATTACTTTACCTAGATGAAAATGATTGGGTTCTATTGGAATGGTCTAAGCTCATCTTGATCCAGAAGACATGTGAAGATTACATGAAGATTATTGAAGAGATAGTGGGGGTACATTTTGCTGCTGAATTAGTATCATAAACCTTGTTATTTTCCCAATTCTCTGAATGCAAATTCTTGAATTTAAAGCTCATGCTATTTGCTTTTTAAAGAACAATTATATTTCTGTGTCATTTACAGTTCCATTAGGGCATATTAGGGCAGTAAAATAAACTGCTTTTGAAATCCCAGTCAAAGGCCATGGAGCTTATTGCCTGCGTCAATAATAATTCATGGAATGATTTTTTCTCTCTGGTGGTTAAGGTCTACCATTTGTTTATGTGGTACATTGCCACCAGATTCAGAAATGCAGTATCTGTCCTGATGCAGGAATCCTGCAGATTATTTATACAGCCACTAAAGAGTATTCCAGATCCCAAGTTAAACCAAATCTGTTAAGTCCCATCAGGCACAGTGAAGACATCATGATTTGTGTCAGATGAGAATTGAGCATTTCTCAACCTCTTTCTTTTTAAGGAAAAAAAAAAAGACCCAAACTAATCTCCAGCTGTGCATCGCAGCAGGAGCAGGTTGTCTCCAATTGCCCAGACTGAGGCCAAGCTGGGTGTTTATGAAGGCTCCTGTTTGTCGCAGGGCTTTAATTCCTGAGGAAACCAGGGCACTCGGGGCTGGTGTGTGCTCGAGTCTCATGCCAGTGTGGAGTTAGGAGACAGCCAAGGTGTACATCTGAGAGCTCACTTGGGAGCCCAGACACAGCGACTGCTGGCAGCACAGGGCTTTAGCACACTTACTCATGTCACTATAAGCTCTTCTCTCCTTTCTCCAGCACCTTGACAGTGTATGGGATCTCATGGATTATTTCCACTGAGAGGCAGGCAGCAGGATTTTGTGTGATGCAGCCCTGATCATCCATGACATTCAACCCCACTTCTCAACATAAACATTGAGTTGCTGTGAAGGTAAATAAATTTAACTTATTCTGTTTCATGAAAACAGATGTGCTTTGAGACATTGAGGTGGTTGTCAGTCATCATCACCGTTATAAAAGTCTCCTGCTGCACACTCTGTGCAGGCCCAAGGTACCAATCTGTGCCCACGTAAGGAATGGTGGATTAACAGCCCAGAAACCTGTAGCATGAGGCAGTACCAAGGGCTGATCTTGTGCTTCTGCTGAGCCTGTTTTCCTGGAAGAACTTAGCCCATGGCTCAGTAATTGCTATGGTGAGAGGACTGCAGGGTCTGTGTTTGGGAGGCGTAGTCGTTTGGAGGATTATGTGTGCCTAGAGAGAGAACAACCTTGCAACTGATGACATAAAAGTTGTTTCTTGTCAGGAATGCAAAGCCTGTGTTCAGAAGGGTTTTTAAGCCAGGGACAAGGCCCAAAAGAGTGGGTAGCCAAAGGCTAGCCTCTAGATACAGAGGGTGAAGATGGCTGTGGAGGTAGATAGGGAGGTCTCTATTTTACCCCAAGACTTAAAGTTCAGCACAAAGTATTATATTCACTTTGAATGGTCAAATAAGGAATGTACTGTATGCTTTTCATGAGCCTGGCCATAAAGAAGACTTTCTCTACTTTATGCTAATGTGTGGAAAAGAGGTTGCACCACAGATTTATGGTAATAAGGCTGGAATCAGTGTACCTTTAAATAGAATTTATGACAACACAGACACCACACCATGACTGGAGGTTGGGACAAGCTCTCATAGTCTGTGAACCCAGATTTACTAATATAGGAAGAAAAAAAAAGAGGGAGCATAGTATTAGATAAAAGAGGAAGAAGAATTCAATACAAAGATACATATGCCAACTCAATCAGAGTTTTATTTTTCTGTTGTGATTTCTTTTCCATTTGTCATCATATATATGCCTAGAAACCTTTCTGTCTGCAGAAAAAAGGTTTTAAAATATTTTTCCACACAGTGTAAGAAAAAAACCCTGCATTTTGTTCTCTCAATAATATTATAATCATTCTAGATGAATGAATAATCATTTTAAGAAAATTCATATACTGTCTTCTTATTTAATTTTTTTTAATGTGCTTATATCATTCAAAGTTTTACATGGATTAATTTTTCTTAATATGTTTATGACATGAAAATCTTATTGATTTCAGGAATTAAGATACAGCAGTATAACTGACTTTTAAATAAATATACATATTAAAAAAATATAAAAGTGAATATATGGTTTCTCTCCAACTGCACTGGACAAACATCTAATTTACTACAAGATCTTCTAACTGTAAACACCAGTACATTAGTAGTTTTTTTAATGAATGGCTTTGCAAAACCATGCAAAGTTTGCAAAGAGCAAACTGATGTTTATTTATTTAAATTAGGAGAATAGGTCTTTTGTACATAATATGCCAAAGTTAAATGGAAGACCAGAGAATATTTTCACTGGCACTAATAAGCATGTGTAGAATTTTCAAGGCATTTATTATTGAAATATGACTAATCAACAGTGACATAAGCAACATCATAGAGGAATGTCCAAGTTATTTATTTTTATTTCAAGAGAAATGTTTGCAAGGTGCTATCTCCACTTTATTTGCATTTCTTTACAGTCTAAAGGGTTAGGAAAAACTTCAGTCCTTTTCAATGAACGATTTTCCATTCACAAACATCTGGTAAGGAGCATACAGAGAAGATGGGTTGAACTTAGGGGTGTTTTTTAATACACTTATTTATTTAGAAGTAAAAAGGAGCCTGCACCAAAACTCTTCCTTCTGCTTTTCAGAGAGTATTAAGGTTTGATGGCTCCTGGGAAAAACCCTGCTGCACGACTGAGCAATCAACTCAAACATCTTCACAGAATCAATACCTTGTTTTCTCACTCTCAGCTGGAAAAAAATCCAGGGTACGGATCAGAATTTGAGGTATGGCGTAATCCTCCTGAAAAAGAAAAAACAAACAAAGAAGCAACCTTATAAAATTTTCATTCATTATTTCATTTGTTCCTGCTGTATGTAGTAGGGGTATGTGCAGAACTCATTGTTCCAAGTGCTGGTAAAATACATTTCTGCTAAAGTTCCAACAGCTCGAAGCACATGATGCCTCCCATGGTTCATTCTGATGTGCTGAAGCCTATACAAAGAAATCATGGGTGTGCCAACCACCCAAGCCAGTAGAAAGTCAAACAAGTTAATTTTATGGGAAGCTTTCATATTTCCTCTTGTTTGCTATGATTTTATAGTTTTCCTGAAAGAAAAACTCTGATCGTACATTTTCCTTTCTTCCTGTACTAGTGACAACTGGGAGTTATGTACCTGTATGACCAAGCATCCTGCTCTGTAAAGGCAGACTGAACTGCAGAAGAAAATATGCTACATTGTCTGAAAATTCAGGGATGTCACTGGGAGAATCCGAGTTTCTTCCTTCACTGCTGACCTGCCAGCTGGTGCCCTGGGCCATGGCTACAAAGGCAGGTTGAGCCATGGGTGCTGCCTGGAGCTGTCCTCACCTCCCCAGCTCATTCACCAAGGTGGGTGAAAATTGATACTGGAGGCAGAAGGCAGTTGTTGTCCAGCCCAGTGAGTGCTGTGATCCTCTTTGCTGCTCAGGCACAATGGCTAAAACACGTCTGAGATGGGGCCCAGGGCAGGACTGGATGCTGGGGAGGAGATGACTCCTGAAACTAGTTTGGGTGAGCACTGCCCTACTGCCTCCTCTCCTGTGCTCCTTTCTGTGAGCTCCATTCTGCTTTACTTCTGTGGTCGAGATTGTACTGTGCAGAAAATAGTCTTGGAAAAGTAAAACAAAGTTATCTGAACAAATTTCTTTCAAGCACAGGAAGAAAAAGTCTGTGCAATCTCCATCATCCCAGCAATTTGAGCCTCCTTGCACTGCTGTCTCATCAGCCAAACCAATATTGTTCAAAGACTGCAGTTTGGTGGTGCTATAGCTGTTGTTATATCAGTATATTTCATCGCTCTATAGACAGAGGCATCCTTCATGCTAGTACAACTGTAGCTGTATTATACAGATATTCTAACCACAATAAATAAAAATTATAGTCCTCCATCCAACAGGAATTTATATTCAAAAATGTATTTAGTAAAGGTGTTATAAACACATTAGAGAGGGTTGCAGTTGGTAACACAGCAGAGTGAATCACATAATGGCTGTGGAGTCAGTTGGGAAGTGAGAATTTCAAATAAGGAATAAGCAGGAGAAAAAAATGTCATTCTGAAACATGATCATGTTCCTATGCAAGCATCTCTTGTAAATAAAATGCAGAAATCATGTGGAGAAGGCCAAAGTCTTTCTAATACGGCATCTGCAAAATTGTTTCAGAACACAAAGTTTTCCAGAGATATCCCTGAGGTGTCAACAGCTCTTTATAACATATTTTTTTTTATTTAAACAAGTTGTTAAAACTGGAGAGAAATTTAACTGACATCACAGCACGATCATTTACTGGGACAAGGGAAAAGAAACTCAGCAGCTGCCAGTTTGGATGAGGAGATAGTTTTCTCTGCCTCTGCAACTGGGGCTCCAGTGCCTTTAGCCTTGGGAAGCTGATAGTGCCTAAACCCCTCCTCATCTACCAGATAGCTCATTGTTACCCTCATTCTGTGCCCACTGAGGCCTGCACAAGACCCATACATTTTTTAGAGGGGCATCTCTCTGTCAACATTGCAGCAAAATCTGTATCTTTTCTCTACAGGTACACATCTGTTGTCATCACCCTTGTCAAAAGAAAAGTGCTGTTACTTTAAATAATTAAAAGCAGCAAACACTGATGTAAATAACTCCTTTCACTAAAGTAAAAATTGTTTTTGAGGAGTGGGCTGGAAATGCTCTGCAGTGAGCCCAATAAGATGAGAGCTGTCTCTGATTGTGAATATTATTATCACTACAGCATGCAGTCAGAACAAATACAAATGTTATAATTTTCACTCATGTTTATACTACTCTGACCAGTTCCACTCTGGAATACTCAGTTCTACCAAGTGTAGTGGTATGATTTATTTTCCCAGAAGGGATGGATTCCCAAGTCTCCACAGATATATTTCATTTCAGACACTGTTAGTAGACCACAGGCACCTTATCCTACCCTGAAACATCTTCCTCTACATAGCTGTGATTCATTGATCACCATTACCAGTCAGCTACCAGCTTTTGTCATGTCTTCCTAGCATGCCAGAAAGGAACTTAGGTATGTCCCTGAGCAAAGTTTTCTTCAGGCAGGTTGAAAATTTTAATTTCCATAGCATTTTAAATAATGTAAAACTATTTGTTGCAAAGAAGTTTGCTGCAGCTCAGAAGAACTACAAACCAACATAACTCTTGTAGATAACATATTTTCAAGTTTTATCTTCCTTTGGCAAAGTTTTCAATTATTTCCCTGTCAAGGTGGACTTGCAAGGAACTCAGTCCAAGAGGCTGAGTCATGTGCTAGTCAAGAGAGAAATAAACCACAAAAAGTAAAGAAGGGCACTGAAAAAACCCACATGTGTTGATCTTCCACAGCCTCAGAGGGCTATCACTTCTGACTCATCAATTTAAGACCAGCAGAGGCAACCATATTAAGGGATTACCAACAATACAAGCTAGCCTCTGCAAATCCTGAGCTAAAGCAAATAAAACTCCAAGGAGCTGTCTAATATACATTTTCTTCTACTTTTATTCTTCCATATTCCCCATAAGCCTTGTGGTGGAAAAAATAATTGGACCCAAACATGGAATCAAGTAAGTACCTTCTCTTTTGGGCCAATTTTAACAACGTGGATCAAATTCTTTCCACATGAAAGATCAAGGTTTGCTTTGAATCCCAAATGGTCATGGCTAAACAAGGATTTGACTTTTCTTGTGCAGAATTTGTATTGTAGAGCAGAAATAAATGCACTAAGGCACATCCTATTAGCTCTTCATGGCCCAGTAATGCACAGGTGGGAGCTGTTGATGTCACTGGAGATCCAACCTGCCCACAAGGAAGATTGTGGAGATTCACAGCTAAATCAGTGACCTGCCAGGAGAAGCGGGATTTGGAGAATCTGTCTCAAATCAGAGGGCCTTGCAGGTCAGGGGGCCTTGAGGGAAGTCTTAAATATTCACACTACTCCCAATATCCAAGATTCCCTCCTCCTCCTCTCTACCTTCCTTCCCCTCCACATTTTTAGTCTTCCAGAAAGATTTAATGCCACACAAAGAATTTTTCTGAAATTGGAGTGAATCAGCAAAATAGATTGTGGACCCTGAATTCCATTTCTAAGGGACATCAAGCTGATCTCCTCAACCCCTCCCAAAATACTGCATCAGGTGATCAGTGGTAAGGGCGTGGGATTTCATGGTGGTGTCCAGCTCTCAGCAGACAACCTTATGGTCAGGGCTTGCTGTGAACTGCATAATACAGAGCTTTGAGCTTTGGAATTTGCTCTGCCCTTTCCCAACACTTGCAATTTATAGAACTTACTTCTAATTGATGTTTAATACGTATTTAAAAACCCAACTTCTAGAGAGCAAAGGAGAGAGGAAGATTCTTGAGGGTTACAATGTGCTAAAAAAGAGAGAAATGTAAGAAAAATCATATATGAACAGAAATTTTTTATTTATTTTTTCATTTTATTTTGATATAACATCTTTCAGTGCTTGACAAGAATTGCTAGCAGCAGTTTTTACTATGCATTATGTGTTAGCCAAGCATGTTATTTTCTTGGAGACATTTTAATGCAATCAAATTGCCTTGCTGAATACATCAACTGTGCTGGCAAATTAAATATTTTCTCCAAACATTTCTTGCTTAAAATAATCCTATGAGGACAAAAATAAATTTCATTATATTGAAATGAATGTCTCGATGTCATAACTCACATATGTATGAATGATACAGGAGTGAGAATAGATACAAAATACCATTTTTTTCTTCCATGTCCTTAGATGATAGACTGTAGTATGATATGCAGAAGAAACTAGAAAGACATTTATGACTTTAAAAGAATTATCTCAACTTGAAGTACAATCATAGCCTTTGACTATATTATCAAGTTCAAGTCATCCTCCTGAACATTAAATACTGTGCACTTGTAAAATAATAATGGCAACAATTTCAAAATACTTCTTTTAGCTCTCTGAGATTTCAAAAAGCAACAGCACAACAGAAAAATTACAGTCTTGGCACAAATGCTTCAATATGAACAAAGCATAGATGCAAACCAAAGAGTCACTACAATATTCCAGCTATTGGTAGCTTTCAATTACACTTTGATGACTATTAATTGTTCTGCAAATTAGGAGTGAGCTGAAATTGTGAGCTTCATTGTACAAGGCAGAAACCTCTCATTGTTTGGATTTGCTGTTCTGTCATGTTATGCCACATGCACAAACAGAAACCCAGAAGCTGCAAATGACAACCTAAGTCCATCAATCTTTGCCTCAGCAACGACAGGAGACAACATGTGTTGTTTCACTCTTACAACTATTTTTGCGAAGCTTAGAATGCATAATTTTTTTCTATAAGGCAGAACCTTGCTGAAGAGTTGCTGATTTTCAAGGGTGGAACAGACACTCTAACCTCAGGGGCTGTAGGTAAGGGTTTGGCAATCCTGATCCAAGTGGTAGAACCACGGACAGACCCCAGTGGCCTTCTCCAGACTAAGCCACTTCATCCTTTTTTCTACTGCTGCACCACCTGTTTCTGGTGTGGGATCCTCACAGGACTGAGGGGATACTGAGGACTTCAGACTGGCTTTCTGCACTGGGAATCATCCCCTTTCATGCTCAACTATTCAATATGAAAACAACCAGAATTCAGATTATGTCTGTGGGAGAAAAAAATCCCTCTCATCCTGTAGTTCTTGTTCAAGAAATAATGCACCAAAATGGAAGAAAGCACGTACCTAACCCTTGTGTTTGTATTCTTGCTTCATGAATAATGAAAATTTCTATTAAGGTATCAGTTAGTGTGCAAAACTTAATAACGTGAGTATTCATCAGTTGTATGAACACACATGTGAAGCGCTATCACAGGTCAGTTCATAGGCAGTACCTTGTAAAACTACTGTATTCCTGTAGAAACTTCTGCCTTAATGAGCACATTCTCCTTCCCCCAAGACAGTTACTTGGCTGTCCTAGAGCAGCAAAGTGCCAATGAATGCAAAGTGAAATGTGCCCTGAGTTACTAAAGGCATTTCAGGACATAGAGTTGGGCAGAGCAGGAGATAGGCAGCCTGTCTCCCAAGGACCTTTATAAAGCACTAAGTATAAGAACACAGTTTTTACAGAAGAAGCCAGATGGAGACAGCACCAGACATTTAAGTTATGTTAAAATAAGTAGGTGAAAAAGGAAAACAAAGTCATTGGTGATGTGGAAGCATTTAATAATTAGTAGATCTAAGCATGCCAGAGAGATAAAATTACCAATCTTTATGCCACAACTGAAACAGTAAGATCCTTTCATCATTGTCCTAAGAAGAAATGTGCTTTTGCTTTTGAGGCTGAAGAGTTTTCTTCACATTATGAAAGAAAGAGGAAGGTTAATGACTCCATGTCTATTAAAGAATGGCTTACAGAGGAAGGAAGATTTAATTAATGTAGCGAGGTCTGAGTTTTCAGAAAAGAGTTTCACAACCTTTGATCCCATCAGGAAATTCAAAACTCATTTTCAGCTAAGCTCAAGCACTTGAAATAAGTAAGAGCTTAATTCAACAGCAGGGAAATAATGAACATAATTAGTGACAGAATCAGGATCAGTGAAAGCCTAGCCTCGAGTACACCACAGTAGGTGACCCTGGAGTCAGGACTGAGCAAACCCAAGTATCTGCCTGCACTGCCTTACCTTATCAGTGCTGGATCCTGGATACTGATGGGGTTGCTGACGCCATACAGATACTTGTGGAAGATGTGGGTGACACACAGCTCAGGTTTCCTGGCATCACACAAAACAGCATCTGCCTAGCAACCAGCATTTGGTACATTGTGGGGAAAAACTTCTCCCCCCAAAGTCAAATACTACCATCTGTAGACTCCACTGGAAGATTTTTTTTCTTGATTGCTGGTAATGGGTTCATCCACCTCAGGAGACATTTAAAGGCCTTATGGAAATACAAAAGGCCACTGAACCCTGAGGATGGCGCCAATACATCATCATGGGAAAGATGAAATCTACCTCCAACATCACTTTATCTACAAACCTGTGTTTGTCCATTTTGTAAAATTTTTTACCAAATCATGTCATTTATAAGTGAACTTGCATTGTCTGATATTTCAACAGCATTTTCTGGTTTAAATGAAGCCATTCATTTTCCAAGAAGAAAAACTAGGTACATAGCAACTGCCGAAGGCTATAAGTCAGTGCATCTTTCAACTTGTTGCTAAGAGTCTGCTGCTTACAAATTACCTTCTAACTCAGTTGAAGAAAGTCTGAGGGAAAAGGCAGGATCTCCTGTCCCTTCATTTCATAAAAAGTGTGGATCTATCTGTTTTATCATGAAATTCTTAAAAAATGCTTGTGAAGATTTTTTTCCTTAAAATTTTGCAACACCCCATCTGTTAAAGACACTTCCCCTCATTAAGACTATTTACATGCAAAGTTTTAGACTGCAGCTGCTTTTGTCATGACACCATCAAAATATTTGGAATTATTTATTTTTTTTAAATGGGGGAAAATGTATTTTCCATTTGTACTTGGCATTGCATTGCTAAGAATCTCTTCTGGTAAAAATTGTACTGAATTTGCTGAGGTGGCACTAGTATAGCTAACAAAACTTGGACCAGCATTATGCCCCTAATTATGTTAATATGCTTCAGAATCCTTTTATGAACTGAATAATGGCCATTCCTTTTGTCTGACTAGGAAGGAGAAGAACCTTGTCTATACATTTCCCAGTCTTAAGCTCCTTACTAACTCTGTGCTCTCACATAGGTTGCAAACCTGAGAATTTATTTCCAAGGCTCTTTTCACACTTAAAAATGTTTGTACTCCATATATTAAGGAAAATCATGTTTTTATAAGTTAATTCTAAATTATACCAAATGAAAGATTTGCAAATCAATACTAACTGTTTTTAAGACTTGACTATCCTATACAGTTTATCCATGGTTAGATTGGTAAATTGAGCTGCTGTGCATGATGACAGCAGGTATATCTCTGTTATGTTGACACAATAGGTCTTCTTTTGTACAAAAGAAAATTAATTATTGCTAGCAATCTGCTGATAAGATTAAGAGAGGGAGAGAACAAGGCATAATGTCTTTCATAAACAATATTTAGGAAGAAAACTAAAATTTCAAGGGATATCTACTTGGTACAGCATTTGCAACGGGTGTTAGAGCTGGCAATAAATTTTGATGTGTCTTCTGCACATTTAGATGTGTCTTTTGATAGGAAAAGATTCGGATTTGTCAACCTGGACAAGAAGCAGTGGAAATATAACTCAAAAAGATGCATGTGGTCTGAAGCGTTCTGAAGCTCAGAAAAAGGAAAGATGTGACAGGAAAGTCGTGGATAAGGCATAGACACATGGACAACATCTGTGCTTCTTTGTTGGAGACCACAGAACACAGAACATAAAGCAGCTCAGAAAAGACCTGATAAGAGATGATGATACTTCCCCTGCATCCCAACACTGCTGAAAGGATGGCTGCATCATTGTAACATGCCAGGCATGGCAATGTTTTATGTATTGTGCAACTACAAAGTGCCGTGAGAGAGAAAGATGAGTTCTCACCAACTAAGTCAATTCATGTGCTAAGTAACTCAAGGTCGCAATGTAGCCGAAGAGTTTATTTAATAATTAAATAAACAATAGTATTTTAACTTCATTTCATACCTATAACTTCTTCCTCTGCCTGGGTCCCTAAGCAAATGACATCCAAATATACGTCACTCTGTATATCCTAAAGCCTATCTCACTCCAGCTGTGCAACTGCACACAAATGCAGAGAAAGCTGTCAACACAATGAGAAATACAGGGCATTTTCTTTCAATTTGAAGAACAAGATTAAGGTGTTACTATTTCTTGAGATTTAACAAACTGACAATATAAATACAAAACTGTTCTCAGGGACCATTGTTCTTGTTTAGGTAGCTTTCACTGTAAGAAAAACCCCCAAAAACAAAGCAAACCAACCAACCAACCAACCAAAAAACAAAAATGGGTTGAGAAGAGGCAATTTTGGCGCCCAAGAAAACTTTAAATGAAATTTGGTGTCAGTTATGACTCTTAGAAAGGACAATTTGAAATACAGCCTACAAATAAAGAATTCCAAAAACTTGGCTGTTTTAGACAAAGAATGGACACACATATTGTGGTTTTCTACTTAGGATATGTACTCCAAAACCTGAAAAATGGGTGCTAAACTGCTGAATAAGAGAAAATTCCTAGAATAGAATACCACAAATGACAAAACATCAGTACAATCACTCCAGTAACTAGCCCATGGGCAAATAGCTGCCCCCACACCACTTAGGGTCCTTTCCTGCTACACTTACCTGCTATAAAAAGGTAACACATTGCAAAACACCAGACTCATTTAATTTCTTAATTTTGGACAGACCTTGGACAGCCAGAATGAACACATACACCTCTTATTTAAAAACATCGATTCATGAACAACCTCAAGCCTAAACTGACAAGGTAATGCCAACCTCCTTATAAAAAGGACTTTTACAAAACATTTGCATAGCTCAGCAGCAGATATAATTTTGGTCAGGGATGCCAATGCCTGACAGAAGTAAATACCAGCACAAAAAGAAGAAATTTAAATTTCTAACCAAATATTAAAAAAGTGATATTGCTTGGGAGGCAAGAGCAGTTTGAGCTTGAAGGCAAATGGTTTGAATTGCCAAGTTAACACACAGCCAGAAGACTCTGTTAAAACTTGTTATCAATGTTGACATTGTTAGGAAGTGTCTGTCTTTGGCCGAGTCACATGTCTATTGCCATATTGGACTACCGCAACAATTTTCCATCAAATTCAGGGAGGAGAGCCTGAAGAGGATTCAGCTTTCCTTAAGAAATTATAGAAATGGGGGCAGAAGAAAAGAAGGAGGGATCCCATTTCATCCTAGACTGAGATACAGTTTTTGTCCTGAGCTCTGAACCCCTTTCTTTTAATGGCCAGTCAGCTCACTGTAGGTGAGCACTGTTGATTGAAGACTGTTCCCAGTAAAGTCAGTGAAGCCAGCTTTTTGCCTTAATATTCCCAACAGAAGCCAGAAAATTTAGATTTTTGTCACACACAAACATCAAGAGAATTGAAGCCCTGACAGGAAATTGAAATGATCCTCCAAAGGTCTTTCCATCTTTCTTCTGGTACATTAAACAGTTGATAGCTGTAGTTTATAGAAAAAATATCTTTTATTTTCCACCATTCAGATACAAAGCAAGAGAAAAAAAGAAACGGTGGTGCAGATCACACACAATATACTGAAATAAGGATAAAATATTGCTTTGGAATTAAAACTGGGACATTGGAGAGCTTTACTTGGTGCCTATGTTTTTGAACAGGTGAGTATTTCCAAATCAATTTATAATTTCAACCTCAAGTTTCCTGCTCAAATACCTAGATTACTAATAAAGTGTCTGAAAGAGGAATCATCAGATATAGTTTATAATGGCTAGTATTTTGACCAGTCTAGATGTCTATTTTGATTGAAATGAATCTCTTAAACTTTCTATACTGACTGTCTGTGGGAATTAAGTGGTTCTAAAAACACTCATATTTTATTCAGCTCTTTGAATTGCATGAGAGAAATACAAGGGTTATGTAGGTTTATATTTTCAAATGCAGATTTCTTAAACACCGAGAGAAACTTTAAGATATTTTAATGAAGAGAGGTGCATATACCTGAAAAATCCCATATTTGGTCAGGTTATGGTGTTGTGTTGGCCTAATTAAGGGTTAGGTTGAATTGGAATGGCCTGCCCAGGGAGTTGGTCAAAAAACAACTGCATGTGGCACTTAGTGCTATGGTTTAGTTGACAGGGTAGCCATTGATCAAAGGTTGGACTCCATGATCTTGGAGGTCTTTTCCAGCTTAGATGACTCTATGATTTTATTAATTCCTCCTGAGGGACAATTTCCTTAGGGAAAAGAAGATGGGACAACTCATCTTCTCTAGTTTTGCTGTTGTCCTGAAAGGACAACAAAGGAAAAGATTAACTAACCTTTTCACCAAAGAAGTCCCAGTACAGGAAAAATAAGGCAGTGTTATAGAAATTATATTTCTTGGGAACCTTAATTTATTTCAATCTTCAGGAAGTAAGTGAATGTGTTCTTTCAAGAATTCATTAACCTATAAAATTTTCTTCTTCCTGCTTCCTGAACAGTCACTCAAGGGAGTGAAACACTTCATCAAAATAAAATCAGAAGTCAAAATTGCATCTATCTAAATCAAGATATCAAGGTATAAAGAGAATGGAGTCAGAGGACTTAAGCAGATGTCTATGGACATGTAAAACCTGACCTCTTCAGGGAAGACCTGAGACTTCCCTATCCAGCAGCTCAGAGTTGGCAAAGCTGTCTGCAACAGACAATCAGGAGAGTTTCCAGGGTCTGCAACTTTAGTTAGCAATTTTGCAGGAACTGAATAATGTTTTTAGTATGCCCCATTGCACTTTAATATTCAGTCTGTTGAACCTGAGGGTGACTCAGTAGAAAACTTGAAATAACTGTTTCCATCAGGAATGGGCCTAGATATATCTGTTGATTGCCTTGGCTTTATTTTTACCCCTTGCATCACTTAGAATACCTATGTGAAAGTCCCATTGGCTATAAGAGCTCATTTATTATTCAAGCAAACAATACTTTACTGGACACGACCTAAGGGCTCATTCTTCTGATGTGATCTATAACCAACAACGCATTATCTTCTGCCATTACACCTAACAACCAAAGAAATGAGTTATGGATGACAACAAACTGACTCTGGAGAACACGTAGGAGACAGAAGTTAGTGGTTGTAAAACCACCATATTTCTGGTTTTTGAGTAGAGAATAATAAAAAAATAATTATTGAAGTGCAATATGCTCCTTCCTCTATAAGCGTATCCACAATGAACTTGGAACAGAATACCTGTCTTCCTGTTTCTCTCTATTTGTTGGGGCTTTTTATGAAAATGAGATATGGGTAGACTTTGAAAAAGTCAGCCCCATAATCCCACTGTAAAAGGACTTTGAATAGGCAACTGAGATATCTCCCTGTGCAGCTGTGAACATCATGGCACAGAGGTAACTCAGAAGGCCAGCCCATGGCATTCAGACAAGAATCAGTATCTCTGGTTACATATACAACAATGGAGAGCTCAGTTCAAGGTGGTCAGTGGCTCTTTCTGCATCTCCTCAGCTGTTCACCATTGCCCTTTCTCTCTCCGCTAGCACAGAAAGGTGTTTTGTCCCAACAGGTCCAAAACAATGCCATAGTTTCTCTGCTCTGCATTGCAAGGCTCTGCCACAGCACACAAGTGTGCTTAAGTATAAATGGACAGGAACTAGGAATTCAAAAAGAAACATTAAGGATTTTAACTTCTAATCTTTAATTAAAATTTGTCCCAAATCACGCATAAAGGTTTATTATTACATCAGACAGATGTTTGGTTGCTGAAGAGAAGAAAGCTGTGGCACTCATTTCAGCGCCTAGCAAGCCAGTACTCACATGCCAGTATCCATCCTTAGAGAAGGAGACAATTATGGTGCTGTCTCAGTAGGAGCTCAAATGTGAACAGGCAAGGTGAGAGAATGGAAATGCCGTCCTCCAATGGCATAGAAAAGCAGACATGCTGCTACATGCTACTGCTAAGCAGTGCTTGAAAGTCATAAATCTCATACTCTAAGTTTGAAGTACAAATAAATTCTTATTGAAGAAGTCTAAGAAATGACTGAATTTATGTATGAGCTGATGTGCATATATATGGCTGAGTCCCAAACTTCCCTCACAGACTTTTTAAATGCCCTTTGGTTATGATGACATTAAAAGTTATTGCTTGGCCCACAGTGCTGACATTTATGACTATACTATAACGTTTCCTCTTGGGAGCAAAGGTAAAGCCAGGGTGACCACTCTCCACCATTCTACCCCTCTAAATTGTAAAAAACTCTTGTTTTCTTGGATTGAGGCAGACCAGACATGCTTAGCTTCATAGACCTGCTCTTGTTTATTAGCAATGTCTGCTCCAGGCAGGCACTGCAGCATCAGGACAGGGCTCATCCCATGCCTGAGGCCATGACCACACTGACTCCAGCTGGCCTCCCCACCTCCCTGCAGTCTCACCCTGCCCCAGGGCCATGGCACCATGGCCATCTTGGGAATCACAGAATCATAGAATTATACAATAATTTGGGCTAGAGAGGACACTTAAAAGTCAACTAGTCCAACCCCCCCGGAACAAGTAATGGCATCTTCAACTAGATCGTGTTGCTCACATCCCCATTCAAACTGACCTTAAATTTTTTTCAGCAATGGGACATCCACCACCTGTTTGTGCAACTTATTCTGGTGTTTTACAACCTTCATTGTAAAAAGCTTCTTTCTTATATCTAATCTAAATATACCCTCTTTTAGTTTAAAGCCGTTACTGGGTTTAATCCCAGTAGAGAGCTCCTCCTGCTCCTCTGTAATTTCTCCTTATATCTAAGTGGCACCCAGGCACACAAAGGCAGTGAGGAATAGGGGGGGTTATCTTGATCCCTAAATATATTGTCTAATAAAATCTTTCTATAAGCTGCCATTATGGTCCAACCTGTCAGTGTTATCTTATGATAACATCAAATTAAAATACACTAAAAGCGTTACTCCTACATGCACAAGATTCAGAGGCAACATTTTTCAGAAAATAGACCTTGCAGTTATCATTTCTAGGGACTCCACTATCAATTCTATAATTGCATAAATATTTCATATGAAATTTTGATCTACTTTAGATGACAGAAAGTTTCATTACTTCTGCTACTTCTGATAGTACTGCAGGTTATTTTTTCTGTACAGAATGTGACTTTACTCCCTCAAGCTGTTTGAATAAAATATGACCTTAATCTTACAGTCATAGATTTTGTAATAATTGTCCTTTCTTTGGAAGAAGAAAAATGGAAATATGAACAAGTGCTCCTTTGGGATACCAGAAATTGCTGTCAGAAGAAAACCAACAATTTTAGAAGAAAGCAAATATATCATGGATAAAGGCTTTTTGTATATAAACAGTTTGATTAATAACACTGTTGGTGTGTTCAGAGAAGTGTTATAGCAATTCTGTGTCAGAGATGATATATTACTAGTCAAAGTATGACTTCTACACAGGAAAGTCACCATCAGCCTCAAGACTGAAGACTTTCCCTTGGTCAAGGACAATTGGGTTAGAGAACTAGAAAAATTTGACATGCACAGGTCTGTGGGCACTGATAGAATGCATCCACAGTACAGTGAGGCTATTCATGAACATCTTTGAAGGGTTGTAGAGATCAGGAAAGGTGCGTGAGGACTGGTAGAAAGAAAATATCACCCTCATCTTCCAAAAGGGCAAGAAACAGGACCCAGGGAAGTACCAACCAACCAGCCCTGCCTCAACACCTGGAAAGGTGATGATGCACCTCATTCTACAGGTCATCTCTATCCACAGGGATGACAAGCTGACGAAGAATAGCCAGCCTGGATTCACTACAGGTAAATCATGCTTAGACAATCTGATTGCCTTCTGTGATGAAACTGCCTGAACAAATGAGGGGAGAGCAGTGGATTTTGTCCATCTTGACTTCAGCAAGGCTTTCGACCCTGTGTCATAGCATCTGTGAGAGGTTGGAATGACTAATGCCTTGAGACATTTTGGGATGCATTTGTGGGGAAAGGGATAGTTTGGGCCGAGCCCATATGAGGCAGTGCTCTACCCCACACCCCTGGAGCCTCTATCCCAGCCCTGCAGCTACCAATCATGACACACCAGAGGTTATGGTCCACACCTGCCCCTGGAGCCTCTAACCAGCACCTGAGAGGTCAAACAACTGGAATTCCCATCTGGGGGAAGGGCCCAAGAAGGCAAAGTGCTATTTAAGGCTGAACACAAGGTTGTCATATTGTCTGGACTCAACTTCTTGGAGTTTCTATCATCCTTGGGACCCAGAAGTGGGTAGGCATCTATGTGTTCTTCTAAATCTTTTCTGTCTTTCTCTCTTTTTTCTTTTAACTAGCATTTGGAATTCTTGAGTAACTTGAAATCAAATGGGCTTAAAGTTCGCTAAGTTGAATGGGCCAAGTCAATACTTTGAGAAGTGTTTTATGTTGCTTGAATTTTGTTATAAACCCTTTGCCAAAGTTCTCTGATTTTCTAAAGTTGCCAGTAAAGTATTTTTTTGCTGTTTTGACTTCTTCAGAATATTTTGTCATTATTTCTCCTGTGCATCCAACTCAGAGTACATAAAAAACGATAAACCCTTTTAAAAACCTCATGGATCAAGTTGTTTGGAGCCTTACAGCATTCTCATGGGTGAACTGGAAAGTGTGGACTGGCTGAGTGGACAGTGAGGTGGATTGAGTACTAGCTGAATGGCAGATCCTAGACAATCATAACCAGGGACACAGGGTCTAGTTGGACACTTGTCACTATTAGTACACCTGAAGTTTAATACTGGGCCTGGTGCTGTTTAACTTATCCTTCAATGACTTGGATACAGGGGCAGATGGCTCCTCAGTAAGTGAACTGATGGCACAAAGCTGGGAGGCGTGACAAATGCACCAGGGACTATGACAGGCTGGAGAGAGAATTGTCAGAAGTTCTGTAACTGCTGCACTTAGCCTTGAACTCTGTTGCTGTATTGTTTCCCTTTTTCTACACCTCTTTTTTATAGTTTGAATTTTGCATCTTTATAATGGAAAAAAGAAAACCAACCCCAAACTAACTGAATGAATAATGTCACAGATAATGGCCATCTACTGCCATGGAGACGACACCCACCAATGTATGTGGGCAGCTCTGCTCCCTCTGAGGAACACCAAATATATGTGAAGTTGAAAGGTTATGTAATTATGGTGTAGTTAAATCTCCTGTCTAATCTTAAAGAAAGTTTTTTCATCAGATCCTTGAGACTCTGTGATTTAAACTGTGCATCTATGACACCCTCTTAATGCTGGGTGAGCATGTTCTGTCTTATGCAGCACTTTGAAAGTTTTTCAGCTCTTCAAAATAGGAAGAACAGAAATCAAACTATGTTAAAATAATTTTTTAGACTCCATGAAATTGTATTGATGAATTTTCTTTTACTTATTGCAAGGATTTGCTGTCAAAGCTATTTTTTCATGAGGGTCTTTTTTTTATCATACTGATTACATCATCTGTGGAAAAGCCACCTGAGGTAAAATAGTTTTGTATTAAAATGTAATGATTCAAGTTCCTAACTTATGACTGATAAAGTTAAGAAGAAAAAGAAAAAAGGATAGAAGTAAAAACAAAATAAAATTTAAAAAAATTAAAATGTGGCAGTAAAGATACTGCTTCTGCCAATACACAGAAAGCAGCTGGAGTGTGGCATGTTTGGAGCTGGATCACCAGCAGAGCACAAATTGTACATCTGTGCAGATCAGACAGCCAAATGTTGTGTATAAAGCATGCTAATTAACCAGACCATTCCCGGAATAAGGAGAAAGAAATTGCCCAAAGTGATTGCAAAATAATTTTTTCATCTATCCATTCAGCTAAGCAGTTCACATGCCAATAAACTTTAGGCATTTTGAAAGAATGTGGATAACTTGTCCAATTGTTGAAAGATCTGAAGATATTTCTCAAGTACTTGTAACTATCCTGAGTGTTTCTTTTTAGCTTATGGCATTGCTTTTTCCCAGTTACAGAGGGTGGATACTAAATATTAAACTGATTAAATTCATTGACTGTTCTTCAGTAGACCAGAATAATTTACATTGGCAGAAACATGTTAAAGTTACTGATTAAAAGAGTTGCCTCCAAGACAACTTTTCCAGGATACTTTAAAGTCTTAGCTGTCCAAATTCTTCAAAATGGTGGTGCAACAATCTAAGCCCTTCAAAATTTTGCCAGTGGAACGTGGTAAACCATAAAAGCATTTTCAATTGGGGAGGTCCAAACTGCTTTCTAATGAAATAGGATGAGCAAACCTCAAAATATTTGCTTTAGAACCATTTAAGCAGTGAAAAGTGTTCATGTTTATTCCAGTGTTTCAGAATAATAATAAGGGATGCACGTGATACGATCAGTGCATGTCATACAAGACATCTTGTAAAGCCATAAATAAGCTAGAAATAATCTTGCACTGCCAGAAATATTTCTCTTGAGGTTTCAGCCCCTTCACTCAAAAATAAAATTTCTTCTGATGTTTTAATAAAAGTGTATGCTGCACATGATATTTTTGACATCTACCAAATGCATAAATACTTCTGTTATATAAGTGATTTAGTTTTGACAGTATTTAAATAAACTTGTCCTACCTGGGAGGGAGAAACTACTCCTTTTCAGAATGATTTTATTTTAGGGAGCGATTGCCTGGACCGTTTCTCAAAAGTATGGATTAAGATTGTTCCACAGTTAATTCACTCCCCAGTTGTGACCATCAACAGCTACCAGTCTGTTTCATACATCTTCATTTCAAATCTTAAAGTCAAAGTATAGACCATCCTGGAAAGCAGTGCCAGACCCTGACACTTTTTCAGGACCAGTGTTTTCTAACAAACATCCATAGCTCAATACAATACAGCTCTAACACAGAAGTATGCAGCCACATTTGGTTTTGCTCAGACTAAAACAAAAGTGCATTTATAGCCAAATGATTTGTCTATTTGCCTATCCCAAAGGTTTGCATGCTTTGGACAGGATAGATAACAAGAACAATTTCTTTCCTTGGGGAGGTGGGAAGATACATTGTCAGAGGAGATTTGTTTTTGTTAATTAGAATACTAACCACAAACATGTCTATACAATCAGCTTCTCTCTAATTAATTTACATCTAATCAAACACAACATGAATTCCAAGTACAAAGGAATTGATCTTATTGTCAGAACTTTTCATAAATAGGGACAATTGCAATTGCCCTGGCAATTAACAACTAAAATTGTATGAATGCCAGCTCCTAGAGAGTATAAACTAACATAGCTCAGTTAATTTAAATATGGCAATATCAATTTATGCTAGCAAGGGTCTTGACCTCACATGGAGTTAAAAAACTGTGAGCAACTATGAATAAAAAATAAAATGTATAAGCCACTATGGTGACTCATATCCAACTTCAGGTAACAGAATATCAGCCATGTTTACTAACCCATGGGAATAAGATATAAATGCTTGCTGTGTCCTCTTCATCCATATATGACAGTGTAAGGTGTCCATGACACCTTACGTACGTCTTGCACAAAGGCTACACCATTAGTGTGCTTGTTCATAGCCACAAAGCCCACAAAACCTGTCCTACATCACATCTGTTCATGCATGTGCACTGCACACCGAGCTCATGCATGTGTGTAGACCAAAAAGAAAATTTTCAGCATCGGAAAAGCTGCTAACCAAGTCTTCACAAAGGCTCAGGAATGGCTGTTGAAATAAAAAGGGTCTCATGACATGGTATCATCAAGGCAGGAGCTAAAAATTAGATAAATACTTGTGTACCAAGGAGCTTTTCCTCTGGAGGAGCTACCCTTGTGCAGAGGTGCTGCTGCTGTGAAGGTTTTAGGTTATGGTGCTCACAGAACGTGGTTTTCCAGGGAGCAGGAAGCCTTGCAAACAGTGCAAATGAGTGAAGGACGTTTCTAAGAGTTTTCATATCTGCAATCTTTGTTTCTGCGTAGCTCAGGAAAATGCTTGCTTCAAGAAAGCCAGCCAGATGAATCAAGATTTTTACTGAAAAGCAAGTGAGATATTTTCTCAGGTCTTTATCTGATATACCTTTTTATCTAAAGTGCTTCAGTAATGTTGTTTCAAATCCACCATCTGCACATCCCTTTGTAAGAAGAAAGACTAGTATCTGCTTCTAGAGGCAGGCTTCATGCAGGACTGAAGCCTCCAGTAGCCTAATGCAAAGTGGCACTCATGATGCCTGCATGGATATGACACTTATGGCACCAGCTGCAGCGCAGGAACACTGCTCAGAACTTTGAGCTCCAGTCCTGTTGAGGTGAGGTGACACTGGGAAAATGTAGCTTAATTAAAAAAAAAATAAAATTAAAGCATGTCTGCTTACTTGAATTAGCTGAGAGATAAAGCTTCAACTTAAGGAATGTCAGAATGCCTCCAGATTAATATTTTTCTGGAATTTTCATTATAATATTTTTGTCCTGATTTGAGGAAAAAAGCAAATGTTAAAATACGCAAGTTTCCTATGGGATAAGATTTCCAAATTTAGCTCTGCTGCAGGAGACATAAAAGTAAGTTGTCAAAATCCAGAAAGATATGTGTTTTCCATGTGTACTCATACTTCTGTACTCCTTCATTCTCCTGACTTCTCCAAACAGATTTTTTCTACCCTAAACATTAGGAAACAAACCTTCTCTTTTAGTCTTTATGTAGATGTCTGTGCTTGGTATTGGTGTACACAGTCTTCTCAGACTCAAGGAAAAAAATTTTAAAATGGTTTGTTCATCATAGTAAGTTAAAAGAGACATATCTGGTGACTCCAAGCTGCGTGCTAGTGATCTGTAATTATCAGAGTTGAATATCAATCCAGCACAATAGCTTGAGAGAAAGATTTCATCCAGTTCTTATCTGCAAGTTCCAGTGCCTTTCTCCTAAGCCATTTGTATCTTTTCTTCCTAATTATCTCTGATCACGTGAGTGGTACCTCTGCTGCATCCTTGAGAAGAGCTATTTCTTGTTTATCCCAGGACTCCTCCACTTTCAGGCATCATGGAAGTGCTGATAATTAAACTGGTGCCAACCAATTATGGTTGCGGATAATTTCTCAGTTTAGAACCTCATTATTTCCAGCATTAATAAGGAGACATAAAAGGGGACTAAGGATAAGCTGAAAGAGTCCTTCAGTTACCCCAAAAGTCTCTGTTGATTCAAAGGTACAATATCGGGGCACAAAGCAGCACTACCCAAAGCTGTTCCCTATTTCCAGTCAGGGCCTTATTCTCTTCAGAGTGTGCATGAGGGTGTGTGGATGAATTGACTTCATTCTAGTCAATTAATTTAAATGGCTGCAAAATTCATACTACAGAAAGGGAAGCCTAACCTATTTTATTGATGAGAACACTGCCCAGGATGCTGTACCACAGACTGCAAGAGTTCTCATACTTTTGGTACATTTGCTTACTACCAGCACACCCAAAGCAGGATGAGTTTGAGGTTATCACACAGTGCTTTTGCCTGCCAAATCTGACTTAACAAGCTTCTGATGAAATGTTAAATTCATCAGTTATAAAGTATTCTCATTCCACACAGATGCTTGGGAGCTATTTCAGTTGCAATGTTTTCCTTCTAAAACCTCATTCCCCAAGTGAGAAAACCATTTGCCCAGAAAGGTTTGGAGCAAAGAAAATCTCATGGATGTGTGCTATAATTTCCCAAACAGAACATAAACCAGTAGAAATGTCCACACTTTTTTTTTTTTTTTTTTGCTAGTAATATTCAGCAATAAAATTTCCATAAACTGAATGAAATAAACTTCTGTGTGGAGGTAGCCTCCAGCTTTAGGCATTTACATTTCATAGTCAGTAAATACTGTGTCAGTCCCAATCAACCTGGCATCTTGCATGATCAATAAACTTGTGATGTTTTAAACAGTGGTGTCTGTGATGCCTGCTGTGTGGCCAGCATATGAACCAGTCCTTCACCATCTCTTCTATTTTGTTTTGTAACCTAGTTTAAACAATTAGAACAGTAGATTAGGTATATATTATGCTACCATCTGAACCCCTGCATCAGGCCCCACAAAGGCAGACAGAAGGGACAGTTTGCTCGGGTGCCAGGCTGTGACAGACACTGCTATCTCCCTCCTTTGCCAGGTCAGGAGGTCTCAGACTGTGAAATAAGTCCCAACATGTGATGCTCAGTAACCAGAGAGTCAGACACTTGGGCTTGTTCATAAAACAAGGATGTAGTTAGACTTTTTATTTCTTGTTGACCTGCTTACTAAATGTTAGAATAATTAAACATTCTCTACAGGTGACTATATTACATTTACAATGTTACAGTGCAATTGAAGTCTTCCAATTCTGATTCTAAATATGGGAAATAGAATCAAGTGGAGTGGATTTTTACTGTGAACTGAAATGGGAGTAAAAGGACATTCTGCTTCAAAGGAAACATATTTATAAAAGCATTTTATGTGACCCATTAGTTAGTCAAATGTCAGCTCAATGCCACCATTTCCCCAAAGCAAAATACATGTGTTCACTATTATTAAACCAAATCTGCCAACAACCAAGACTAAAATCAAGTGATAAGTGATAAGCAATTCTACTTCAGTTTCCAACCATGTAGAAGCATATGAAGACAAATAGTCATCAAGACATACCAAAGAACTATGGTCAAATAATTTTTTTGCAAATTATTTGCAAAAAATAATTTGCAAAATTATTTGAAATGAAATTTCTGAGTTTGCCAAGTACTCTCCTAGTTATGTGCATGATGGTGTGATAGTTAATTCTATGGCCTCAGAAGTAGCATTCATACATAATACTTACACATAAGGGCTTACCAATTTGCAATTTATGCACAAAACAAATAAGCAGTTCACTTTGTCCAAGTTTTTAGATAAGTACATATTTATTTCCTCCTTCTTGTTTGAAAATGACAAAATTTTTCTTCTAAAATTCTTAGTTTTAAAACCAGACGGATAATACTTTTAAGCACAGAAGCATTCTTCTGAAAGTTTGGCTCATTGTTTATTGAAATTTCATTCCACGTATTCTTTCTTTCTGAAAATGTGAAAGGCACCTACTGTTATTTAGACAAGGTAAACCAATATAAAATTCTTTTTCTTTTCATCAAAACTGCTCAATGGACAAATGAAAAATTGTAACCTTGTTGTGCAACACAGATTAGAATAGATTAATAAAAGACAGATACACATGCCTTTTATAAAAGTATTAAAAAGTTTTAACACTTTCCTGAATTTTTTCTGAACTTCTTAATGTTCAAAATTGCCTGGGGGAAAAAAGAAAGATTATGAGTACAGACTCCTATAAGATTTCTAAAATATGTACCATTTTTCTTGGTTGAATGTTTTATGAAATTTTAAAAATGTGAAAATGAGAACTGCTTGTCACCTACAGCATCTTCTTAATTCTGCTATATTTGAAATCTATATTAAATTGCAGATTTAAATTTTAATCTGCAGATGGTAGCATGTTGCCAAGTTAACTATCACACAAAGGAATCAACGGTGGCTTATCATGTATGATGTCCAACTTGGCCATGGCCACCCAAAATACATATAACTGTTTTAGAAAAGTAACTTTATTTCTTTATCTGGAATCAGTAGCTCCTGAACTTCACAAGTCTTTCATATTTTACTTTAGGTTAATAATCATGGAATTAACCTTTAAAACCATGCAGTCCAATACCCCTGCCACCGAGAGGGACAGAGTCTGCTCAGTTGTCATAAAAGAACATTACAATTGTGAGAATAAATTGTCTCAATAATAACATGTCTATTTATTGAGAGTGTATCTCCTCAAATCATTAGTCATTCTTCAAGACCTGAAGAGTAACTCTGTTGGTTTCAGGTACAAAAATGTGAAAATCATACATAGAAAGTCCCCACAAGGTTGTCTAGTCTATCCCCTTGATAAAACAATATTTAATTTTGTTCCGCTTGCTATCTTGTGTCTAGTAAAGTGCAATTCTTCAGCAATAATTGCAGGTCTTCAGCTGTACATATGGAAGAAACATGCACTTCATTCCACTATATGATGTATTTGCAGCCTTTCTTTCCTCTAATTTGATCCCTTTTAGCAAACTAAAAAGAAAACTTTCCAAGTAATGTTTAGAGATTTCCTTAGTTATATGGGCTGTTTTCTAAATATCTTCTTAGACATGACAGACCAGATTTAATTTTTTCACAAAAACATTCTTTTTCAGATTTTCACTTGTAACCACTGTTTTTAAATTTCTTTAGGCACTCTCAACCAATGCCACTAAATCCACTAAATAAAACACCAAGAACATGATACAGAGTAATTTCTACATTTTTATCTGTGGTCTTCAGTTGCATTCCAATCAACAGATCCTGATTAAGATGAGAACAGAAAACATAAAAAATAAAATAACTTTAGGTATATTTACTCATGTTTGTGCCTGTTTAGCTGTTCATCTTTGTATGGTAATACACCATCTTTATCCTTAAACAATATTTTCAAATGAAAAAAAAATTCTCATGGAAAAATGCATTATCTGTGAGAACTGGTATTTTCACTGAGACAAGATTACATTTTTAGAAGGAAAGAAATAATTTGTTTCGTATATGGGGAAATGTTATAAAAACCTGTTTTAATTAAAAATTTTCAGAGTGAGGGTTTAACCATCATGAGGGAAAATGGCTTTCCCCTGTCTTCCCTTGTGACTTATCTTAATGAATGTCTGTTTCTTGCAGAGATATAACCTGGACAAATAAGGCTCTCAAAGGATAAGTGCACCAGTTGGTAAAACTGCTATTACACATTCCCCTGCCATTTATAAAAGAGCTTCTTTCTTCCATCTATTTTGGCAGCAATTGATATTTTAAAGTTGCTGCTGTTAATTTTTGCTGCCAGGGTGGTGAGGGACTGGAACACGTTGCCCAGAGAAGTTTTGGATGTGCCAACCCTCCCAGCGTTCAAAGGCCAGGCTGGAGGGGGCTCTGAGCAACCTGGTACGGTAAAAGGTGTCCCTGCCCAAGGCAGGGGGATGGAACTAGAGGATTTTTAAGGTCTCTTCCAAAACAAACTATTTTATAATTCTATGATTAATCTCTTCTATTTGTCATGTCCTATAGACTGAAATTACCTATCAGGCTTTAGTTCAGTGAAGATTCTCCGGCCTATCTCCCAACTAGCTCACAAACAACTTGATAAATCCTGCCAAATGTTGTGTCACAGAGTCTGGTAATAATTTAGCCTAATCAACTGGCACTGCATCATCATAAGTAATCACAGCTTTCTTCTTCAAATAAAAAGTACTATCTCTCTGCATGGTTTCCATCTTCTCTTTCTTCTTTCTCATTTGGCAGCAAAATAATTTATGAGAAGATCATCTCTGTCCTTTGAGCTGATCTTTTTTTCACATTTCTACTCCTTGTTGTGATGTTTCATGATTAAAAAAAAAAAGGAAATGAGATTTTATTTTCATCTCTGTTATCATCAGATAAATAAATTTGTAAAGTTAGACAGTTTGTGTAAACAATCATTCATTCCCGATCCTACATTGTATCGAAAATTTTATAGTTTTGCTCTCATGAGATTTCTGAGGTTTGTTTGTGTTTGTGAAGGGAGAATTTTTTTTTTTTTCTTTGTATCACAAATTTTAAGGGGATGTTTTCCTGAGTCCCATTTTAAGGTTGCCCAAGGGTTTGTCATATGTCCTGAGCAGCAGAAAGCTTTCTAAATCTCTTTGGTCACTATCCTAATATTCCTCTGAAGTCCTATGGGAAACTATTTTATTTTCCTTCACTGGGATTTGGGAAAGGCTGTCATTTACAAGCCAGTGACAGATGAGTCTGTTCTTTTTTCAGGGGCTGACAAATACAATTCTGACTGGAACGTACCAATCACAGACTCCCCAATGTTACTCTGATTTAACTGGAGAGTTGAAAAATGTTGGCATCAGTCCTGCAGTGTCTGTTTTCCTACTGAACAGCTGTATGCATTGTAAAAGGCCAATTTGGTTGAAAAGATATTACAATGAAAGTAAATCTGAACAGACACTTCTTTCCTTCAAATTCCTGCTATTACTTTCCGCTTTCTACACAAAAACAAGTTGTTAAAATTTATTCAATTATTTCACTGAAATCTTGCAAAGCATTTGTCACCAAAGCCTTTTAGAAAAGAGATTTTCTTGTACAGAGAGTTATGTTCAACATTCATTTCATCTGACTCGGGCATTGCTGCCTTGACTTCCAGCTCAGCACCATAGATGGCACCATCGTGTCCCAGCATGTATGTATGAGACTCAGTGCACATTTATTACATTTTATGACTGCAGAAGTTTCTAGAACTATGTGATAATGATCATTAATACCTAATTTTTTAGGACTCTCTTATGCAAACCCAGTTTAAAAAGCAAAGGCCAGATTGAGTCGACTAAGGGAAAACCAGCTGGCAAAGGCAGAAAATCTATGACAAAACATGTGCTTTCATTTGTATAAGCACACAAAAACCATAAACATACCTGTAAGCAATTGCTTTTCATTATGACTGCTTATCCTGTCTCTTTCCACTGGTTCTAATGATACTTCTATTGTGATAAAGTGGTTTGTTCATATGTCCCTGGCAGTAGTGATGACATTCTTCCCACCAACATCAAATCTGACTTTTGCTACTCTTTACACTAAATTAAAATAAGTTTCATATTGTCTGGTCTGTCTCACATGCAGATGTGATTTGAGAAATGCTAATAGTCCTCTTGCTTAAAGAGACTCTCGTAATGATTTTAATTATAGACAATTTTAGTGCTCACCAGCCAAACTGCAGCTATTGCTTGAAGGAGGGTGTAGAAAGTAATGTGCTGGAAATTCTTATAAACACTCAGCTTTAACTTTTGGATTACATGCAGAAAAAAAGGTGAAACTTCCACATTTACAGGTTTGGTTCAGTCTGAAAAACATTAATTCCCCTTCAGCAGATGTGAATGGAGAATTCAGAAACAGTATAAAATCCAACCTGCCCAGACTGCTGGTTAACTGGAAATACAGGCATCCACTTTCTGAAGATTCTCCTTTCAGCACTTTAACTTCCATTTCCCCTCAGTTTCCCATTTGATTTTTGGAAAGTTCTCCCTGGTAATCTCAATGACAGCAACAAACCACAAACATGCCTCCTTCTGTATCAGTGGGAAGAGTTTTGCATATGTTGAAGAAGTTTGTGTTTGGGAAAGCCATCCTGTTTCCCAGTGTTAGGAAGTCTGGCAGAGTATCCATAGCACTATTTTCATCAACGTATTTATAGCACATAACCCAATGTGGAAAGTGCAGCAATGCACATGTACTATGCATATGTTGTGTTATTGCCTTGAGAACTGCTCTTGGATTTTTAAAAAGAACATTATTGTCAGCTAAATAACTACATTTTCTATTCATATTGAAGATAGAAGAGGCTTGGTTTAGCTGCTGATGATTTTGCTATCATTTAACCCTGTTGACTTTGGAGACAATACACTCTGGGAGTGTAAACAGGACTCTCCACATACACTTTTGAAAAGTTGTGCTATTTCCAGTTACTAATGCTGAGATGTGAACAAGAAAGGCCAAAGGCTAGCTTTCAAAATCCTAGGTAAGACTGACTTTTTTAAAAGAAGAAAATTACCTTTTTTACTTAATATAATAAGTCCAGATTGTGTTGAAGCTATAAAGAGAAATGCATGAAAGTCTATAATATCAGTGGTGAAGTGTGTGGTGTTTACCATGTTCAGAATATTCCAGTACTTTAAAAAAAGTGACGCCAAGAACTTTTATACCTTCTTGCTACCTTGGTAGCAATAGACTGTGACCCTCTATGGCCCTTTGGAGTGATGTAGGACCTGCCGTCACTGACAAGAGCTGCTTCCACCAAAATATACCAGAAAATTTGCATAGCCATGTGTAATGGGCTCTCTTGTAGCTGTTCCTTCTCAAAGGTCAGAACAGGGTTTCAGTCACCAAGGCACTGAAGGCAAGCACCCTTGAGATCATTAATGGAAACTGCAGAACCCTTCTCAGCACCAACAGGCAGCCTATTCTTCCTCCCCTGCTACCTGACAGCAATCTTCCCACTGAACACGAGTACTAACACAAGCACACAGGTCCAAAGAACAGTGAGAAAGCTCCCTGATTTCCTTTCCAAGTTTGTGAGGCAGCAGCCCCTTTGTCAAGTAGCACCCCAGGTCACCAGGCACAGGCCCATGACCGAACTGAAAACTGTGGCAGAACCCACTGTTCAGAGTGGCGGTGGTTCCTCTATCACAAAGCCAAAACCACATTTTTCCTAGGCAAATGCTTTGTCTGGGAAAGAATAAGGAGTCTCAGTCCCTCACCCAAGCCTATCCTGGCTGCAGGAATTGCTGCACTGGAATTGCCCAGTTTGCTTCATGCTAGACCCAAAGAACAAAGTATGTCAAAGTTGATGAAAGTCATTAGAAAAATCTACCTAAATCTTTTTGCTGTATAGATCAATTTAATAGTGCACAAGAAGGGCATACTCCAAGGTCCTCTTCCATACCTGAAAAGTTTTGTATTATCCCAAGATCTTCCAAACATCATTGTGCATGACACAAGCACTACTGAAATCTTTGCAGGCAATGCAGAATTTCTGCATGTATGTACCATCATTAGGGGAAGAAAAGCAAATCAAAGGCTCAGAGATGGGGAAATAGGAAATGTTGAGACACTCATGCATCCATAAAATTTGAATCAAATCCAGAATTCACTTAAGAAGATTTAACGAAATGAGAAAAAAAATGTTTATTTATGTATTTTCAAGTGGGAAAAATCCATCATAATGGTTGCCCATAAAACATATCCAGTGACTCTGAAAAATAAAAAAAAATACCATTACTTCAGCAGTTGCTGTATTCTTTGGGTATTTAATGTGAGAAAACTATATCTTTTGATCTAGAGTAAAATTGGCAAGTTTTTAAATGAAATTGTGCCAAAAACTTTCGTTAACCATAAAATATGAGAGTATAAGAACATGTGCCATGCCTTCTGGGCACAATACTTATAGGAACATAAATAAGGAGTTACTTCAGAGAGGCTGAAAAATAATTCTGTACAAAAGAAGATCAAAGCCAGAGTGCTCCAAGCTGGTTGTGACACAGGTGTGTGTGTTTTTGAGTGTGTGTTTTGTCTCTTGGCTCTTTCCTGATCATATAATTTCAACAGACAGTTACTGAGAGCCTGTCTACTCAACAAAAAAAAAAAAAAGTATGTTGCTAAAAAGAAGAGGCCACACCTCATGAGCTTGGAATCCTCATGTCTCTTTTAACCATCTGGCTGTGCCCCATGCTGACTAAAGAGGGCCCATGTGTTTAGCAGGTTGCTTTTCTACCAGTACTTCTGAGAAAAGGTCTACAGAACTAAAACAGCATAGATGCTCACAACAGATGTTTGGCTTAAGACCCTTTCTTCACTCTCTCTCTCTTTGCTCTATAAGGAAATTATAACTGAGTTATAGCTAAAAGTGTTAAAAGTACTTAATGCCGAATCACCCTCATTTGCAACACCCATTTTGTTTATGAATGGCTGAAATTCTCTTCAAGCATGCAGTGATAGGAAAAAATCACATTTTTGATTTGTCATGAAAACTTGGGAGTAGAGTTTAGCTAAAGCCTAGTCATGATGAGCTAAGACAAATACACTTTTGCACAGTAAACATAAAATAAAAAAGAGAATCGTTATTTCTTCCTGTTTGTTGCTGCTTGTTCACCCACCTTCCCCAATATCCTGTTTAGCTGGTCAGGACTTGTGTCAGATGGTTGTGTAGTATGAATTACAGTGCCATTCCTCACTGACCAGAGTGATAAAAGCAAATGGAATGGGTTATATAAGCAGATAGCTTTAGATCTTAGAATACCCCAAAGGTAGGGATACAGAGAGCAGTGGGAGGGTTTGGGGAAAGCCGTGCATGGCCCCACTCTCTTCTGACCACTTAGGCAGAGAACTCGACATCTTTATAGGGAGCAAGGTTAACCACCTTCTTTCTGGTCTTTCAGATCTCAGGCAAAAAACATAAATGATTCTTGGGAAAAAAGGAGTCAAACCACAGCTGAAACTTTCTCTTCCATTTAGCATCTGTTTAAGTATTGTTTTTTTCCAGAGACATTTCAGTGTTAGCCATGACTCCATATCTTCTTCCCATGAATATCAACTTGCATTGGCCATTAACCACTTCTCCAAAAGAGCCCTCTTTGTGGCTACCAGATCAGAAACACAATCACTTCAAGATGTGAAGTGCAAACTCACAGGGTGCAACTGTGTCAGAAAATATCCTGTTAACATCCTGGAGCAATAATGCTGTCCTGACAGGCTTTAAACAGAATTAAGTAGTCTCTTCCCTCCAACAGCCTAACTCTAGCAGAAAAAACTGCCTCATGTGCACGAGCTAATTTGACAAAAATGTGACTCTTGGCTCAGGCTGGCTCTGGATCGAACCTGCCCTGGTAGGTGAGACAGTGAGGTACAGAGCTATTTGGTGTGCAAGCTCAGCCTGAGACACAAGTTTGGCTACAAATATGGTATCACTCACACAAGGTGAAAACATTTTGACAGATGAGTTTTAGACCAGAAATCTCAATTTCCACCAAAATAAAAAGTCTCAAGGGAATGTGTTGATTTTTGAGGCATTTATCTGCAAGTGTCAAAATATTTGCATTTTTTTTCTTTACATTTTGACAATATCAAAGTATTTTATTTAGATACAGTATTTTTTTTTATTCCCTCAGCTAGTTTTATGACATTCATTTTGACACAGCATAGTAAAATTAGTATTTACTATAGCGGATAATTTTATATTATTATATGTCAACATAATCATAAAGTGCTGTCAAAACATTTTAATGTTTTCCAAGTCTTCATTTCTCCAAGGTTTTAAGACATTTGGTTTGCTTTAACTCATGATTAAATAAATGAGGAAATAACATAATTTCTCAGTGAAAAATAATTCTTTTTTGTAAACTGGTCAAGATTCTGCAAATTTATTTTTTAATGCTGCATTTCAATTAGTGTGTCTCACAATAAAATCCTCCTCTCTGCAAAAATTACTGGAAATGAGCCCTTATATTGACAGAAATAAAGGAAAGTTGTGAAAAGATAACTCTTTAACAATGTTGTTTTTCTCTCTTACATGAAAAGACCTCGAGTTTGAGGGCAACATAGTGGTGGACTAGAAAAATTCTGCATTTTAAAGAGACAGATGAACACTAACTGAAGATTAAATTTGTTTCATTCTAGTTAGCTTAGAAATAGTTGTAACAAGAGCTTTGAACTCTGAATCCCTACTGTCACTATTCCCATCTGTTTCTGAGGTGGGCTCGGTTGTGAAAGCTCATGAAGTGAAGTGTAAAAGTTTATAAAGGAAGACAAAAATATTGCAAATTAATAAAAGAAGATATTTCTGATGACAAATTGTAGAATTTAAAGTTTTTGTTACTAAAATCCTTGTCTATTTTTCTACTTTTTATTTAAAAGTAGTGTACTTTTGTATACATATAATGCCAAATATTTTTAAAAGTGTGCAGGCATTCCTAACCTAATGACCTCTCTAAAAAGCTGCATTTCTGTTTTCCCCTACCCATAATTTGATAAGCCTTGAGAAGTTGTAGAAAAAGAGCCAGATATTTTTCAGACTCTCAGTCACTGAAATAGGTACCAATGTAGAGTTACACTAGCATCCTTGAAATTTTTGAACAAAAAAAGAAAAATGTGTAAGGGTGGTTTGAAGGTATAAGTTTAATTTATCTTTGATTTATCATTCTTTCAATTTCCAGAAGTGAGGACAAGAATTTTAAGGGAAAGTAATTCTTAAGGCAGAGTTGATGACATACTGTTCATCATGCAGAGAAAAAAAAGGAAAAAATTGCACATTCTTGAAAGATGATAGTGACCCTTCTGTTTACATGTCATAGTCCTGGAGAAGATATCTTACAAAATGGGAGGTAAACTCCAGTTAGTGCAAATGCAACAGATGTTTATTCTAAAGAGGAGAAAAATGTTGCAGAGGATTACACCCTGCAAGGAAGATGTTATGTAGGGTGCTATGTCCCCTTTAGATCCATCACCCCCTTTTCTGTGGTCCTTGCTTGGAACCAGGCTGATAACCTCAACCAGTTTGTAGCTGATGGGGCAAATGCCTGCTGTGAGTAACCTGTCTTGTTAAACTACTTGTCAGCTTTCACTGTAAAAGATAAAGAAAAAAGAAGGGTTTAGTGACTTTTTCAGGCCTTGGGCCAGCATACTGACTATTCAAGGAATGTTTCACCATCCAGTAAAACCAGGACTAAAATGGACAAACTTTCCCACAGATTCTGCCAATGTGTTTGAATTCTGCCTGTAATAACAGTCCTGCTATTCCCAGTACCAGGCCTTTTGTGAGCAGACAATCTCAGCTCAGTCCAAGTTACGTAAAGAATAAAAATGTGGACTGACAAGTAAATTTTAAGTTCATTTCCCTTTGGTGTTTTTCTCAGATATCTACACAAACACTGCTAACCTCTCCAAAAGCACAACAAAAGCATATGTCTTTAAAACAAATGGGAACTGCTTGCTACCAGGGAAAAGCAGTCTAATTAGGTAATAATATTTCAGTGTCATGCTGCCACGGGAAAACTAGGCAGTGTCCACACCCTGTGTGAGCAGAGTGCTAGTCTAAATGAGATTAAATAAGAGCTATGGGGCAAAAATGGCCTAAATTGTTCCACTTGAACAATAAATAGCAAATAAACCCTGAACAATGGTGAATTAGCCACCTAATTTTTCATTTTCTGCTTTGAAAATCCAGCAATAGCTGTAATGTTTGTTGACTGTCGCTTTTCTTGTTACCAGCACTTTACAGTGTTTCCTGGATGAAGTAAATTGCTATAAACTTAAGAAAAATATTGAAAAAATTATTGCAAGGTTAAACTTTCTTGTTTGCATTCATAAGCTGGATTTTTTTAGTTTGTAATGGGGATTTGAGGTTGCCAGGAATTTCCAGACTGTGCCCTATCAGTTTTATTTCAGTCTATCACCATGGCCTTCTTTCTGCATATTTCATTATAAGAAAATATTTTTGCATGGAGAGATTACCAAGGAGAGAAAATAGCATTGAAACAAAAGTGTAATGGGTTGTAGATGTGCTATTGGAATGCAGATCTGAGTTACTATAGCTTCAAAAAGGACACTTTCATGTCATCCTCCTAGTTCTACACTTAGGAAATAGCAGGATAGACCTAAAAATAGCAGCTCACTTAATGTCTTATGCTTGTTTTACTACTGGAAAATAAAGGGGAAAAATTAACCAGTGCTAACTAGAAGGGACTATTTCCAATATCCAATATGGACATCTCTTCCATTATCACCAGGATCTAACTGGCATCTCCTGGCCTTCTGACACTTTGTCCTGGTCTATCACCCTTCCTTGAGAGATGGATGCAGCCCCTTCACAAACACCTCTTCCTTTGCCTGCAAAGAACTGTGATCTGCGAGTCTGAGCTGCAGTGAGCACTTCTGTGTGGGGAAAGGCTTGGAGCTGCAGGACTTCTTCTCTTCCATGTGTATGCAGTCAAACTGGAGCTGGAGGCTATCTCTGAGCTGGGGGAAAAGGACTTGGAACCTGAACTGTGGTTCAAAAGACCAGGGCACCCTGTGGCATGCTGTGGTCTCTTTGCCAGACTGTGCTATAGGCAGTGGCTCTTTTGGCACCCGAACACAGATTTGTGGGTCCTGTCTCCATCAAGCAAGTCCCCTGGCACACACAGGCGTCTACCTCTTGCTTACTTACAGCCACAGGTAGCACCTCATGAGGACTTTTCTGCTCCCATTCCCTGGGATACCTTGCTGCAGGTAGCTATAGGCAGACAAACATGGACTGAAGGCTTCTGAAGGTTTTTAGAGCTGAAGCACGTGACAAGCATGAGGCTTAGATGCTGTCAGGCTCTCTTTAATTTCCATTTGGGCCCTGTTCCAAATGCCCCTGGAGCAGGCCCAGCTTTCAGTGCCACTTAACACACAGCAACACATAAAAAACTTAATTACTTTAACCACAGGCTATGAGAAAAGCAAACAGGATCAAGGATATACGTATACCCAACTGTGGCCAAAACGTGCCCCGTGTTCGTCAATAGCTACGTGCTTGGGGACAAGTGAAGAAAGCAGTCTGGTCACCGACTCATCCTGTCCAAAGCTTTTCCATCATATTAGAGTCTATTTTCTGTATTTCTTCTGCCCTGATGGAAGGGTTTTCTCCTGAGGCACATCCTGGGGGGATGCTTTGAGCCTTGACCTTGTCCAAAGGTTTAAACAGATTCATAGCCAAGACTGGCATGTTCCTAGGAGAAGTCTACACAACTCTATTCTCTGAAAGTCAGTCTTTGTCTCCACGAAACATAGTGCAGCACAGCTACAAGTGGCATGTATAGATCTGTCTGGGTAATTAAACAGCCTTTTGGAGAGGAAAGGGCGTGGAGAGAAAAACTCGCTGTTGGAGATGTCTCCCACAAAGGATTTTCTGTTAACATTTGATTGAATTTCATGGGATTTATTGCTGTAGTGGCCTACAGATAAGATATGCCAAAACACTGGCTGAGGCTTTTCCTAAACATAAATTCTACAGAGTGCAATCAAAATGTCAGTAGCAAGCTCGATCTGTTCTGCATGTCTGTACTGGAATGTAATTGTCATGGGTTTGATCAAACTTAACAAAATCTGCTGCTTTTCAAGGCACTGAGGGCCTAGGTTTACTTCTCAGAATTTCTGCTAATTGCTTTGAAACTCTTCATTAATTAAATAAATATTGTGGGGGAGGGCAATGAAGAAGACACTAAATAAATTTCCCAGCCTTTTTCAGGATGTAATTTCCTGCTGTGCTACTCAGAAAGCACAAAACGTGGGAGTGGAATAAAATGTTTCAGCTAACTGAGGTGTCATTGCGATGGATGCCTCGCTGTGCTTTCTCAACTGCTGTGGATGAGTTACAGGGGAAAAACTGAAGGGCCACTTTATTCCCTACTACCACATTCAGCACTAACATAGACACAAAAAAAGTTTTCAATCCTGTAGAAAACCTGGGGTAAAGGTTTAGCTTCTGCATCAGAAGTGTCTATAGCTGTGGTTTTTAAATGGACAAAAAACATCAGCAGTACATGATTTTAGATATGTACATAACAGTATATATGCATGTAAGTAGTAGGGAAAAAGTCTAGAAAAGGAAAACTGATTAAGTAAAGACTAGAATTCTTCAAAGACTCTTGGGAGATTAAAAGGGGGGATTTCCCAAATAAAGGGCTCATCTTTTACAGGCTGTTTCTGCAATTAATAAAACACTTTCAAGAGCTTTATATTTAACCTGCTACTGCCTTTTAAGATAATCTTCAAGCAAGAGATACTATTTAAACATTGAGTTTTCTCCAAACATAATCAAAATTCCCTGCATTTTCTAAAAGGAACAAAAAGACTGAAGTGCAGTCTTTTATATTTCTTGGTCCATGAATTCTGCCTAATAGGAAAAGAGAAGCAAAACATGGTCTAAACCCAGGTGAAGTTGAGATATATTCTTCTCCTTTCACAAGACATGCTTGAGGCAGAAAAATAAAGAGACGTCTTCAAAAATCCACTTCTGGCTCCCTGCTTCCATTCGGTTCCTGCCACAGCCCTACAGTGATCCAAGTGGATCATGAGAGAAATTTTTGGGGCATCAGACTTACCTTGTGCAGCTCAGATCATACAGAGGGAAGCCAAACGACGCCAAGGAATTACCCGGTGGGAGCCGACTGAGCTCAGCACTAGAATGTCATCAGCACTTGAAGACAGAAGACTCTGATAGTGATTATTATTAATGATACAGAAGACTGTCTAAATAAAATTTAATGATATTTAAAAGGATTTCTGAAGGATCTTTGGTATGATTTATTATATTTTTATGTTAATAGGGAAGTAAATTTATTTTCAATATGTAAGTTGCAGCCAGAAAGAAGTGATTTATCGTTTAAACAACCACAGCCAAATTGCAGCTGATAATTTATTATATGGGAGTATTTAATCTCCCTGAAATGTGAGTATCTTGAGAGGCTTTTTGTTCATTTTTCTTGTCTAAAATCAAAGAAGGAAACTATTAGAATCAAGTCACTTGGCAAGTTGTGGCTCTTCACAAAACCATTTCATATTCTGATGAGAAAGGAATAATACAATTCCCAAAATAATTCTGATTACTCAGATAAGAAATTGGTCTATGAAATTAGCTAAGAATGGGCAAAATAAGATTAAATTTGAATTAAATCCTCCTAATGTCATGCCATTGTGTCTGTCATTCATATTTTTCCTACAGTTAACAAGATTACAGATCAATGCTTGGATTTATTCATTACATTTACTGCTCCTTAATTGTCTCTATCCAGTGACAACTGAGCATTATACTTGCATACAAAAATTACTGAATAGTTTTTGTCTGTGACTAGAGATGTTTGTCTCAGCCTTGACACCCCCTTCCATTACTGATGTAACCAAGCCAGTGAGATTTATTTCCATCTTCCTTATTGATTAACACAGATCCCTCTCACTGTGAAAATCAGGGCTGCACAATGAAAAGGCTGGGGAAAAGGTTTCACAGTGTGTTAAAATGAGACAAGTGACCAACAGTACTGTTATATGAATCAAAGATTCTTGTGAAAGACAGGCTTACAGTATTCAGGCCAATGATCCTGTCCATTTTTACGTCCCAGCTTTCTCTTTCCCCAAGTTGTTTTGTAGACAGCTGTTCAGCATCCCCCCAAGTCTTTATTTGAGTGACTCCAGAGGATTTGGAGCAAGACCAGAGAAGGGCTATGAAGTTGATAAGGGCACTAAAGCAACTCTTCCATGAAGGCAGGCTGAGAAAGTTGGGGCTTTTCATCCCAGAAAAGAGAATGTTGTGTGGAGACCTCATAGCAACATTCCAGTGTCTGAAGGTGGCCTCAAAGGAAGCCAGAGAGGGACCCTTTGTCAGAAATTGTAACAATAGGACAAGGAGTAATGGGTACAAATTGATAGAGGGGAAATTTAGGTTACATATACAGAAAAGATTCTTTATTATAAGAGCAGTGGTACACTGGCAAAGGTTGTCCAGAGAAGCTGTGGATGCCCTGTCCCTAGCAATATTCAGGGTCAGCTTGGATGGGGCAGTGAGGTTGGAATTAGGTGGTCTTTAAGGACTCCAACTCAAACTATTCTATGTTTCTATGATTCTAAGTTCCAAAAATCATCCAAAAATCAAATTTGTCATGTCAGTGTGAGGACAGCAGGAGAAGCCTTTGCACTGTCTCCAGAAAGGTGATATGACACTGAACATAAGAGGACTTTAACAGAGAATACCAGTACCAAGTCTAACAGACCTAAGGGCTCCCCCAGATTTTGCTGTCTTGCATTACCCATTAAGGACTGCTCTAGCAGACCTGCATCAAAAATTACACACCAGTAATTTCCCCTTTCCTTCTAGCTCTCTGCATTCAAATGGTTAAAGACCATTTACTCTGTTCCTATACGTGCCAACAAACTGTCACTTTATTAATTCTTCATGTCATGTCTGCTATCACTCAAATTCACTTCACTCTTTGAAGTACACCAATTACCTTCTGGATTTCTCTTCTCTCGAGCTGCCAAGTGGGGGGAAAATGAACAATGTCTCTAAAAATAACGGAAAAGAAAATGTAATTCAAATCCATTTTCTATTCCAGCCTTGCCTCAGACAATATTACTAATAAACTTAAGATGCTGCTTGCTTTTGAAAATTGATTAAAAAAGAGAGAAACAATCTCTTTCCACAAGATCAATAGGTTGCTCTGCCCAGCTCACAAGCACTGGAAGTACTAAGAAGCTCTTCATTTACTAAGAATGTATCCTAAGCTGATTTTATCAAAAATTTATTCTTCCTTCAAGTCATGCCATTTATCAAGTACTTATTTGCCAAGTAGGCTTGAACTTTTACTCTTTTTTTTTTTTTTGTAAACTTTTTAACTGTAAAACATTGAATTAGAAGATGGTTATTTTCTGATTAATTTTAGTGTTCATTCTCCTTCAAATCTTTAGGAATTTTTTGATAGCTTTAGCCAATGTCAGTTTTATAGTCCTCTGGTACAAAACTCTAATTGTTAGATATATTAAATAAATATGCTATTTACAAATACATATGATGAGATGGTTTGTTTTCTTCCAAATATCAAACAAAGATGACAGACAAAACTACATCTCCAGTAAACTGCATGTGTCAGCCATGAAATTGCATAGTTTGCCATTATTTTCCTTCTGCTCCCTCTTTATTATCTTTTATTATTTTTATATCTAAGTTTTGATCAGCGGATATGGAAAATATAAGTATTTTTATCTTCTTTAGGATTTTTTTGTGGGTTTGGTTTTGTTATTCTTTTTTCTATTTTAGCATTGAAAGAGAGATTCTTCCTGCTCTATGGACCTAAAAGGTGACCCAGTTTCTATATTTAAGCAGCAAAGAAAGCATACTTCCTTTATAAAACAACTTTGCAGCCACAAGAAGTAATGCTTGCTTCAAAATTAAGTCTGAAAATTGATGGAGCCTCCAAGAGATTTGTCATGTACATCTGCTTGCCTCATTTCCTCATCAAGGGCCGGATTCACCTCTATAAATGTTTGCTATCCAAAAGCAAAGCATTGGATAAGTTACTGCTCTGGATTCCTTCCATAAACATCACAAGGGGATACATACATCACAATACAATTGATGCCCTTTGAAAATACAAGTCTGAAATAAAATTAATTGGTTTCTGGAGAGACATCACAGTTGATTGACCGTGGAATGATCACAGACGTCTACATCTGAGACCACTAACAACAGCAAAATCCATCCCATTTCTATGCACCACCGAAACAGACATTTCACTTTCCCAACAAGGAATTTCTTTCCCCTTTGAATTAAACTTTTTTTAATTTCTCAACTCAGATGTAAAATTCAGTCACTCTTTTTTCTTCTCACTACAGCAAAATATAGTATCCCAACTCACGGAGAAAAAGAGAATGACCAGCATGTCCAGAGCATTTCCAGCCTCTGGGCAAAGGCCAAGGCTAAGGCTAAGGCTAAGGCTAAGGCTAAGGCATCTCTCCTTTCCCACACTGCCCTATGAGCTGCCTGCACTCAAACTAAAAAGGAGACAATAAGCTCTGGAAAATTTTCCCTTCTGCTGCCTTCCTTTTTACACACTTAGCACCTCTGTACTGCAGCTTCTCCAAGCTTCCTGAGGCTTGCAAGCGACCCAGGAGACTGCAGCTGTCCTACCAAAACCAATTTGAACAGAAGCATGCTCAATATGTGTACATAAAACTGTTCATCTGGCCCACACACGTATGGCAATGTAGGTTTAAAGAGACAATTCCTGTACCTAGTGAGACATGGTCCCAGTGAGCCTTATTTAGGTATCCAGCTTTCTTTCACACATCTGACACAGGTAGTCTTAGTTATGGAAGAGTTGCTTGAAACCATGTACTACATTTAGGGCAAATGCACTTTGTCCATTTAAAGGCAACTTTGGTAGGTCTGTACATGGTTCTAGAAAAGACCTTTTTTACTGATTGCCTCATACCACTAAACCAGAAGGGTTTTGAATACTTAAAAATTATCTTACCCTGCATTTAGCACTTTTGACCAGAAGATCTGTACGTACTTTAACGACCAGCAGTTCACACAAAGAGAAAACTTTCAGTCCTGAGTTGTGCAGGAACATTTACTATCACGACCTTGGCAGGCTCACTTGTTTCCCCTCTCTTCTGTGCTGTGTAAGCAAATTGAAAGAATGGAAATCCAGCAAATGGAAATGTATTGACTGAGTTTCATTAATTTCATTCCAAATGTTATGGAATATCTAATGAACTCTCTGAAGCTAAGTTCTTTGTCTTTCAGCTGCTTGACATATTTCTCAGCTAATTTAACATTTATAAACACACACACAAAATTAAATTTTAATGTCATATTTGCATGTAAAATTCTGGCTGGACTGTAAGCTTGGTTTGTTTAAGAAAACCAAATTTTTATTGTTGAAGAATAAAAGTATGACCAAAAGAATTTCTTGTGAATAAAATTTAAAAATTAAAAAAATACATGAAACCGCCCCAAAAAAACCATTAAAAAATAGTGCTGAACCTTCTTATGGGAAAATGTATGACATTTTCTGGAGTTTTAACATCACTTATGTGATTTTTTTTTCAAATTGTTTGAACATCATTTAGTTATTTTAAGCACTTATTATTTTACATCTCTAATTTCCATAAAGATGAGTAAGTAAAGTTATAAAAGAAATGTCTTTTTGTAAAGATAAAAAGGGAGCAAATGCATATAAATTGCTAGTAGAAAAAACAGAGGTTATTTAGTATTTGTGTGGGAAGGGAGGGCACATTAACTTACACGTAGGCAAAGGTTTTCTTGTTGCAAGTCCTGCTGTAATGCTGGATTTTAAAGATAAGTATATTTTCAGAGAAACAGCATTTTAAAGTCTCAATATGAATAGAAATGTGAGTGCTTCTAATTTTCTACTGGCTGACATGGTTCACAATGGTAGAAGAAGTGTCATATGAAGGGAGAAAACTGCCCTAAATGGGCACACACTGTTTATAGACTTTCTAGTCAGCTGCTACAATTAGATTTCACATCTCCAGATTTCAGTGCTTTTTGAAATAGGTTAAAGATGGTAAATTTGGGTTCCAAAATTGATATGTCTTACAAAAGTAGTCAGAAAAAGAATTAAAAAAAGAGAACAAATGTAAATATTTTATGCCTAACCCACAAGTTTGTGATTTTATAGCAAGGCCTAGACAATAAAAAGTGAACAATGATAAGTATCTATGATCAGAAGTATCATAACTCATCACAAGTACCTCTGAAAGAGAATATTTACTGTGCAATTTATTTATTCTACCACACAAGATAGGGATGAGGTATAAAATCAGTAAACATTGCATATAAACAAGGAAAAAGAAGATACCTGTCCCATTCCCTCGTGGAAGCAAAATGCAAAACATTATCTTGTTTTTCTGGGTGCAACTGTTCCCTTTTGCATAATTTTCAGAAAATGTACTTTAAGAATAAATCTCTGAGGTTTTCTTTTGGGAGCTTTTATGTCTCTTTTAGTAACTTTTGAGTGAAGGTAAAGTTATATGTAGTGTATTTATCCTCTGTAATACAGCCTGTATAGCTCAATTTTCTTTTATTTTTCTCCTCAACACAGTATGATACCTGTGAGATAATGAACTTTCTATAGTTGTAGTAAGACAAAGTGACAGTCCTATTAAAAAAACATGCTAAGCATGGCACACAACTAAGCTTGTGAATGAGGCAGCACCAACACAAAATCAATTCTGATTCATCCACCCAGGGGGATCACCCTAATCTCACCAAATAAGGATGCTTACAAACCACCCGGACTAAAGTAGGAAGGCAACTAAACAAAATCCATCTGACTTCCTGACTTCTGCCGCTGGGCATGAGTCACCCATCAACATCTGCGCGAGAACAGATGGGCTCAGCCTCAGCCAGAGGGTGATCAGGCTGATCTGCCAGATCCCCAAAGCACCGTAATCCTTTGGACCTCCTGGGAGAATGCGTCATTCACCCAGACAGCCCTGGATCACACTGAAAGTGCTATTCTTCCAGCCAAGCAGCTGCTGAGAGCTCACGTATGGACCTTGCAGTTTTCTCTCTGACACTTATATGTGAAATGCTTCAGCTGAACTGAGAACTCCGTCATCTTCCTGAGAACCCTCATGCTTCATCTGCCAAGTCAGGACTTTTCCATTCACTCCAGGAGGTGGGATGTGAATGTTTCAGCCTGAAGAGGTCAGGGGACCCATATTCTTCCTTTTCAGAGTGACTGCCTGACTATGGGTGGTGCTATTTCCTTCATGAAATGGGAGATCTCTGCTCAGCAAGGCATTTACCCTCAAATGCGGTATCTGGTTTCCAAGTGCACAGAAATGTCTAATGAGCTGCTGACCTCAAACACCTACGCCCTGTGAGGTGTGATGTTTCAGCTGTTTTTGATGGCCGGCCCTAGAGATATTCCAACATGAACAGCCCTCTGTGGGTAACCATCTGAGGCACCAGGCTCCTCCTCTCACAGTAGTCAGAAACCAAGAAGAGTACCTCTCTACTACCTTAACATCTCTCTGACAGGAAAGCGTGAAATATCTTTGTTTCCAGAAGTCAAACAGGAGATGCCTGCACTTTTAAGACCTCATCAGGACACTGAAGTTAACTTATAGGTATTTCTCACTGATATTCATGTTCTTCACCCACAAACGCTTTAAATAGCAAGGGTGTAAGGATTTGTACAATCTTCTAGGACATTAAAAGGACATCCATGCTGTCATTCCTGGAGCACGTACTGGTGCTTGTGTACTTATGTACTCAGTCCGCCTGACAAAAGAAGCAGGTTAGACATGAAATGGGATCAGAAACAAGTTTGGTTTGTTCTCCTGCTCAAAGAAATACTGAGCAAGAGGTAGCCCTGGGCAGCCCCAATTACACCACTTACATACCTCTGCATATCTTTTCCTGTGTCTTGACCTCTCTCTTCTTGTCCTCCTTTTGTCATCTGTTACCTTTCACAAGTAAATAACCACAATTATTTCTTCTGCTTTAGTACCAGTTCTGCTGCATCTGTAGCCAAATTTGGAAGGTTTGATACCACTGTCTAGCCATTTCTGGTTTTCTAAGATGTTTCTCAGATGGTTACCCAAACAGTGCTAGCTTTGCACAAGTCATGCCCAAAAGGTTACCCATGTTTCCCTCCAATTATGCAGACATTTCTTAAGCAACTCTCCCTTAAATATCTGTAAAATCCAACCTCCCTTCACAGTGCTATCTCTAACCTTTGTCAGATTCATGCAATGTTGCATGCATTGTTACCAGTCACATCCAGAAATTCCAGCTATTTTTTGTCCAATAAATTCTCACATCCCTTGCAGTTATCTTTACTTGGGGTCAGGACCCCATCCCCTGTCTGCAGCCCTGAGACAATCGAGATGTCCCTTGGCCTGCAGACATGTGCCAGCTGAATGTTAAATTAATTCAGCCAAACAAGAAAGAAGATGAACTAGTTCTACATGTGGGAAGAATAGAGAAGTTCAGGTGTGGAGCACCTATATTGTGTTTTGCCATGTGCAAAGCCTAAAGGAGGAATATTTAGACTTTTTAAATAGATTTTAGGAGGAGTCATCTCATATAATATGAGCTGTCTAAAATTTATGTAAAAAAACAAATCTGCATTTTGTTCTGAACTCAACACAGAAAAACAAACAAACTAAGGAAGTTAGAAGCTTTTCCCTTGACTGATCAAAAATATTTTTTTTCTGCAAGTTGCAGGTGTTCTCTGTAAAGCAATGATGCCCATTGTATCAATTCCATCAGCTGATTTTGTCACTTTCTTCCTTTTTTCTCCTCCTACCACAATGTGAAAATGTAAGATGAGTTTAAAAAAAGAAAAAATTGGAATCAAAATCTTAGGCAATAATTTGCATTCCTTATTTCCAGCACTGAAGACAAAAAAAAGTGCAAAGGAAATGACGGCTGTTTACTAGTTTTGACTGACAAAGCTATTGCCTTCTTGCAGTTTTGTAGGTGAAGTCATCATGTTGAGTGAATTTTTGGGACAGATGGTGGAACTGGGACAGACAACAAAGAACAGATGGCCAATGAGAAGTACCAGAATAAAAACATGTGGTTTGGAGCTAGACAGCTTACTCCTTTCACATTAAATAGTTCAAGTAGTAATCTATTTAATTCGAAATTTAAATTTTCTGTAAATGTCTTCTAAAAGCTGCACTTAGTACCATTCAGACATTTGAGGTCAGTCTTTTGTCTTTGGAGGTAAGTATTCTAACTTTGGGGAAAATTAAAATGATTTTTACTTTTTCCTTTTTTTTCTTTTTTTTTTTTTTTTAATTAAAATACTAGTTGAAAGTGGTGAAAAAGTGTTAAAGTATAGGTACCTGATTGGTTTTTTTCAGGGATATATGGGAAATATTTAAAAATATTTTTAAAAATACCCTTCACTGGTTTTCACTCTTCCCACTTGTCCTGCTACAGAAGACTGGTTTTATAATTAAGATGAGGAGAAGAGGTACTTGTATCCTCAAGGTACTTGACCTTGAAAGGTCATCTTCATTTGCTTCAGAGACTGACTGACACAACCAGCAATAAGGGACATATTGAGATATTGAGCAATATCTCAAACCCAGCCTCATCCATTTCAGTTCAGTTAGAGCACTATATAAAGAATACAATCAGAATGCAATAGAGTGGAATCACTGTGTCGGTCAGATACAAATTTGAGAGGTACTTTGTGATTGGTGCATCTCAATGAGCTTGGTATTAAAGCAGTATGGGATGAGATAAGATGTGCATGGGCCAGAATAAAATCTCTTCTTCAAAGAGGATGTTAAACAATACTTTTACTCTTAAAAATACAAATTCAGTTAAATCACACTGATTTTCATTAATTGAATTTATACATGCATTTATACATCAGTGATTCCTCAGTAGTTCTGGTCACAGAAGTTTTAAGTAAGTAACCACTGACATTTTTACTTTTTCCCTGAGAGGTCTTTGAGGATCTCTAGAGGAGTAAGTTGCAGAGAACAATAATGTATTTCAAGCTTCTCAGTCTTCTGTATTCTTATAAAATAATTCATAAAATGCAGTTTGATCTTATTTTCACTGCTGCTATCATACTTTATCTGTTTCAGTTGACTTATTGGTGCTTAGTGTATATTACATGATCAGAGTCAGAAGTGGTGTGTTTAAATGGTACAACCAAATTCTGATTACTTATTTTAATGAAATAACCAGGGGACTCATTCAAAACAGAATGAGTTGAGAATTGGAGAGAAAAATATACCAAAAACTAGCATATCTAAATTTACTGACTCTCTGACCAAAGTGAAGAAACCTTATTAATGCCAGTGAGGTTATTATTTCAAACAGCAGCTGTTTCCTTATGAACTTCCCCTGAGCTTAGCTGAGTTGGTTAGAGCATGGTTTTAACAAAACCAAGGTCATGGGTTCAATTTCTGTATGGGCCATTCATGTAAAATTTGGACTTGATGATCCTTGTGGATGTGCTTGAACCGAGAACATTCAGTGAAAGCCGTGTTCTACACCCAAAAGACAAAAATTACAGTTGTGTTGCTGGAACCAACTTACGCTCTGGGTGCTAGGAAACTGTCAGATTTTTGGTTTTGGTTTCAATTTAGGTTCCACAAATACTGATCCACTTCTGCAAACTGCCTTAAATCCTTTTTTTCAATATGTGGTCCGTTTTAAAAGACTGATACATTGCCTCTCTGATTCAATAGCAGTATGTGTTACATAATATGATGCCTAGTTGGTTTATAAGGACACCAGTGAAACCTGAAAAGGTTTGGAGAACAAAACTTCCATGTTATGTAAGCCCAAAACTAAGAAATTCAGCCTTGGAAATTGAGAATCCTTGTTCAAGATCTAAAACCAGCACTTCAGATTCTCTTCTCCAATGTCACAGCAAGGAGTCAAGTTCAAGATGAACTAAAGGTTCTGTACATAAATACATGCTCTTTGGCTGAGAACTGAGAAAGAAGATGTGGCCTCTACCTAAGTCCTCTCCTATCAGTACTCAACCCACCCTTTTCCCTCATTTTCCTCCAGCTGGCATCATTCTGAAGAGTGCTCCAACAGCAGCTCTTGCCAGATTGCAATCTCTGTGCCCCCTAAACTTTCATGAAGTCTACATAGATGTCATGGAGACATTTTCTACATAGGAACTATAAATTTTGCTGAAGATTTTCGCCGTACTGCATTGAATCTTAAGAGTCTGAAATCTCCTTGATGTGCAGCCATCTTAACTAAAGCAGGTACATCTGAGCAGTGGGAGGAGGCAAGCTGGGCATGACAGAGGTGCTTTCTGTAAATTCACTGTTCTACATGATTCCACAGCAGGCAGATAACCTGAGGCAGTTAACTTTGTTTATACAACCTGCCTAGAAGCACCCCTCTGTTTTGCAACTTGTTAACAAAATTGCTATCAACAGTTATACAAATTTCCCATCAATAAAAATAGGCACAAGTTGTCCATTTATTCCAACTGCAGGAAAACTATGATTATGCCAGCTAATCTGTGCACAGATTTATTGAGGAGACTGAATAGATGTCAATTACTCACAACTTTAATTTTGAGGTAGAGAAATATTAGAATTATTTTGCACATGGCAGAACTGAGAAAATAAATTGAATTTTCAAGGCTACCCAGAATGGAAATAGATTCAATTGAAGGGTTGCTTCAAATTTCTGTGGACTTAACTGTTATACCATTATGTCTAGATTGAGTTTGATGTGATTATTTCTATTAGAAAGCTCTCCTGTAAATCAAGGGGAAGTTTTAAACATAAGAAGAAATGTTTGCTGTCTTCAGATTATCAGGTTACACAGTTGATTCAGCTGTGGAAAATTTAGCTAAATAAGTAACTATTAGTAATTGTCCTGCCCTTAGAGGGCATACAGGACAGTTTATTTTCTTTGCTCCAGCACCTTTTAGATCGTGTTAACCCTGCCAACACTTCTGTCTTTCCTGCTATGTCAACATGTGTCAGTCTGAATCTAAAGCTTTCTCATGAGTTAGCCACTCACAGTATTTGTTAAATTGATTTTATCTGCATTCAACATCCATGTTAAGCATCGTTCCACACTGAAGACATCTCAGTAACAGCACAGCAACAATGTCTATATTATTTAAGTTACTCTTCGCCTTCAGAATGTATTGATTCATATCTGATTTTTATATTCAGATGGGAAGACACAAATCATCTCTTTCAGATCATCCCCAGACCCTCTCTCAGATTTTTTACATTTCACAGGAATCACCAGTGCAAAGTGAAACCAAAGGAGCTGTTGGCAACTGTTCTTCAGCGTCTCCTGTGGGGCTCTGGCATTACCACGCTTTGTGTGAAATGCTGAGGCTGGTTGCAGATTATTCTTTCCTCTCAGGGGGAGCAGGCAACTATTTCCAGTTCCCTTGGTTCCTGTCTGACATGCACTGGCCATTAAACTCCCAGCCTTTCAAGAATGCAATCGTGAGGCTCCTACCTTAAGATTCAACTCTCCATGCAGCGAGGATTTGTGGCAGTCTGGGCTACCAGCTGGGAAAGACGTCTCTGCCTGCCTCCATTCTGACACCATAGCTTCTGTCTCTGCCATCTACTACCATTTTTCTCCCTTATTTCTAGAGGCCTAAATGCAATAAAACTCATTTGTTTCCTGGGTGTTTTCCCATTTGCTTCTTGAGTTCAGGAAGGAGCATCTTTCATGTTGGCTGCTCTCTGGTTCTCGCTACCGGAGACACATTTCTTTCAAGTAGGGGCTGGAACCTGACCAAAACTATACATGCTCAAAGTTCCCATCTGGGAGCAGATCCCACATGTGCAAAATAAGGCAAAACTGACAGTGAGGTTGCAATACTATCTTTTGGTGGTTTGTGGTTCTACCCTAACTCATATGAACTCTTCAAAGTTTTCATGCCTGAATTGCCTTGAGTGTTTCTCCCATAACACTCACTTGTTTGCTGAACTTTACTTCCTCACACTTCTCTGTATTGAAGCTTAATTTTAAACCTCTTTCACTTAGGTCATTCTGCCCCCTGTTTCTGTTAGTACACTGTTAATCACAGGAATGACCAAGGCCACCAACTAAGTTAAAATTTGGGCACTCTGTGCCTTCCCAAATAGTGAACCTTTAGAATCACTCATGAGACAGCAGTCCCCAGGCAAGACAAACACCATTACTTAACGAGGCAGACTCAGCTCTAAGAAATTAAATCCCTTTTCATTGTTTCTTTCTTTTTTGGGTCCATACAAATTTCTTCAGTTTCTTAATTCCATGTAGGAACATGTCATCTTCACATTGATCCATTTTCCTGAATAATGAGTTAAGTGGTTTATGTTCATACATGTAACATCTTCCTTAAATATTAGTTAAAAGAGAGATGTGTGTAATTACTCAACCTTACTCATTTCCACTTTATTACACTACTCTCATAGGTGAGAATGAAATAAAGCTAGAGTGGGAAAGAGGTTTTGGTCTCTTGACTAGAGCTGTTGATAAAAGCTACAAAATGAGGACTGAAAAAAAAAGGTACCATATGTGCTGATAGAGCACAAGAAAGATTTATTGGGAACTAGTTACACAGACTGAATAAGAGGGCTTTTGTCTGGACTGACAACTAATTGACATGAGTTAGATTACAAGATAGCTGCCTCAAAACCTCTACAGGCAGGACTGCTAGCACAAATACCATTAGAGGAAAGCAGCCCAATCAGAAAAAAAAAAAAGGTATTGTGTGTTACTTTGTGTCCAACAGCTTTTAAAGAGCCAACATGGCTCTCCCTGAGTGGAATCCAGTCCAAAAATGCAGTGAACAAATTTGTCACGGGAAAACATGAGAATTATTTACATCTGTGGTACTGCCATGGCTGGCCAAATTCCTCTCTGCAGGGACTGAGCTGCATTTACAGAAAGCAGCATAGTTTCTAACTGCCCTAAAAACAGGGTCAGATGAGGTCACAGTGACAAATACGTGTGAGTGTGGGGTGTCTCAGCTCTCAGCCACAGCACTGCACAGACTGCAGAGCACACTGCAGCCCTGGAGAGAGGCAGGGAAACCTTTGCTTTCATGTAATTCCAAAGGAGAGAAATTCTCATGTCTGGAAACAAATGCATAATTTATTATGCATATCTTCATATTGTAACAGAATAAATTAACCCAGATGGAAGCCATAACTGTGAGGACACTCAATATTTAAATCTATATTAAAAATATATGCTTTGCTTAGAAGAAACAGAACAGGCTTGTCAGAGAGTTGTTTGTTTTAGTATGTTTTACATATTTTATAAAGTATGACACAAATTTCAAATACCTTCAAATACTTTAATAGTAGCTTTTAATCTCAGTGTTCAACAGTGTTCTGCTTTCTAGTATTCATGAGAACTGATTTTATGAGCTCAAAAGAGAGTGTGACTTTGAGCTTCACTGGGTTGATTATAATATTCAGAGTACAATGGTTTGGAAGCAGCAAGGTGCTCAAATACTAATGCTAGAGGCTTGGTTTTGCCTTATAGATTGGGGTATATGCTAAAACCTGAAGTGCCTTTCTAAGATAAACCATAGTCTTCCTCCCTCCCTCTTTTCTTCAGCATTTTCAGACAGCTTTCCAAAATATTGTAATTTTCTCTGTTTAAGAAGTAAACAGTCAAAGCACCTTGAAACAAAAGATGATCTTTTTTCTTAAAATATAATCTGAAAAACTCTGAAGCCAATAAACCACAGAGCATAAAAGCTGCCTCTCTCTTCATCTATCCTACTGGCCTACTTCACTTGTGTTCCTTCAAGTGAGATGGGAATAAAGTTGCAGCTGGAATCTACAGCATCTACAGTGGTGAATTATGGGATTTACTACGTACTTCAATAGGACCAGTATATTTTTTGAATTGAAGACTTTGAGTCTTCTCTCCAGAAAGCTTCATTACCCAAACTGAGAAAAATGTGGGGGTGAAAAAAAAAAAAAGAAATTTTTCACCAGAAGATGTTTTAATGTAAATGAAGCAAACTAAATCCATTTTTATTGAAACCAAATTACTACAAAACTCACAAGGAAAAACGGTTTTCAGCATATTCTATCTTTGTATCTTTGACACCACTTTTAAATTGATTCCTTGATTTGAACAGGTTGTATCAGGACAATTGTGTTGATACTGGCTCTTTTTAGGATTTTTTTGTTTAGATTTGGTTTTGTAAACCAGAAATCAAATGCATATAGATAGGACAAAGGCATATAACAAATGGAATACATTTTTCTTATGCTTTTACAACAAAGTTGGTCTTGGCATGCTTATTTCAGTTAAAGATGAGTAAATATACGTCATCTATTTTTGGACTTGAGTTGTGCTAAGAGCCAATTTTAAATCAGGGTTCAGCCTCAACTATACAGATGGGATAAGGTTCCTTATAAGGTTCTTTTTTTGTCATATAGTTTCTCCCATAATAGTCCGTTCAGGGGCAGGGAACTCGGAGCAGAATAGCAGTTTCATGCAACCTCTTACTCTCTCGTCATCAAAAGCTGTTGAAGCTTTCCAGCAGTGTAACCACAAGAGCATAAACTGAAAAACAGGAAAATCAAGAATCTTTTCCACCTATTTCCTGTCCTGATTTATTGACTTACATCCATGTGCAATCGATTCACTTTCATTGGTGGGTGCTCAGGGCAAGATGTGCTGCAGCCCTGAGTATCCCCATCACTGCAGGCAGGACTCTCCTCCCAGATGTTTTGTGGCTCCCTCCCAGGTGGGCAATAGTAAGGGAAGTTGTGGTTGGCTGATGAAGAGAGCACTGAGTGCTGCAGACTGTAGGACTCAAGCCTAAATATTGCTCTCTTGTTCACTAGCGTGGTACAGCAGTTCATTGCATGCATAAAAAGATACCAGTAAAAACTTGTGCTAAGGAGGGAGAGGGAGAGAGCCTTCCTACAAATGTCAAAGGAAGGTACAGAACAGCAACCAAGGAAGGACTTGAGTGTCTTGCACGGTGAAAGAAAATCATTCAGAAATGTCCAGTATGTGGACCTACAAAGCTGTAAGAAACTGAGCATACAGCAGTTCTCTGGAATGTTCAAAAAACTACCCCAGAGAATATATGAAATTATGCAGAAGTAATTTTTCCTTCTCTGGGTAACATCAGACATTAATCCAGCCTAGGGCAGGCATTTACATACTTCTAGCCCCATGACCTGCATACAAATGCCCCACAGGACTGAGGACCTCTGGACTGGGCAAATGAGGACTAGGATAGTCCAGGAGCGGGGAATGAGAATGTCTCTGCAAAGAGTCTCACTTCTCTAGAGCAGGACAGCACTGGGCTCAGGGAAGGGTTTCTTTGGAAGAGCCCAAGCGATGCCAGCCTAGCAGACTAGTTGTTCCCTTTGAAGACAGTGTCTCACAACTGAGGTTTCAGGGACTCACAAATTTCAAATTCTCCCACAGCTTTCTCACGATCTCAAGCAAATTCACTTCATCAGTGTGTCCTCTGGTGCCACAGTAAACACTGATTTTTTTTTTTTTTTTTAACCTGGTTACCTGGTATTTTAGAGCCTAAGGTCTTCTAGATGCTCTTCAGAAGTTTTCCCACTGCAGGTATTTGGTGTCCTTATATACAGGAGAATGATTGAGGTTTTCAGGCACTACTATTCCATAAATATCTAACAGTTGCGAAAACCTAAAACATCACACTGAAAGCAGAGCTAAGATGACATAAGTTAAAGGTCAAGAAGCTTTTCCAGAAAAGTAAATATTACACAAGATATATACCTTGCTTTTTCTTAAACTAAATATTATCTCTTTTCTAGTTTTGAGAGGATTAAATGTGGGTTCTAAAAATTTTAAATATTTACAGACAGACTTCCTGAGACAGCAGCAAAATGCATGTACACAGCAGCCCTTCAAACGTTATCCTTCAATAATATCTCTATTAATTATCATCTGGAAACCTACAAATAAAATCAGGTCTTGGCAATACTGTGTACAGGCCTTTGTAACAAGGACATTCTTGTATGTCAAAAGGGAAGCACTTCTGCCTGTACTGTTTATCAAGGCCATTCAGAACTTGTGACAATTCCAGCAGAATGTAGCTCTTCTTATCCCCTGGTTCAAAGAGGTTTTTATTGCAGACTCAGCAGTGTAGGGCCAGGACTTTCAGCTGAGGACTCTCATTTTATTCACTAGAGAACAATGGGAGAGACACAAAATCATGTTCAAATATTCTAGACAGTTACACTCAAAAATAGGAAAGAAATTCCCTGCACATGCTGTGGCTTTCATTGGTTGTAAATATTTCTAGTAGTCTGCAAGTTTAAGTGTGAAGTACAGAAAGGATCTCACACAGCATTTTAACACCTCTACAAATGAAAGAGGCTTGTGTTTACTCTCCTGCTGGCTTTTCTTATATAGTTTGTAATCTAGTTTGCCTTTACCCCTTTGAAGATCGCAGATAACTTCCCCTGAAAGTACTCTTTTCTGAAGGCTAGCATCAGTATAAATATGAGTAGTCAAATTTTTTATTCCTGAGCTTTTCAGTAACACAGTAGCTCAAGGGAGCATCCAGATATTGCAGCAAAGCTGGATATGCTGTTTTAGCACTTGGAATTATTTATGCCTCAAATAACAGTTCTGTTTTAAATCGTTTGAGGTGATCCATAAACACCCAAGTGTCTAAATCAGATTATTCACTTTCTATGTCTTCTTAGTGCTGACAAAGAATTTCTTATGTTCCACATGTGAAATATATCATATATCACTGTTCAAAGGACCAAAGCCCATTGGGTTTGCAAATTTAACCACAACTCAATCAGCTGAGAATCCTTTTGCTCAGATGAAAAACTCCCAGGGACCCTGTACTAAAAGGTCAGTAGCCCTGGCTTTGATTTGTGCCCTCTACAGTTGTACACAAGTGAAGAAGGAAGAGCTACAGAAGAAACAGAGTGCTGAGAAAAGATGAAACTCCATCAATTCAAATTCATCTTACTTCTGTTCTGACAGGATTGAACAACTGTCAATACTAGGGAATTACCTCAATAATTAGTCCAATCTTGTTCAAGAAAACTTAAGAATCAAGGACCTAGAGTTGGAAACTTGACCTTTTTTCCCCTAGACATAGTCTGTGTAAATTTGCATCATTTTCTATAAATCTTCACATATGTAAAGGAATGTAAAGGAAATAATCTGTGCAACCATATCTGTGACCTATTTTTTGTCCTCTTAGTGCATCTTAATAAAAAGCAGCTACAGCAGAGGAGAAACAGGACCTCCTGAGCTCTTCAAGGACTGCAAATGCTTCATTTAAGGATTTATCTTTTCAAGAAAACAGTACTCATTGTTCCTTCTGAGCTGTCCTGGTAAGAACAGGAGGTGGCAGGAAATCATTAGGCAAAGGATAGGTATGGGTCAGAGGTGGTATTTTTGAACTATTATTTTAAAATACTTTGAACTTTTTTGAAAACATTTTGGGGAGCTGAAGTACAATTGTGTGCAAGATTCTCTAGGCTGACAGATAGCAGCCTGCTCCCTCTCCCTTCCCATTTAGGCGCTGACAACCATCTCCTTAGATCATTACTCAGTCTAGCCTGTTTTCTATGTCAGCATCAAAAGCCTCCTCTTTGCTCAATTTTCCTCTGTAGAACTTCCTATTATCACATCACTGATACAAGATCACTGACAGCCAAACCTCCCAAACACTGCTATGAATACCACTATTTTATCTGCTTAATCCTGCTATGGAAAATAATACATTGTGGCCATTTTAATAAGCACCTTGGTGGTCAGACTGTGTCTTTCAAAAGGTTCATCAAATTTTTCATTGGCAATACATTTTATAATAAAATTCCTATACTCTGGAATAGTATATAGACCTATGGAATTTTGTCAGGATTCTGACTAATTATACCAAGCAAATAATTACTATTCCAAGCATATGCAATCTATAGGATATGAGGCAAAATTCATTTATTTGTTTACCACGGTCCTTTCTATCACATTTGTTGCTGCACCTTCGAAGTGGACCATCACTCTATAGCCTGTTTCCCAAGTGTGGAAGAAATCAGTTCAAACCTGTCCCACATCTTCCTGTCAGTCAGTCAGCTGCAAGAGAGCTGCAGGAGAAGGACCAGTCTGCTACAATACCCCTCAAAGAGCATATTTTTGTCACCTTGGTAGACACACCGGTGCACAGGGTGATGCACCAATTTCCCCTGAGTAACATGAGAGCTGGAGAGTGATGGATAAACACCAGCAAATCCCATGACTCACTTCCCTGAAGAAAAGGGTAAAGAAACCTTTGGTGAAAGCCAAGCCCCGTATTTCAGGACTATCGTATCTCTTTCAGAAATCAAGATGTATATCTTCCCCACAAGCCTGCAGAAGTGCCTACCCACACAGATGAGAAACTCCCTGCCCTGCTGTGCCTTCATGGCTTGTGAAAGGAGCACAGTCTGTGCAGGACTTAACCATTGCCACATCAAAGCGTGAATAGACTCTCATACATGCATATTTATATGCTTCCAATCCTTCAAAACTATTTACATTTCCAGGCCTCTATAAAAGTAACAGTTTTACACTGGGCTTTGCATGAATGACAATAATAAACAAATAGTCATTTCTATCACTATGTGTTTTAAAATATAACCTATAGCACATGGACAATGTGCCTGGTAGCACTTTCAGAGGTTACTACCAGGGTATCTTTTACGTTCTTCAAGCAAGATGTGAAAATCATGTGGAAGCTTTAAAAGCTCACATTGAATTACTTGATTTATATTCTTCCACATACATTAATTTTTAGTACCATGCAAATATTTCTGTTGGCACCGTATGCTCTACCCTGGAGAATTTAACTGGATTCACAAATTGTTACAGTATCCCTCTGTTAATTTAGTTCATTCACAGTATATATTAATGGATGACTATCTAGTAAGAAAATATTTAAAATTTGTAGTTTGGAAATTAGATAAGGGTCTGTAGCTATTATGGCACTGAAATACTGAAAAAAGGCTTCAGATAGGTTTTTAGTCTGAGTACTCCTAGCTACTGATAGACTTCCATCTGGTTTTATGAAGGGTATGATGCACATATAGTGACATTGGCTGCAAAGCATGGTCCGGACCCAATGATCCAAATAGATCCCTTCTGCATCTATGTTCCAATAAAAATTCTGTAAAGCTAACAATACCAGCAATAAAAGCAAGGTTGAAGGTATTTCTGTCTTTTTTTTTACTGCATATAAAAACCCCTCCTCACAAATAACTAAACATTCTGAGACAAATATTGTTGGGTTTCAGTGAAAATAGCATGTAAGGTATTTTATGAAAGAGCAGCCCTTTTCTCCAAGCAAGGAATAAACAGACAGTGTTTGCTAAACCTTTTTATTCAACGCAAAAAAGTTTTTGCCCTTCTGGTTGAGTTTAACTTTCATGCTTTCTACCAAACAGGATGAGCTCAAAGCAGTCAAGCATGTATAAAGGTTAAAACACCCTTGAAAGGCTACCCTGTTCTTGCTTATAATCTCCTCCCACAACTCACAAGCCCTGCCTCTCAGCCCCTTTAGTACTGGTTTTAGGTGCCCAGGATGTCTGCATATTCCTTTTAAGTTTCTGAAGGGGAAAATGAAAGTGTCAGAGAGGAACCAGGCTATTGAGGACCTTGCAAACAGACAGGTTTTTTTTCAAATATTTATTTTTCTCATCTTGAGGCCTAGAGGTATGTTTGATTTAAGGCACTAAAGGAGCAACCATTCCAGCGGGTTGAAACTTTTTCACTAAGCAAACAAGCACAAGGATTAGAACATTAGAACCCTAAAAGTGCTCATGTTGCATCACACTTGGTGTTAGCTAAAATTTTCCTGCTAACCAGCTCAAATGAGTTTCCAAGTCAGCTGAACAATCTCACAGATATTTTTGTGACATTTCACTAGCAGGTCTGATAAATAAATGGATCTCATTAGAAAGTGGGTGCTGATTTCCAGTGATAACTTTTGCTAGGTTGAGAGACATCTGTAAATATTATCTATTGAATTATTTTTGTACAAAACCTGCTCTGCATACACACATGCTTTGTTCAAATCAAAGCTATTGAGACATATGTATTCAGACCTTGGTTGCAAAATTGTGCAAACGGCTTTTTAAAGGCTAAATAAAGGTCTTGCATATAGTGGGCACATGAAAATGTCCTGAGGGACTGCATGATGTGTTTTAGCAACACCACTCCAAGAAAAGGCAACAGTAGCCTACAGCCAAAACCCTTTTGAATAATTTATCTGGAAGATCATTGAGAAAAATGAGTGGGAAGCATGTGAAAAAAATCCCATAAAAGCTTCCTGTTAAGGGAATGAAAGCATAGTTGTTCAAGGAGCAAAAATGACACTGATGCCCTCCAGTAACACTGAAAACATTGAAAACCATGCCCCACAATATCAAAAATACTTAATATATTCTGGTTTTATTTTGTAAGGAAGAGACATTTCAGAGGTATAGTACATCAAGCTCTTACATGGAAACAGAGGCAGGAGTCCCTCACTTTTCAGTGATATATAAAAGCTAGCAGGATGAGCTTATTAAAGCTCAGGCTCCCCAACCTTCACGTCTTTAGTTGCCATCTTCATCCCACAGTCTTTTCTAATTAACTCCAGCTCTTCAATGTTTCAGTATTACTGCCAGGGAAGTACCAAATCTCTGCAGAATCCAACCCAGTATAACCGTTTTTCAAAATTCTCTGCTATTGTCATCTAAAACTATGTAAAACCTGTTGAAAAAAATTTAAAGCCTTAATAACTGACCTGGTACATTTCTATCAAGTAAAATATATGGACCACTTTTAGAGAAAACACACCAACTCCTGGAGAACTTTGCCCATCCAGGAGGGTGTCAGACTGAATAGGGACCACAGAAGCCAGCAAAGGGGATATCCAACAGAGATCTGAAAGTCTGAAAAGACAGCGCTACCCCATTCTGTGGCTGCAGAGAAGGCAGAGTACAGGGCTGCCCAAATTGCTCAGACTCATGCACAAAGCTGGAACAGTTCTCTGAACCTGAGAGACTTGGTGGCACACAGTTTGACAAGTCACCTTTTATCACCATGCCTGATGATGTGCCTCAGGAACGTGGCAACATCTCCTCTTGAGTCACCATGGCCCCAGTGAGACATGGATCTCTCAGTGAGTGCTTCAGAAAGAGCCATTACCTCTGCATTACACTATTATACACTTTTTTCTTGAAATTTCAATATCTTTGGACTTGTCTCATACCACTAATATAGGCACACACACACAGGTATACAAATATGTATATGCACATATATATATATAAATATATATACATACATCTACATGCATATGTAAATTTTTTCACTAGTGGATCTCCATCATGGCTTGCCAAAGAGTGGAGCAGGACAAGAACATTAATGCTGTCTTTTCTTTCATGAGTGTTTGAAGTTGAGTGTTGAAGCCTTTTAAAATAGGATTCAATTACTTTATGTTTTGTTGTTTGTTTGGATTTTCTTTAAGAGAGAAACACTTCAATATTGCACATTTTCTATGTAAAGTATTGCTCTTCTCATCCTCCCTGGAAAATTTCACTGTGTGCTTACTACTCCAAAGAAATTAAATTGAATTTTTTTGAAGACTGACACCTTGCCCTCTTTTCCACGCTAAGAAAACACAAAATACAAAGAGTTTGAGGTATTACAAGTGTAAAAGAAAGACATTTCTTAAGATGGTTAAAAGCAGAGCAGAGTCTGGTCCAGCAAAACATAGGCTCCAATGATGGAAAACTTTGCAATATAATTAAATGTTCTTTAAATTGTAATCTTTTTTGTTTAGGGCAAGCTGAAATGATGCTTTGTCTCAAGGTTTAGGTTTTTTTTAAGTAACTGGAAATGATGGTTAGAATTTTCATAGCAAGAGCTGAAGAAATGTGAAGATGTGAAAGGAGCAAAATATGGTTTCAATTTTTTGAGATATTCCCCAAGGAAACCAGATAAGGGTGCACTGCAAATCAAGCACAGATTGCTGGGTGATGAACAGCACAGACCTGTGCTTACTAAATAATGTTCTCAGTCATCTCAGTAACATTTGACTTATAAAAAGAAGCATTGATTTGGTTAGAGCAGATATGCAACAGAAACAACATAGTTGGTGGTCCCAGCTTTTGCAGACTGTTGCTTTAACACAGTCAAATAGAACAAAAATCTGGTGATTTATTGTTGGGATATATTTCACTCTCTGGGCTGGATGCCATGAAGTTTAGGGTCAGGGCTCTGTGGGCTGCACTAAACATATCTTGTTCAAACCAACAGGCACGTCTTATTCCTAATCTTCACACTCTCCATTGGAGTCTCCCTGGCCCTACTCTACCCATCATTTACTGCAAGCCTCCACATATTAAGTAAAAACACTGTCTACCAAAATGTCACACAGTTTTTTCACCCATGGTCAAATGCATAGCTGGTCCTGAAAATCAGAGCCGCATGAGAGTGAGCAGAAAATATGTCATTACACTCTTGGGTTTAAAATGATTTGTATTCCACATCACAAACATCAATGCCTTAAAATGTTGGGACATACTCTTGCAATGCAAGTATTCTCCCTGTGTAAAGGCAGACCTGACACAATGTAAAATTTGCCTGTAAAGAGGGTGGTGAGCCTGCTGCAGCCCTGCCTGATGCCCTGAGGGGAGGCAACAGGCTGCAGCCTCCTCTGAAAGAGGAAATGCATCCTGGGGTGCCACCACAAGGGTCAGAAAGATAGCTGAGGGAAAATCCTGACTTCAAAAACATGACCATCAGCTCATAATGATTGGTTTTATAGCTGTCAGGTTAAAAAAAAAAAAAAAAAAAAAAAAAAGAAAAACCAGAAAAAAAAACAACAAACCAACAATCCGAGTAAGGGATAAATTAATAGCATTCAAAACTAGGCTTCAAAACCCCACCAAAGTAGGTCTCCTGGGATGGCAGATTAATTCAACACTGCCCTCTGAATCATTTTGGTGCCAAGATGAGATAAAACAGTGATCTGCATAGCAAGCAACTATGCATAAACTCTCCTTGCTGAGAACATCTAAACTACCCAGACTGCAACTCCAGAGTTTTGGCTAGAACTTTCTACTGCTCTATTTACACTCATTAATTCTTTATATTAATGGAGAGACTGCAATTATAGCAGAGAGTAAGATGCTAGCCAGGATTCCTGTTACAGTCCTTATTTGATAGGAAGTTAATGTGATTACATTCAAATTCTAGCAGAGCTATGTGGGGAGTATTGGCAGCCTCCTGTAAAGCAGAACTGAGCAAGGGATGTGAATAAGAGGCTCAGGCTCCAAACAGCAACGCTTTATCCAAATACTTGTAATCAATACCTGTATTTTGCTGTTCTTCAGCTACTCTGTCACAGATATCACCTGCTCTATCTTCAAAAATAATTAGCACCATCAATCACATTTGCTTAAAACACAGAGTAAAGGAGCTGGAAGTAATTTAACAAATGAAAAAGTTTTCATATGTAAATTACATCAATACATTAGAGTATATAACTCCAGTACATTATTCACTGTAGTATCATTATTCCTTAATGTGTGCGAAAGAGCCATGGGAACCTACAAGCATCCTCTTCTCTGTGGTGTTTCTTAGGAGATGCCACACTGAAATCCTCTCCTCACCACTGTGCTCATTAGTTTGAGGAACACTGCAGCCAGAGGGAGTGTTGTGGCTGGTTCTTTAAGGAAAAGGCAACCCACACTGGTGTGGCTGCAGCTTAGCAAGCAAACAGTGTTAACACACGGAGACTGCAAAGTAGCTTAATTCCACTCTATTCCTGGTACTTTGTTGGTGTGTGGTAACAGCTAAGACTAAATACTTTTCATACCAGGGCTTTAATTAGAGAAAATACGCTATAGCTTAGGAATTCTCAAGGAATATATTAGTTCCAAATTACCTGACATAAAATGTGACTTATAAGTATAAAGACCAATGAGTGAACATTGCACATAGTCAAAACAGGATAAGATAAGGTAAATGTGGCACCTAGAGTAGGGTCAAATCCAGTCTTACTAACAGGCACTTCATTTGAACCTTGCACTCTTTTTTCTTCCAAAGCTCAGCATATTCACAATGGATCATTTTCCAAGAATTCAGCTGTTTTCTTCTCCTAGCTGGAAAAACTACCAGTAAATGTAATTTCCTGGACACTATTTGACAAACATTTTCAGCTACATTTTTTGTTTTTAAATATTTGTAGACATATGGATTCACTACAAATATTTAATTTTTATTCTCTAAATGTCATTGACTAATACAGTAAAACTGGTCAGAAGCACTGTTCTCTACCCCCTCTCCTGTGGAGGTGTTCAGCCCATTCTGACAAGAGGGGTATAATCTGTTAGATCCTGAAATTAGTTTTGTGTTAATAATATTAACAACCTTCACCTTTTCAAAGCATCTGATGTTGCAAGAGCTTGCAAAGAGCAGCCTTGATATATTATTGTGATACCAGAAATTATAAAATAAAACAAAAGTAATGGAAAATCCAGAGGGAAAAACTAGTGAATTGCTTTTCTTATTTATTTATGCAACATTCTTCTCAGCAGCATTTAATTCTGTTTTCTCTCTGTTAGAAAAAATATACCATCATCACAAGTAAAACATCTTCTAGAATATGGAAAAATTGGTATATGCAAGACAGGCTTGAGATATGTAAGAAAACATTCCCAAAATCTTGAATTAATTTAAATTTAAAAGTCATTTTCCTTTTTATCATTTACTGCTGCAAGTAAAGACATCATACTACTAAATCTGAGAATGAAGAAATACAGACAGCAATAAGAAAAGCTGGTGGCTAAAAAATAACCAAAATAAAAAATTTGAAACTCCTATGATTTTATATTATAGACTGCATATAAAGTTTTGATCTCCATTAGAAATAAAATTCCTTGAGTTATGATCAAATTCTTAAATACTAGCATTTGTAAATGAAGCTAAAGAAGTATCTGGAGAGTTAATTAGCTTAGGGTTTGACCTCTAGATTTGTACAGCTGGTAGCATTTGAGAGTAAGTTTACTCATGTGCAATAAAAATCTTCTAATGAACTGAAATCTGCACTGAAGAAACTCCAGATAATAACCCACTGTTGTTTTAAAATAGGTTCTCTCTCTAAACAGGATTTTAAGACACTGATCAAATCACTGTAGACCTGTTGGAGTGTTTGGCACTTTTTCCTCCTGGACATTTCACGCTGTTAACAGGAGGAATATAAGCATGAGAGAAAAAACCTCCCATGTGAGAAGCAATGCACACCATGGGTGAATCTGTACAACCGTGTAGCTTTATAGACTCCAGTCTTGTTTAAAAAAGAGGAAAAGTATGTATACTCAGCTTAAAAAAAAGAAAAATGACAATCAGGATCTAAATCACATTATGTATAGGCCTATTCATATAGAGAATTCAAAGATAAATATTTCAATTTTTTTTCTTTCTCTTTCAATTAGGCACTAAATATCCACTTGGGAGTCTTGGAAAATTTGCTGCAGACAAAGGAAGCAGACAAAGGAAGCAACTCCAATATAAAAATGCATTCTCCTTTCATGAGAGCTTTCAGTGCTCTCAAACAAATCCCTTGTCTGAGATAATTTGCCAGAAAAGTGTACTGCTTTTAGTATCATTCAGACAGAATTCATAGAACATGTTTTATATCTGACATTAAACTAAATTATGATAGAACATTAAGATTACATGATAACATTTTGGCTCTCTGACAGCCTAAGGCACCTGTTCTGAATAACAAATCCTCGACTCTGAAACTTGCTTTCCTTAAACTTCTAATAAATAATCTTCTGAGTGCTTAAAATTCACTGTTTCTAAAAAAAATCCCAAACTTTGTTACCTGCATACTCCTGCAAAACAAGCACGAAACAGATGAAAGTGGAGTGGCTTTATTCAAAGAAAAAGCTGTAGGAAATCACGAGTTTCCACCTCCCAAATGTTGAGTGGCTGAAAAGGAAAGATTAATTATCCTTCAAAGGTGCCTGTTTCTATAAAGGGAGCCAAAGGTAACAAGCCTATACTTAACATGTAAATATCTGAAGGCAAATTAGGAACCCTTCTCCTGTGACAGATTTTAACCCTTTGTTGTAACAATCTTTCTAGTGCAGCTTGCAGGATTTTATTAACTACAAATCTGACGCCTTGTTTTAGCTTTCATATTTTTAGATTCTGTACTGCCTCAGTGTGTGACTCTGAACTTCATATAATGCGTTAACAAGTTCTCTTCACAGTTTCGTTTGACAAAACAATCCTTTTCCAGCCTGAGAGCTGAGGATAGCCGCTACAGCCCCAGGCCCAAGAAGTGCAAACAGCAGCGAATTGAGGAGAGAAACCTGGAAGGATGGGACTTCATAATGAAGCTGAAATTGGACAATTGACCCCAAATATGTAAATGGACCAAAACTCATAAAAGTGTGAAAACTTGTCACTATGTATCCATCTTGGGCAGAGCTCTGGCCAGGCTCTTGTGCTGCCCAAGGTGTATCTTTTGAAGGCCTTTCAATAAATACCTACTTTATCCCTTTAACTCTGTCCAGCCTCTGTTCCAGGTTAGCCTCTTTAGGCATCAAGTCAAGCACAAGATACTTCAGTAAGAACACCCTTTCTCTATATTTTTGAAATAGATAAGTAATAAATTTAAAACCTTCCCCAATCTTTTACCAAGGAACTTAATAAAAAACTGTATTAAATTGCCCAGAAAAAGTGTGAAATCCTCCAAGACATCAAGTTAAGCAAATATCTCACAGACACACCATAAGTTGTTCTAATCCTTGCAGCTTGACTGGATGACCAAGAAGGCTCCCTTCCAGCTTACTTTGCAAGTTTCCATGGAATAAAAAAATACATAAATCATTAATTTTGCCAAACTTTCCAACATCTTCAGACTCAATAGGAACGCTGTATTTTTGCTAAAGCAGATTTCCTCTAACCATACACAAATCTGTATCTATGTGGTTCTCTTTCTACATCTCTGCTCCCATTGATTATGTTCCCAGAGGATTTACCTTCAGAATAAATTTTCGGGAGCAGAACCACCCTTGCTTCCATGACATTCACAGTTCCATATTTAGCTAAAGCAGTAGAGACCACACTCTCCTCCTCCAACAGATATCTTTGTTGGCATTACAGAAAAAGAATGCAGTTGTTCTATTTATTTTTCCACTGTCTGCTTTGTCAGAAAAAATGGAAGCAAGACTGCCAATAACAACAATAACATGCAACATTTCCTGTTCTATCTTCTAGAAGGGAGTGACACTTTCTAAAACTCTGTTGGAAGTGTATTTGTCTAAAGACTGAAACAAAAACCAAAACTGCAGGGTTTAGGTCCCTTTAAAAGATATGTCATTTATACTGACTAAGAATGTCAGAAGTTACAAAGACGATCTCTGTGACAGCTCCCTTGACCACAGTTGCCCACTCTAACTAGTGTAACACTAAATGTTCACCTTTGACAGATATAGGCGGATAATTCCCCTGTGACACAGGCTTTCCTTGGATTTCTATCTTCTTCAATGAGAACTTCTTTCCCTGCTTGGTACAGGTGTAGAAGTCCCAAAGGCTGAGAAGGCATTTTACAGCTCTGTCTCCAATAGATGTGTTCAAGCATAGTCTGAGGTCTCACTTTATATACGGTCCCCATATATTTGTGAGGTAGCAAAAAAGAATACTTGCCCCTTTTATTGGTTTGGGAGCTGATGAGATAAAGGTAATAAGGTTTTTCTAGACCATGGGGACATATTAAGTATCCATCTGTTTGTGGTGTGGCCTCTTTTCAAGTGAGGAGTCCATCAAATACAAACGTTTCTGGAGACATGGCACTTAAGAAGCAGTTTCACGGATTGAGAAAGACAACAAACTAAGACCTACCAAAAACAAGTTAATATTGGAATTAGTAAAATATAAACAAAGAACTCTGAGGGCAGATCAAAGGTTTTTCTGGAAGAGTAAGCCCACACAGTAAGGTCTAATCTGAATCACAGCAGTAAGCATGCAGCTCTACAGCATGAACAGGAGGAATCAATCATAGGCAAGGTGAGTCAATACAGGGACTGGAAGATAAAAAGTGTGCACAGGCAGGTCAACACACATACACATGTGGAACCAACAACTGGACAGTTCGCTCAAGGAGAATCTCAATTTGTAAAAGTGGAAGGGATAAACAGCTGAAGGGAAAAGGAAATGGAAAGGGAATGACATATTCAGGTCTATTCAGCTGTCTTCTGACACAAAATCTGATCTCCATTCTTCTTCCCAAATGCTCTGCTCAGGGAAAATGAAATTAAAAAAAAAAAAGATTCAGACACTAAACAGGAAATAACATGTTTCTCTCCATTCTATTCTGTCGTCCCCCTACCGTGTTTGTGTGTCTGTCTTTAAAGGGCAATTTCCAACTGTAGAGGACTAATGAGTGTTTACTTGTCTTGAGTACTGCTGCCTCTTCCTGTTGAGTGGTCCCTCAACACACAGGTGTGACAAACAAGCCCATTCTCCATTAGATCAGGAATCTCTCCAATGCAAGAAGCAGATATTGGTGGGGTTTTCTTTGTTTTTCTTGTATGCCTGGGAGTGCGTTTGTTTGTTTGTTTGTTCTCTTAGAACAAAGTGTACTAAAACAGAAAAGAATCAATTAAAAAACTCTCAAAAAAGTACAAGTTTACTTTCTTCTAAAAGCTATTCCTGACTACCCAGATCAGAACAATTTTTCTTTTAATGGCTATTGAACTTGAAATTTTGAATTGTAAGTAAATGAAGGAACATATGAACATTGCAGCTTCCTTTTATGAAGAAAGGGCAGGTGGATTGCATCACATTTTCACTGGTCAAAATAAGGAGCAGCAAATGAAGAAATGCAAATGAAGACAGCATTGAAGCGAGATCACAATTACTGTCCAAAAAACTGTTCATTTTTCAGCTGTCACAACCACCATTCAGCCAGATGTTATTTCTTTTTCATTGTCCTTAATGGCTGTCTTGTAAAAGAGAATTGTCTGGATTTCAGCTTTTTGATCTCTTCCTAAATAAACATTTCTGAATGACCATTTCAAGTGTTTTGGAGAAAGCTTGGAGCAAGCCAGCAGCTTCTTTGACAAATCTGTTGTGAAGTTAACATGCAAGTACTTCTGCATATCAAAGCAAAAGGATTTGATGAAGAGTCCAGCTGTTGTGTTCCTCATGTCAAAAGTGTAATTTTCTTTTCAGCTTCTACAAAACAGCCTCAGGATTCCAGTATCAAACTTCAACTTTTGCACAAATTAATTTTTACCAATATATTTTCCTTTGTTCATGACCATCTTTAATGAGTTTTGTTTTTCTCCAGTGAAGAGGAGGAAGCAGTGAAGTGACAAACTTCAAAACAAAGGCACCATTTATATATGACACTTTATATGTTAGAAGAACTTGAAGAACTCTTTGGTTCAAAGCCAAGCATTCAGAGATTGAGGAAAGCCAGAATGAAAACTGCCTGGACAAACTTAATCAGGCAATACAGGCTTTCATTACATGAATGCACACAATCATTTCTCTTCCACTTCCATTGTCACTTGGGTACTGTGTTGTGCTCACTGTGTGCATTATGCACAACCTGGCTTTAACTCCTTAGAAAGAATTTCCTTGGGGGATTGTTTTACTGGTATTTCTCATATTTTTCCTCCTCGGTTCAGATTTCCTCCCTGGTTTTGACCCCCTTCTCCCACTGCCACGAGGGCAAGGTGATTGTGAGCAGACACCAGTTTTGTTTTCTGTCCCAGTATCCAAACTTGAACAAAGTACTCACATCCAGACTACTCATGAAGTATCATTTTCAAGAGGAGCATTAATTTAGTGGACCAGATGAAGGAAATATACCCAAATATGCTATGGAAAACACATCTGCTAACTCCAGCTCTTCCTAGGAACAAGGAAGGAACTGACTGCTGATCAGGAATAACAGACTGCTGAGCTCTGAAAAGTTCCCCAGCTGTTTGTAAATTACAACATCTCAAAGGTGAATTGGGGCAGATAATCATGAGGTGTACATAAAAGACAAACTTCAAGCCTCATTAAAGCATAGAACAGTAAAACTTCCCAAATGGAAATAAATGCCAGAATTACCCTCATCCAAGCCTGATTTTTTCCAAATATAAAATATAAAACACAACCTGAGGCAAAGCTATGGCACGGAAAGTTTTAGTTCTATCTTGGAAAAATTAAAAGCAAATTTAAAAGTAAGGTTAAAAAGAGTTTGATGATGGGAAACATCAAGTAGGTTTATCCATAGATAATACTACTGAGTTTGCTTGCCAAATGCAGAGGTCCCTTACAATAGCTCTAGTGACTTCTTTTCTTATATGCATGAAGGCATTTTTAAATAAAATTAAATTCAAATAAAACAGATTTTAGTATGACCAGCCCACTTCTGCACAATTTCCTAGTTCCTGTTCAGCTCTCTATGCCCTACGAAAGCTCAAAATCCAGTAGATGTATTGATTTAGCAACAAGTAAACATGTCACAGGTTTTCACATTTTGAGCTAACCAGTCACATAATATAGTTTATTTCTCCAGTCCTAGAAGGATCCTTAGATCTCTACAACAGTAAAGCAGACCTTCTTTTTAGCCCAAAGTACAGCTTAGATTGGCCCCAAATATTTTTCCATTAGGTAAAAATCCTGCCCAAGAAGCCCATCTCAGCCCACACTTCTAATAGAAAGGAGAAAGTTCATTGGATCACCAACATGTGTGCTTATATCAACCATGTGGGTAATGGGCCATTTGAAAATCTGTCTGGCACTTCATCTGGAAAACCAAAACTGGCTGGCATTGAGAAGAGGATTTAAAATCCCAAGAATTTCACCAACAAAATCTGTTTCCATTTCTCTTTGGTTTACCATATTTTCTTGCCTTTTTTTTTTTTTTTGTTTAGTCTATAAAACTTAGTGGGACACCAGGGTCAGGGACTTTTTAGACATGAATCAATTTGCATGTCAGACAACAATGAGTGTCATATTGCTTGCTAGCTAATGACTTATCTCTTCACTATTCCCAGGCAAGCTTTCCCTTCTCACTAAAGTTAGCTTCAGTAGGAGCCAAGTAATCTCATGGCCTTTTTGAGATGTGAGGAGAAAATGTCACAGGCATCCATAGCCATTTCTTCCTGTTTGCATAGTTTTCAGAGAGAAAAGCAGAGTGTAAGAACACGAGATGCCACTGTCTCATGGCCACTGCTCAGGCAGCACATGCAGGGCTCTGTAAAAGCCTGAGGTGAACGGCAGGTCCAGTCATTCAGCCTGGGACAAAATGCTGCAAAAGATTCACATTTCACAGAAAGATTTCACAAGATGTGAATTGGAAAGCCTTCACAGCATAAAACCTGCCCACCTAAAGAAACCTTGTGGGGAAGAATGTAATGAACAGGGGATACCTTAAGATAAAGTGCAAGAGTACTTAGCCAAAGCTTAGGGATTGTGTTTTAAAAGAACATGAAGTAATGCTTGAATTTATTTGATATTATTTCTACACATCTGTATTTACATCTAGTCCTCTGCAGGCACAAGTCTAAAATACTGCTATTTTCTACTAGCCAAGCACCCTATAATTCAGTCGGGAATGAAAAAAAAAGTATTTTACTGGTGATGACCTACATTTTTGGAAGAAAAATGTCTAAAGAAAACAGTAGGCTAAAGAAAAATAGTGTTATTTCTTTCTTTTGTGTCTAAAAGTTATTGTAGTCATCTCTTGCTGAGTCAGCTTGGCTTCTATGAAAATAAGAACAAAAGGGCAAATTTGTAAATGGTTGCTTTATCATTGAAGCCAACACGAGCAGTAGGGTTCTAGACAGAAACTCACCAAAGTCAAAGTTTAATGCCTACTTTTCCTTTTTGTAGCAGTAAATGGAAGTACATCTCTAAGAAAATCTTCTTGAGTCAGTTTGTTGACAATGTTTGTGAGCGCCAGCTAAAGGGCTCAAACAGGAAACCTCCACTGTCAACTGAACCATCAGGGCGGTACAGGCCTACCTAAATGTCAAGTGAAATTATTGCAATTTTTTAAACCTCTAAGCTGTCTTGAGGAAGCAATCTCCTCAGCTTCAAACATTGTGCATTTTATATTCTGTAGCAACAAATTCTGGAAGATGTCAATATTGACAGAAATTTTTTCAACTATGTTACCTAAATGTCCTCAGTATATTACAGTGCAAATAGTAGTGCAGGTTGTGTCACAGGAGGGAACTTTTCTTTGGAAACTCTGTTGCCAACAATAGATATAAACCAAATATTGCTTATTACAAATATTTCTTCTGAGACTCTTTCCCAGACTGCCAAAAGATTTATAGCATTTTCTCCATTGTGATTGGCTCATGTACAAAAGAAATCTTTCTGAAAATAATTCAGATGAAAAGGTTTTTTTCCTACACCAAATAAATAAACATTGCAAAGTTGTCTCATAATCATACAAGTATATGTACTAATTTTCCTAGAGGAAAAGACAGTTGACTCATGCCACTCACCTGAACAGGCAGTGCTAAAGGCATTAGTTTGCAGAAAGCAAACTAAACGATAACTAAACTAAACTGGCACAATATTAATAACTTAAGACATTAAAGGTCTTATTATTTTTACCTAGCTCATGATTAGTGCATTTTCTCTAATATTCTCTCCAAGTACTTTCCATTCTTCCTCTTTATTAATAGGTGGGCAAACCAAAAAAGAATGTAGAAAGACAATCCATAAAGTCAATCTAGTTGAGCCTAGACCACATGGCAGATGCAGACTTGGTCCTGTTCCCCTTTATGAGCCTGTTTTTATTCTGCCTCCATGGTTGGCCATGACCTGCACATGTAACATCCTTTTTTTTTTTTCTTTGGAAGGAAATATTGCTACAGGATCAGAATCTAGAGTACACTCCAGCAGGTCCCTGGGCTCCAGGACCAAGGGAGAATACTGAGAATGCTTCCAGAAATCACCTACAACATGGTTAAGACATAGATACTATCTATTTTAATAGCTCCATCCTTGTCATCCTTTTCAATTTTGTTGAAATAAAAGATATCCATCGACTTCGGATGGAATATACTTTTTAAAAGTCTTAAAATCTGATGACTACAGTGATTTCAGTACCATGAATCAGCCCTGCTAATCAAACCCACAATACTTCCACAAGAAAAATTTCGTACCATTAACTCTTCCTATTTTCTGTTTCTTTTCCCTTCAGAAATCTACTCCTCCATTTCATGTCTTGTCTGATTTAACATTTCCTAACATTTCCCAGTAATCTGTTTCCACAATTCACTGGAATGTAACATTTTCCTTTTTATAACGAGCCCTCATGAAATATGAATCCTACAAATTAGCAAACATTTCAGGCATGTTGAGAGATAAACTGTATGTGATATTTGGAATAAACCCAGTGAAATCAGAGCATCTTGCAAAACCAAGTTCTAGTGTATTTGTGCTTTGGCTGCTATGAATAATTTCATTGATTTGATACTATGTGAAGAAATACATAGAAACAAACTGGCATATGTATATATACACATTCTTTGCTAAACCTGCCTAGGAGGAAAGAGCCTCTTTAGGAAGATGTAGTATTTTACAAATAGAAAACCATACATAGTTTCAAAGGTGCTATGCTTTGTCATCACCAGTGTTTGGCTTTTCCCCTACTATGAAATGCTTCTGCTATGAAAACCAGGATAGCATGATACCGTAACACATCTCAAGGGCATGAATCACACCACCAACTGTTTCTTTACCAACTGTGATGTGAGAGAGCAGAAAAAACAGATCTTTGGACTACATGGCAGCACCCACTTTACATAGAGGTGTAGAACAATGTAAAATGAAGTAAATAGTGCTTTTGTACCTTGCAATTCCTCAATGGAAACTTAAATTTTTGCCTTTTCCAGATTCTTTTTCATCCCATGCTTTCTGCAACCCCTGGGTATCACTGACCACCACAGCTCCATCCCTGTCAGACCTAAGTGAACCTGTCTGGAAGGACACATGTAACATGTCATTAAATCCTGATCTTATCAATACATGATTCACACAGGAAATTACAAATTTAAGAATATCACCAAGAACATGACAAAAAATATAATTTCTTCTGTAGAAACAGTCATTAATACAAATAAATTTTACATGAAATTTCAACATCGCATGTCAAAAGGAAATGGTCGTTGAAGGATTGCACTCATCATCATTCTTACATCTATGTGTGAGTAAAACTAAGAGACATTATTTTGTTTAATACAGAAACTTCATTTCAAATGCATGCACTTTAAACATCCTGCTCTGAGTTTTCCTGTGTCAGAGCACTGAAATAAGGTGACAGGGACTCATTTCACCAATCTCTCCCTCCACCTCTGTGCCTACTTTTGTCTTGCACTATATCTCTAGGACCAGAAGCAAAGATTGAAATGTGAATTATGCTTGCACTTCTGCTGTTCAACTTCCAGGCTTCAGCTTTTGCTGTTTATCTGTTTCAGAATCCACCAAAATGGCACATTTTAAAACAGAAAACCATAGATCTGCTTTCTGATTGTAGCTCGAGTGTGTCCAAACAACATATGTTGGATTTCATGCACATTATTTCTTTTTAAACTCTTTTGAGGTTTTTATTTTTTTTGGGGGGGGGGAGGAGGTTGGGGTTTTTGGGGGGTTTGTTGGTTGGTTTGACTTTTTGTTTGTTCGGATTTTTGTTTTGTTTTGTTAGGTATTTTTGGTTTTTGTTTTTTTTAATCTGAAGATCTGAAGGTAACACTCTCATTGCTTGGGCTGCTTTGAATGCAGAATAATCACAGATGAAAGTGCAACCTGAGTACACATCTGTGTTAACTCTTTATGACATGATGTACCTGACAGACCTAATATTTACAGCACGTTTTCTTACCCTTCCAGCAAAAGGACGGGTTTACACTTTGATTGGAGTTGCATTCAACTTTTGATGCAGGTAACTGATTCATTAATTTCCCACAAAAATGCAGACACTGCAAGCACATTTCACCATATTGTTAAATAATATGCATATTTTGGCAGAAGAGAAAGCCAAACTTAAATGAAGTCTTCCTGTTTATTTGGATATCTGGATTATTTAATGTCAGGTCAAATCTACAAAGGATACATTTTCTCAAACTTGAGGGAATAGCATTAGGGCTGTCCAATTCTCTGTTCTCTGAAGCATTTGGCATTTGTGAGATAAAATGATTGTGACATCCTCAGCACCTTTTTGGCAGGTGATGACAGTTCCATAGTAACTGAAACTTAGAAAACTGAAAACTTAGAAAGAAATCCAAAACTTATATAACGACATCACGCAAGTTAGTTTGCTTCTTCCCTTGGCTGCTCTGTGACTGATACCATTTATAGAATCTGTACACTTTTTTGTTTCAAAAGTAGACAAAATGGTTCAGGCTCTCTGTCACCATCACAGGACAGAAAGATGGGATTATGTGATATGGAAGATGATATTTCACACCCAGAGCTTAAAATTACTTTTAGCTTGTCTTGTGTTGTTTAATTAAATCAGGAGAGCAAAATCTTTTTAAAGGTGGTTTGCTTTTCCTGTTATGTAAGGCAACATTTTCCTTATCCTTATTTTATAGTTTACAGCTGCACACTGGAAACAGACTCTAAAAGAGTTCATACCACTGTTTATGTGCCATCAGCTGAAAAAAGCATCAGTAAAGTTTTTATTCAAACAAAGATGATACAAATTATTAGATAGCCTCTGTAGAAAACTCTCTTGGGTGACTCTTATGTCCTTTACTGCTCTCCTTTTCCTACTTGCTTTGGAACGGTAAACAAAATTTAGGACAGGTCATTCTGATTACTTTTCAGATTCCCAGGCAAACAAGAGCCATCCAGCTGCCTTAAACATGACTTACCTGCAGCTCTACCTGTTGTGTACCAGTGGAACACTGGTTCCTCCAAAAGTAGGCACAGGAGACACCTTACAGCAAAGGCATCCAAGCTTCACTGCTGTCTGTGATCCATTCCCCTCCTGCTCTCACAACATTCAAGGTCACTGTTTGGAGTTGTCGCTGTACAGCCCTTTCCCTTTAGCACGTGTTATGGACTGGTTGTGCCTGGTCCCATGGTTCTTCAAATAAACAATCCTCAATACACACAGAGGTTTCCCCGACAGCCTCTTGACTGCCACCTCCACCAATTACTGTGAAGGCAAAACTATCCTTTTCACAGCAGAAGCATTTCCCCTCCATCATCCTGAGGCGTGCTGTCAGTTGTTCCCACGTGCTTGTCTCCAGTCCTCTCTGAAGGACTGCCTTGGCCTTTGATCTTACTCCGTGTGCCCACTAACATGGTCTCCCCTTACACAGTTGCTGAGGAGAAGAGACTTCAGAAAGATCTATCACATCTTCTACCTTCCTGCTACTCTCTGTTTTACAAAAGACCTCGCACAAACAGGAACAACCTTGTGCTCTCAGGTTTGCAGGCCTTTTACCACTCCAAAGGAAAAGCCCCACGTCAGTGCTTGGTGGATGTGAATTAAAATATGTCAGTTAAGCAGCCTCTTCATGCCCATCTCTTAGTTCACTATCATTGCCCTGCCCTGAAGTCTATATAGTTCAAATTAATCTCTAAGTCACACTAGTAGGATCTGAATTTATTTCTATTTCAGTTCAAATATATAACCACTGTAAGCACACAACAGCATGGGGCTGCTACAACTCAAATGTTTTGTCTCATCTAAACACAAGAAAGTCATTAAACATAGACTTTTACCAAAGTAGACAGACAGAATATTCAGAAATCAAATGCTTAAAGAAAAGGAGAAGCTGGCAAACAAAATAGGTGAATGAACTGTACAAAACACATAATAATACAATCTGCTCATGAGTAATTTGATACATTTTAATATTCCAATTAAATTTTAAATTTTCTCTGATGATAATCAAAGTATTGGAATTAAAAATAAATGAGGTAGACATGTTTATTTCTCTAAGGAGATGTTAAAATAACATCAGTCTAGATATAGGCTACTGAAGGACAGAACACCCAGGTTACCTTGGAAGGTCTGAATCCTCCCATTTGCTATTGCTGCATCCTTTGGAATCATAAAGAACAATCATAGTTCTCTTACTCAAAATACCTCTTTTTCTCTGGCTTTCAAGAAGTCAGGAGCTCATGTATATTCAGGATGGCCTTCAAAACACTGTGTCCTACACTTCCCCTATCCCTTTTCTGTTTTGATTTGTTTAGCTTTGATTTGCTTTTCTGCATCCTTATAAAATACCCTTTACAGGCTCTTCACAGTACATCAGTGTTACATCCACCCCTTCTTCTTCACTAAGCACTGAGCTCAACTGGCTTACAGACCCAGCCCCCATCACTCATTTACTGAATTTTAAGTAAAAAAAGGCTTTGTTTGGTGTTACAGGATGTGTCAATACACATCTAAATAGACAGGTCAACTTTTTTCAAGACTTCATGTCTTCTTTTATTCAAGGCCTTCAGCATCAAAAAATAATGGCATTTTAAAGGCTGCTTGTCATGACTCTCCTGTTGATTCTGTTCTTGGCACATAAATGTAATTCACACAAACATATAAAACCTAACCTGTAAATAGAATCCCAAGTTAACTGTCAATCTGAATGGTCAGAAGTTCAAATCTGTAAAAGAAAACAATTACCTTCTTCAGTGAAAAGCAGTATCAGGTAAAGGTTAGGGCTTGAAATTATGTTTTCTAAAAGGGTATGATGATCAATTTCTTGCTTCCCTGATTTCTCTAGGTAAAAGTGTACGTGTGATTGTAAGCACAACACTTCTAAGCACAGCTCAAAAGTTTATTTTTCATTAATGTTTTACTGCATTTCAGAAGGCAGATATGAATATCCATCTCCATTTTCCCAGATAAAGAAACCAGAGCTGAGGAGAATCATTTCCCCTCCAGTCACATGGCAGAGCTATGTGAGGGTCAGGAGCAGATGCTCTGTCCCCTGAATAGATGACTTGTCCTCTGCCTGCTGTGTCATGCAGCTTGTCTGAGATATATTTGTATCACTGCTGTAAAGCATGTGTGCTAGATAGGATGGACACCTTCCAGCTTTAAATATTGAATATTGGATTTTGCCATAAATGTCATATAAAAAGGTCTTGCCCAGCCAAAGGTATTTTTGAAGAAATATAAGAGAAAAGTACTTTCTCTTTGAATAGTGGAGATTTTATTTGAATCTGTTTTTTTTGTTTTTTTCTAAGAAGAGAGAGCATATTTACTTGGAAAAATCTTTATTTATCAGGTCTGTAAGGCTGAGGTGAAAAGCACTCAGCAATATAGTCTGAAATAACTGAGTGAAACCATTGAGAACTTTCAAGTAACCCTTGTTAAACACTAGTGGCTTACTTTCATGCTGAGGCTTTCTGAAGTATTTACCTGGTAGTTTCATAGTACACTTTGGACCAAGTATCTTTTTATTTTCTTCTAAAAACACTAAACAATGACTGCCTTCACCATAGCACAGTCCATATAGGACAAAACTGTGATACAGATAGAGATATTGTCATTGAGGAACTTTTTTGGTTTATTTTAATTCAATGTCTCATATCTGTTAGATATATGCCATGCCCTGAATGCCTGGTTTTAGAATTAGGTAAACAAAACTTAAAGACACTTTTCTTGGCCATGAAACAATCAGTCAGAAAAAAAACTTTGAGGTTGGAGTAGATGAAGTGCTTGAACTGGCAACTTGTGTTGTTACTTCTGGAACAAACCTGGGCAGCAGGGAAGACTGGCTGTAATTAAAGGCATTACGTACCCTGACAAACAGGGCTGCATATATCATTACCAGCAGTTGCCATTGAAAGGGTGTCTGTAGAGGAGAAGGCAGGGTAGATTACTGTGGAGCCAGGAGAGTTTAGCATTTGGCAAAAATTAGGAGCCTAGTCTTTTAAAGGGGGTGAGCTAGCAGGTTTTTAATTTTGAGCACTTTTCTGAATTTAAAATATATTACTTAATTTTAATTTTTTTAACAGCATAGTTTTAGCTTCAGCGATCATCAAGCTGAATAGAACATCAAGCTCCCAGGACTCAGGCTAATAAACAAACAGCAAGGTTTTCCAGCTAAATATTGCTACTGTATGTTCTAGAAAACACTACACTTTTCACTGTGAAACCAGAAATGAAATTTATTATTGAAGGTAAACAGAATGGCACCTTGCTAAAAGGGCATTTGCCCTTCCACTGCCACCTACAAAAGCGGAGAGATACTATTCCAAATCTCAGTCTTCTCCTTTTGTCTGCAAACCTAGTTTCTTCTGGTTGGACAAAAGTGTCAGACAGAGGCAAAGTCCCAAGTTCTGATCTGTTTGTAGCCTTAAGGCCTTATGCCCACCAAGTTCTTATTGAGAGGTAGAAATATCCAATAATCCCAGTGTGGTAAAAGCTCTAGGAGCTTCTGCTGACAAAAGCCCCTAAACCCTTTTTCATAAGATCTATGTTGCATGTGTGTGTACATGTCTGAAACACCATGGACCCTCAGAAAAATTTTGTTAGCATAAGAAATTTAATATTATAACAATAAATCACTAACTTCAGAAAGGCTCAGCTAATACAGTGTGACAGATTTTTTGCTCTTTTAATATGTTAACTAGATTAGTCTTGTTTTCTTTAGTGCTAAACAGCCATGGGGATATTTAAAAGTGTCCCCACACATGAAGACATAGTTCCCTTGTGTTTAAATTTTAATAGCAAAGCATCTTGGTACAAAAATTCTTCAACAAACCTTGAAAATGAACTTGCTCATGTGTTCATGTGTTCATGTAGACACAAAGCCATCAACAGCAGTAGTGTGGAGTCGAGTTTCTACTGGCATTATTTTCTTATCCGTGAAGTTTGAACAGATAGCTAAAGACAAGTACTGGATCTGTGCCAGAGTAATAAAACAGTTCAACAGAGAAGGAAGAAACATCATGATACTAGATAAAGTCTACATCACTCAGTGCTGCTCCCCTCATAAGGGAAGCAACCACATCTGCTTCCCTTGGCCTAATTTAAACCTAGTGTTATGTTATATTCCACAATAATACTCTAACATTTCCCTTCAGCTTCCCTATGAAATGCTTGAATTCTTTAATAAACACTCAATGGGAACTCACGTTAAAAAGCAAATAACAGTGAAGTCAAACTGAAAGGTTATTTATCCAGTCAAGTTTTAGGCTATGAATAAAGCATATAATACAATATAGAAAGTTTGGTATCTTAAGCATTAACTTGTCTAGGAATATTGTCTTGAGTCACTATTTGAACTTAATCTGAATCTCTAAAGATCATTTGACTATAGATATAGTAAGTGGTAACTCTTCATCACTTACAGAAGCAAAACCCAGCTCTGGAGACCTCGAGATGAGTATAACATATTGACTTATGACATAGATTCTACCCAGCCAAACTGCTTCTTATTAATTTCAATAATACTGGCTAATTAATGAGCTTTGATAGAACTGATTTTGTTACATTTTGCATCATTCTTGCTACAAAAAAATCACTCTAGCAATGACAAAACCTATGTTTATTTGTATTTGTAAACACAACAGTGCCTGGCAGATAAAATATTGCCACAGTCCAACCACAAGCATGCTTTCATCATCATTTTCTCAGTTTAGGCTGGTTAAATCCAGGTAGTTCCTGCCAAATATTCCAAGGAATGCTACAAAATGTGGGGAAAAAAAAGCTCTGTCTGCAAATACCAAAGCCAGACATAAGTGAAGCAGATTAGTCCAGCATGTGCTAAGGAGGACTGGTATGTTAACAATAAAGTAGGCAGGTTTTCCTGTCTTCTGCTACTGTTGCAGAGTTGAAAATTTGCAGTGCTGTATGAATTTGCTGAGTAAGTAATCTTGAATTTATTAGTAGACAAAGGAGTTTGAAATCACAATAGCTTGTTCTTATACACATGAGATGAGATTAGGAGTGAATGCTCTTAAGTTCAGCTTTTCACTTGTTATTGTACAACTGGAAGCAATGTTTGGATTCAGAGTGTTAAAAATATTTAAATATTTTGAAATACAATTAAAACATCTAAAATATTATTTATTTTTTAAATTTGAATTTAACCATGAGACAAGGTTGTCCTGATAACTACTGTGTCCCTTATTGATGCCAAGATGGTATTTTCCTCCCCAAAATGACATCAGATAAGCTCACATACACAGAAGGCAGATTTTGGACTCACTCCTACTACACAGTGATAACGTTTGCACTATTTTTTCAGGTAAAATACCAAAGCTGTGCAACTGTGTAACAACTTGAATGGCCTTCCCAAAAGGAAGGGCACCTCTCCTTGCAAGACCAGGACATAATCACTAGCTGTTGCTCAGACAACTGCTCCAATAGAAACTGAGATCATGTATGCCTTTGATCAATTTATAAATCATTTATAGGCATGACTAAGTTAACTGTTAACCAGCCTGCCACTTGAATTCCATGCAATATGAATGGGTGTGGTTGTCCTTTTCTGTTTTATTAATCTTCAGCCTTCTTTTTTCTAATGAAATCATGCCAAAAATCTGTTTGTTTAGCTGCTTGCATGATTTGTTAAATTTCCATTCAGCAAACATTGCACATAGAAAAAGTATACTATTGAAGATTGTTGTAAAAACCCCATCTCACCTGTTTTGTAGCTCTGTCACCATGTCCTCAACTTTCTGTTTAACTTGAAAATAAAACATCTCTATCTGCTAACATAGCTTCATTACTCCCTCTCTCCCAGGGGCTTATTCTTCAGCTTCCACTTTCAATGTCCAGAGTAAAAGAGAAATACAGGAATCTCTCCTCCCCAGTACAAAAGGCTTCTTCTCGTAGGTGTCTGTTCCTGTTTGTGTCAATAATCCAGACAGATAAAAAGTGGAATTTATTCAACATAGGCCATCAAAATACCAGGCTGCTCAGCAGAAGAAAGCATATACTGGGTGCATCCAAGATGATCCAAATCTTCCTTTGCCCCTTGTTTACTATTTAAATAGAGAATTAAGTAGCAATTATATTTTTATAAGTTATAAAATTAGTTTTCTTTCAATAGGGTGGCAGTTTCATCTGGAATCTTTCAACAACACCAGAACTCATTTCTAAGAGACAGGGGGAGGGCACAGGGAACAAAACACGCGGAACTCTTATTCCATCAAATTTCAAGGACCTGCTGTGACAGGAAAGGAAAGGGTGGGGACAGGATCAGTAAACAGTCTTTCATTTCTCCTGCAAAGCAAAACACAATTAAAAGCAGAAAATGGAGCTGGTGAGAAAGGGGGAGGGGAGGCAAAACAGAAACTAGGGAGGACACCACTAGTAAATTTTTTAAGAGTTACTTAGAAAAAACTACAACAAAGAACTGAAATAGAGTTTAGTAGGAACTGGGAAAGAGAAATTATAACAATAAACAGACTTTACAAGATGAATGAAAGCTGGTAAAGCACGTGCTTTACATCCCTTGAAGAAATGGTCTCTGCAGGGACCATTTTTGTGAGAAGCCGTTGTCCTTACCCAGGATGTCTCCTCTGGTTGATTTTCCATGGCCAGAGAAGAAGAGGGCAGGAGTGCATGTGGACCTGGCTACTCCATCTCCTTCACCACAGCCCCTCCTTGGATATGGGGCCCAGCATTCCCCAGAAGGAAGGATTCAGTTACATGAGGTCTCTGTGCCCAGGGCAAGGGCGGCCTGAACTGAACATGTGTTCTGCAATACAGAGTTATGGAATAGAAATATGAGAGCACTGAGCAATGAAAGAGCTCATCAGTGATCTATGTGTCCTGAACACACACCACAAGCCTCCTCAAAGCCTTGACAATGAGCAGCCCATTAGAGGATTGGCACCTTGTTAGCCCAAGGGAAATTCATGCCTTTGCCTGGCTGGAGGTACCTGACAGAGCAGAGCAGTTCTTCCAGTGAAGGCAAAAGAAGACTCCAGCAACTGCTTACTCCTCTTCTCAAACCAATCTCCTAGACTTACTTAACACACAGGAAAAAATGTCTGTGACCACCGTGGATGAGCCCAGCTCTGCTGCATCCTGTCCTGAAGAGCCACTTGAGCAAGAGAGGTGGGCACCGTGTTACGCTTCCTTTCCCTAGCAAGGCTACTCAGGAGCAGAGATGTGAATTGGCACCCAGGTGTTAGGCATCAAGGAAAGTCTGAGATTGAGAGAGTGGGGTTCAGCACACAGAATCATCTGTGTTTGTAATGACCCAAGTTATGGTATCTTGCTAAGAAAAAAACCAAAAAACAGCTTAAGAGAGAAAAAAAAAAAAAGGAAAGGAAAGCAAAGGAAATTCTACAAACAGGCACAACAGAGAATGCAAGGCAGATTTTTATTCACTGTATTTTCTGTTTTAATGTCACAAACATTTACATCCTTGATGGATTCCAATTTAATTTTCTAAACCATTTGCCCAGAGTGGTGATAAATTCATTTTCTTGATCTCTGTCACTTGGCTAGTGGCTTTTTTTTCTAGAAGAGGAGCTGCACACAGTTTGGCCTGGGGGACAGAACACATTAGTGGGGAAAAGAACCTCTTACATAAATCAGTGGCTACTTTGAAGTGGTTCTTCACTCTTTACACTGGAATTATCTCCAGAGAGGAATCTGGTGGGTGACACCAGCTGACCAGCCATGCTTCAAATGCATGGACGTACACAGCAAATTCCTGTGAGCCTGAGAGCTCATCTCTCACTGGATTTTCTCCGTCCAAAACCATTTTTCCAGTACTCAACAAGGCTGTTCAAAAATAATGGAAGAATTCAAAACTGTGGTGTTGTGAATGAGGTGAAAGGCAAGCAGCTGGAACTGAAGAACCAGCATAGAGAGAAACATCAACTTGCCACTTTTGTAGAAGGGAATTAGAAGCTGATGTGTTTGAACAGAAAATTTACAAGTCAAATCCTTCATAACTCAGAGTTTAAAGCTCAGTGCCAAGTGCTACGACTGAGAAAGAGAAGCCACAGGGATCTGTGATCTGCTCTCACTGCCTGCATGCTGGAAGCTCATCCATGCCACCCTGCTGTCCCCAGCAGAGCCTCGTTACTTGTGCTTTGCTGAAACGCCTCTCACAGGACAGCAGGTTCTCTTCATCTGTTGGTATCATGAGATGGAAAGCCTATCTCTTGTACCTCATCTCAGCTGTCTCTACCACATTTCAAAGGACATGTGCCTCATTTCCTGTTTCAATTTGTATTGAATTTGCCTGAATTTGACTTGAAAGCATTTTTGCTTTTTCTTCTAAAGAGCCATTAAATATCTGTTATTTTCTGAATGTGTCTATGTACCAGTCAAATCACCTCTAAAATTTACTATATGCTGTAAGTTTTTTCAATCTTGCTTTTATTTTTTATACTCTTTTCCCAATTCAGTACCAAGTCTGAAGGTAGAATTCCAGCCTCTATCTCACTGATGCAAAGCACAAAAGTAAGAGCATTTCCTCATTCCACACTCTTCTGGTTTTGGGGGGTTTGGGGGATATTTTTTCATACCATCAAGGTGGACAAGTCATATCACTTTATGAATTGTCTTTTCTCACCTCTGAATCTGACTGTCAAACCAGTTCCCTATTTGCCTGTATATATTAGATAACATGGTCTTAGATAAAACATTTTCAAATAATATTTTGTCCAAATCAAGATTAATAAGTTTTCCAGATTATTTTACCTGAAGTCATACAAACTTATCACTCTGTCAGTCCTTTTTATGCTAACCATAACAAAATTACCACATCATGACAAATATATTTTGTCCTTTAACAAAGAGGACTGCATAAGCTCTTCATTGTAGATGTTGAAAAAGAAACAGTTGAAAGAACAGGCCTTGGACATTAGTGATGAAGTGACAAGCTAATCTTTTCTTTCATGCAAAATCCAGATAACCTTAAATCCTAAGAATCATGAGAGTAGGGAATGGGAGGCTGCAGAGAGCTACTGTGGAAAGGGGCCTGGGGCTCCTGGTCAATGGCAAGTTAAACATGAGCCAGCAGTGCCCTGGAGCCAGGAGGGCCAACCCTGTCCTGGGGGCATCAGGCCCAGCATCACCAGCTGGGCAAGGGAGGGGATTGTCCTGCTCTGCTCTGCACTGGGGCAGCCTCACCTCCAGTGCTGGGGGCAGCTCTGGGCACCACAATGTAAGGAAGTTAGAGAGCTATCAGAGAATGTCCAAAAGAGGGCAGTGAGGATGGTGAAGGGTCAAGAGGAGAAGCCTGGAGGGGACTGAGGGGAGACCCCATTGCAGTTACAGCTTCTCTTGAGGGGAAGAGGAGGGGCAGGCACCGATCTCTTCACTCTCCTGACCGGTGACAGGACCTGAGGGAATGGCCTGAGGCTGAGTCAGGGGAGGGTTAGGAAAAGCTTTTCCACCCAGAGGTGGTTGGGCACTGGAACAGGGTCCTCAGGGAAGTGGTCACAGCACCAAGCCTGACAGAGTTCAAGAGTCTGAACAACACCCTCAGGCACATGGTGTGATTCTTGAAGTGTCCTGTGTAAGGCCAGGAGCTGAACTTGATGATCCTGATGAGTTCTTTCAACTCAGCATATTCCATGTTTCTATGGGTCTATGAGAAATATCAGAAAGTTTTGTAACATTTTCTGAGATCTTCATGAATATGATAGAATTTAGAAATTGTTAACAATTGTTACAGGTATTTATCAGTTTTTTGTTATGAATCCACTCATGCCTTTCAGGAGAAAAAAAAAAAACTGGATAAATAACATCAATAGAAACAACTATCTTATTTTTTCTGAGAACAACTTCCTATGAAATGGAACTACAGAATCTTCCTTTACAGCCATAGACCAATGTTAAGGCACTGTTATTTCCTTTCTGATAGCTCTAATTGTCAGTTTTAACTGACCTTAGCTAAATGCTGACCTCAGTTAAAACTCCTGAATAAAATACTCTGTTGGTTACATGGGTTGTTGGAACCTAAACTCAGCTCTGGACTGCAGTCTGGAGACTTATAAACAAGTGTGACACAAAGCTCTAAATTTAAATTTAGGAAATAAATTGGACAGAAGCACATGAAATGCAGAACTAAGCACATCTCATGTGTGTCTTCTGAAACATTAACTGTCCTAATGCTGTGTATTTTGCAAATGCTTCTTCCACATTACATCTCACAGACAGCGAAGTAACATTAAACTGTAATTGAACACGAAATTGGTTTGTTTAGTCTACAGAAGAGAAGCCTGAAGGAAGACCTGATAACAGTCTATAAGTACAGAAAGAGCTGCCACAAAGAGCAAAGGAATAATCTCTTCTTCATGCCCTTGGACAGAGGACAAGAAGAAATACGCTCAAATTACAGCTACAGAAATTCAGGTTGGATATCAGAAAAAAACCCTTTATCTGCAAGAATCACCAGGCGTGGGAACAGATTGCCTTGGGTGATTGTGAAATCTCTGTCACTGTGAGCTTCTAAGGAGGAATTAGACAAATGTTTGCCGAGGTGGCAAAGGCAGAGTTGAATTCTTGAGGCTGAATATAGACTACATAACCTCCACAAATCTCTGCCAAATCTATTTTCTATGGGTTTTTTTCCCTTTACTCTTCTCACTTATATAAAGGAGTTCTTCATATTTATAGAAACTCACCAGTTTCATAAATTTGAAATGCATATTTATTCACAAATTTTCAAAAAGAGAGAGAAGTAAATGAAAAAAAAGCTGGTAACAGCATGTAAAGAATCAGAAATATCTTACAAAGGCATGAAATTACTATTTATAGCACCACCACAGAAACTCATAATGTAACATTGCAATAAATATACCTCATGAAAACTTCACTACTCAAAAGCTGTATAAGCATCAAAACCTGTGGCTTCATATCCTACAAATACAACTCCCCCCTAATAAAGCATATTTCCTGTAGTCTGCTCTTTCTCTAGACAAAACTCAAAAGTTCATGATAAGGAAAGAAACAAATGTGCTGCAAGTATCCAGATCAGGTGACTAACTCGCTAATGACCTCCTCTTCCCCCCAGGCCAAGGAGAAATACCTGTAAGGCCAAACCTAATGGGTTTAAAGAGAAGGTAAGTTTTTTAATAAACACATTCCTGGTTTTGCCAATCAGACTAAGACATTATTGACAGAACAACTAATAAAAAATCCTCTGATGCAGAATTTCAGCAATAAGATAATCAAACTCATTCTTTACTTGCTCACTTTGAAGTCTTTTTGAAGTAAACAATGAAACCATTTTTTCTTTTTCCTCAGCCCCAAGACAGTATTACTGCCACATTTGTATTAGCAGCATCATAATATTAACAATTTTTGTTTTTCACAGAAACAGCATTTTATACTGATCTGTGGCAACCAAACCATTTTATTCACTTTTGTGTTTGTTTCCAAAGCCTTTGCATCCACACACAGTTTTTATAAAGTCTATTCTTAAGCCAAGGGCAATGCATGCATATGTAACCTAATACCTTTTATCTGAGGATCTGAATCAACTTTCTTTGATTCCAAGTTTGCTCTTGACATAAATGAAGGCCAGTATGGTCCCAAATTGGTCATTCACAGCACCAGTCAATGGCAGTTTAAAAAGAACAAGGACTGCATTATAAGGGTAAACATTTGGAATTATTCACATGTTATGCAATATAGAAATGAGCTTGAGGCAAGATTGCTTTTGATGCCTTAGCCAGTCATCCCCATAGTGTGACTTGTCATAAATCTCCTTTCAGAATACTACAAAGAAGGGGAAGCAAAGAGAACACTCAGCTAATGGCTACACACCACAGTGCTCACACCATGTGAAAATAAAATGTAGGAAAATTTAATAACCCATATATTAAATTATACACCTGCTACATTAAGATTTTTCATATTATCCTCAAGTTCTTGAGATTAGAAATTTCTCTTTAAAAAAATTCGGAAGAGGAACTTGGTACAGTTTCCAAAATCAAAATAAACTCTATCTTTAGGAAGCATATTTAGTAAAGTTCTCTGTTCCAGCATTCCTAGAAATCTACCCAGCTTCCTTCCTCAGTGCTCTGAATGCAGCTGCTTATGCAAGTTTCCTTAGTTCTCATCTCACTGGAGTTGTAGACAAAAATGACAGTATGCAACATTTTAAGATTGTATTCATTAGCATTTAGATGCTTATAGATCTTGCTTTGTAGTTATTTGATACCATTATAACCCTCATATTTTCTCACTCTTCTACATTTTTTTTTCTTTAACGTTGACCCATATCTTCTAAATTGAATTTTTTTTTATTTACATCTGCAGTAGTGTAGCTCAGTTTTTTTGTCTGAGAGTAAGCGATTGCCACAAGGACTGCAGTGAAAATCAGTTCAGCTTGTGGGAAAATACAAAAAGTTTTGCTCATCTTCTTTGTAAGCCAATATATTCCCTAAGTGTCTTGTTGGTTGGGTAAGATTCCTTTATACATTTGGCTGCATTTTCTAACCTTTAGGGCTTTGATACTGTTGCCTGTCCTTTTGCCAATGTTTTAAAACAATAAAACCCTCTAGAACATCCAAAAACTAAATGCAAAACATGTTAATGAAATTTGCAAACAGTGCCTGGCCCGTGCTTTGTGCCATAAGAGTCTAGTAACTATGCAAGTTTTAATATATAATCTAAAACATACAACTCTGACATTAAATAAGGCAAAAAATGTTTACAATGTTTTCAATGAAGTGTGGATGGACTTGCATTCCCTGAACATAATTACACAAATAGGCCAGGCATAGTGTAGTTACAGAGGCACAGTCCTGGCTGATGTCAGCTGGAAAAGTATTAGAATAAACAGTGTAAACTGTACTGGATGCAATTTTAATTGCCAGAAAGTGCATTGTCAATAAAATAAACTCTATAGTCAAAAAACATATTTTATATTGGAATTCATATAAAACCAGTAGAAGAAAAACATCTACAGAAATTCAGAGAATAATGTGTGTGAAGCTAACTGTCCCACCTGTAAGCAAAAAGGATGCATCTATATTTGGAAGGGAGATAACAACAAAAAGAAATGGAAAATTTTGTTGATATGATCAATTCTTATCCTCTTGCTAGAGTTCTGTATGCCAGGTGAGCTGTCCCTGAGAGGGGACAAGCAAGTGAGCCTCTATGCTTGACACAGACTTCTGACACAGAATTCTAATGGTTCTTGAGGGTTTTATTTTTCTTCAACCCTCTTGTAAATTCTTCTTCAACACTCTTCTTGATGTGAGAGCATCAACTATTGAGCAGCTACCATGTCCCAGCCTCCCAACACTGGCTCTTCCTCTGCTGAGTAAAGCAATCCCTAAATATGTACATACATATGCACAAAGATATGGAGCTTCTATCTCTTGGGGAAGGGATTTTGAAATTTAATTGCAAGATGTTATTTAACTGCTATAAACACCCACCAGTTTTCCCAAAACTCGCCTTGGAACTGTGGCACATTGTTTTCAGGAAAAAAAACCAAAAAGAATGTTTATTGAGTTTATTTTACATTTCTTAAAAGCTGTTATGTGAAATCCTCAGCTGGATAGTGATGAGGAGGCAGTATGTTCTTGTTGATTTATAAAAGAAGCTGTGTTATTGAAAATAAACTATTATATGTCTCTTTCCCACCAAATTAGTCAAAGAATCCATGGGGAAACTTTTATGGAAAATAACTTTTCTCTGATTAATTCTACAAAGCAGTGTCATTAGATATTTCTGATTGATGGTTTTTATTCTCTTGTTACCCACCTGTGCTGGTTTAGGGCAAATTTGTTAAAGAATCTGCAAAGGAGGGCCCCTCCAGAAAGCAAACCCACACGCCCCCCCCCCCCCCCCAACCGGTTCAGGAAAAAATTCCTTGGAGAGAGGTGGAAAGAACCTGTTTATTCACCAGACACAGCACCCCCAGCACACAAAATGAACAATACCCGATGACACCGCTCTGAGAAAGATGACAAATCAGAAAGTCTCTCTCGGGGGTGGTTGCTCTGTTCTCAGTCCCTCCGGCGCTGGGGCAGCTGCTGCAGCCGAACCCTCGGTGTTCCCAGTCCCAGTCCGGAGCAGGTTCGAGATGGTCACAGGAACAGGAGAGGAGAAACAGTCCAGGAAGGAATGTGGACTGTGTAGCTAGAACTAGCTAATAAGCAGAGGCCAAAGCAGAGCAGAAGCAAGAGCAGAAAAGGCAGCAAGCAAAGCAGCAAGCTGAAAGCAAGAAGTGAAAAACAGCCCTATGTACTGCTCGTCTCTGTGTCCCTGATAAGAGAAACCCAAACAAAACTTCCACTCTTCAGAGCCGGTCTTAAAGGCACAGAACAGAGGAATGGGGATACAAGCATCATAACGTCACCCCAGGACACCACCGCATATTGTTACCTTCCACCAGCTGTGAACTTGAAGGGAAGAGGTCTCCTCTCTCTCTATACCAAGCCAATGGTCTTATGAGATGAAGATGCTTTTCTCCTGACAAGGTAATGTCACAAGTGGTCTTGCAACCATCTCTTCCATGTTAATGGCTAAGAAATATTTACAGGCCCCACAGGACCATCAGCACTGAGCTCACCATTCTTCCCAGGATGTAATGGCTGCAGCTATAAAATAAAAGCATCCCCTCCTATGGGGTTTCCTTTGTGTCAAAGATATACTGTTCATCATCATATTCCAGTTCACAATGTCTAGAATAATGAGAGGCTTGTGCTGAATGCAGTCTGGCACAGCTGTGTTTTTCATAGCATGACACCAAGGATATGTGCTGCATTACCACTTGGGATAGTGTGGGAGGAATGTCCTAGATGGAAAGAGTCAATCTTGACATGGGCTGAATCCAGGAACAGACCCTGGAACAAATTATCACGTCAAGTGTTTTCTAGGTCTTCTTTTTAGAAGCAAATTGCTGGCTCAGTCCAGCACATAGCAGGAAATAGCTAATTGCTAATGTGGGTACATATGAATCCAGCCTCACCTTCAGTAGGACCAAATTTTTTACTACATTTGAGCACTATCAAGAGAACAAAAACTCTTTTTTTCTTCACATTCTCCAGCTATGAAATGCTTCTGAGATTTTATCTGTTTGATATTGCAATCAGAGTAGCTCAACAAAGGAGCATAAACAGTGCGCTGCTATAAAAACAATGAGGCCTGCAGTAATTTTGGCTGTTTACAGATGAACACCCAGAAACACAGACCAGCTGAGGAGGAATCCCTGCCCTTCACAACAACAGAAATCATAGCTGGACTTAGCGATCTTTCCTTCAGGTGAAATACTATCCAATGTGGAAGAAAAGCTACTGGTATGTCTCACTTGGGCTTTGATGGTGCTGAGAGTTTTGGTCCAGAGCTGTCTTCAACAGGGACCCATCCAGAGAGCAGGGTGTTATTCCCATCTTCTCAGCAGCCAGTCTCCTTCAGATGCTGAATTATGAACCAGCTGAGAAATTTTTAGCTTAGTAATCTAATTCCTGCAGATAATAATCAAACCCAGAGGTCACACATGCGTGGGAGGGTCTCTCCTCCTGGCACGCAAGACTGGCCAGTGACTGCTGACAGAGCTGTAAGTGCTGTGCTATGTACTGTGGGCAAGAAAAACAAAGACAATCCAAATAGGTCAGCAGCATAGGCAGGAAAGCCTGAACTTCACACTAGAGTAATCATTTGCCCCAGAGGAAGGCCACAAGGATGATCAGAAGGCTGGAGCAGCTGTCCTATGAAGAGCTGTGGTTGTTCAGACTAGAGAAATGAAGGCTCTAGTGAGACCCAGTAGAAGCCTTCTGGTGCCTGAAGGGAGCCTACAAGAAAGCTAGAGAAGGACTTTTTACAATGGCATGTAGTGATAGGGCAAAGGAGAATGACTTCAGGCTGACAGTAGGTTTAGATTAGAAATTAGGACAAAATTCTCTACTCTGAGAGAGGTGGGACACTGGTTGTCCAGAGAAGTTGTGGATGCATTAAATTGTATAAGAGCTCAGGACACAACAATAACTAGTTTAATTTTAGGAATTAATGTATATAGTATATAGTTTCAAATCATATAGTCACATCAGTTTTAGAAGGAGTGATTTCCTGTGTCTGGATACTCCCTGAACACCCTTTTCATAGACACAAGAACCAAATCTGTGTATCAGGGATACTTGATTTTCATTTCATCTTAAGGCTACAGGTGGTTACCTAATATTAGAAGATACACTGAGCTGAGCTGCATTTTCTTCCAAATACATCTGTTAGTTATAAAAATAAAAGAGACCCTGCTTTTCTTCAAATTATACATTACCTCCATCAGCTATGTGAAATTTTGTTATTTTGTTATAGTTTATTAACCAAGATTTCAGGTGAAATGCTATATATATTTTAAGAAACAGGATGGGAAGTTGCCACACTGGGAACTGGTTTATTTGTTGGGGAGAGTCAGGAATCATTGTCAAGGTTTCTACTCTGAGTGAGCAGAGCCATGACTTTTTGACCTATTCTCTTTCAGGTAATAGATGTATATATGGATTTAACATAAGATAATTATTATGATTCTGGATGGAATGAAGTAGATTAAGTTTTCTAGCTGGCAGAGTTTGTTCTAATTTTAATGGTGGAGATGGAGAACACTGACATAAAGAGATGTGCCATGAAAAATTACTGCTTATGTTGTTTATCTTTCTCATTATTTATTTTAATTTTACTTTATTTTATTCTTTATTTTCATTTTTAGCAACAATTAGCAGGAGAAAAATCTCTGGCCTCTCTGTTTAGCTTCAAGGGCTATGCAGTTTAGCTTTTACTCTGTTCTATCCTGGAAGACGTCCTATCAGCCCATCTGATAGGACAGATGTCCTTACCAGACCATCTTAATTTGGGGGTAAAATCTGCACCATCCCAAGTCAAACTCTGTATTCCAGATGTTGATGTTTCACCTTGACAAACTATCTGTTCGTTTAGCCTACAGGCAGGCACACAGGGTTGAGGTAATAAGACCAATGCTAATTTTCCTCAGGACAGCTGAGCTATTATTTACAGATGTGCTCTGGGCTTTTTTGATCTCAGTCAAAAACAGTCAAAATCCTTTTTGTAGAAAGCACAATGCAAGAACATTTAGTATGCTTCTGGTGCTGTTGCTTGTTTCTTCCTTTCTTTTTGGAAATATAAACTGAAGAAAAAACCCCAGACTAATGGTATGGTTTTGGATTCAGAATTAAACCAACTATGATACATTATGGGCATGGTTTGTGCTAGCAATTTGTGGCTATTTAGAAAATAAAATTTTTGCTTGAAAAGGCTGACAACAACTACATTAGATTTAGTTAAAACACCAGATGTACATACTTCTTAATTAAATGCTTAGACTGACATTCCTTAAAATGGAAAACACATGGTCTACGTAATTCAAATATATCCACAGCAGGGCCTCTTTCAGTGTTCAGTCAGGTCCTGATGGAACAGTGAATAAAAGGAAATTTCCCCACCAGTAAAAGAGGTCAGATTAACAGGAGTTCACTTGTAACAGTGTTTTACATGACTGCCTACTATAAGAAGCCACGTAGAGTTGCTCAGGTTCCTGGGCAGCATGAAACATTCACCAGAGATCTGTCAGCCCCATGGACCCTCTGAGGTCATCACGTGGATGTCCTGCTGGAAAGGAGGAGAAGGAACCCCAGCCACAGTTTCCCAGAGCAGCACGCTGTGGAGATGCAGCTGACAAGTCCTTCTCATCCACTGGCTGCTTGGGTCTCTCTAAAGCAAAGAGCAAAAATCTTCTCAAATTTCCAAATCTTCAGTAAAAAAAAAAAAGTAAAAAAAAAAGAGAGAAAGTAAAGAAAATGCAAACATATTTACCATTAGAACAAAATGTCCTTCTATAGAATCTACTTTCGGCTAGGGATAAGGTAGTATATAAGATGTTTAGCATCCCCTCTGGCCTCACCTCAGCTTATTCATCTAGTATAGATGGCTTTTCCAGTCTGTACTCCTCCAAATTCAACCTGCTTTCTCTCAAAGTCAGTGCTGAAACTGACTCTGATGTTGGCAGATGGGGACTGTATTTTTTCTCACTCTCATTTAAGAAAAGGAGGATGCAGGAACCCATGGACCTATAGAGGAAAAATTCACTCCCGGTAGAAAAGCACTGACTAATGCACTACTTTTTTCAAAAAAAAAAATTAAAAATGAACCATAAATATAAAAAAGCTCCAAATTAAGATTTTCATCTTGTACTTCCACAACATACTTAAGTGGAACATCACCAGTTCTTATGGATATGTGAAATCATACACTGTTCAAACATGCTTGTCCCACAGTGCAATAAAAATATATTTTGATACTAAGTACCGCACAGCACAATTGATGTCATTCACAGTACAGGTTGAGATAAGTCATTTTTCATCAACTGTGCCATTCTGAAAAACAGCTGATGTTCTTTTTGACTGAGCTCATCAAGACTTTTCTGAATCAACTGCAGGAATGTTTCTGTGAGCAAAGTGTTGGCTGCAGTGGTGATTGCCAAAAGCCAAACCCTGAACTTTCATTACATCTTGGGGCTTCTCTTTGGGACTGCAATATATGAAGATTCTCGGTGATGTTGTATTTATTCCAGATGAGAGAAACTGAATCATTGGTTACACTCAGGAAAACACACTAAGAATTTCCTTAAGTATCTTGGTTCATGTGAATTTTCTTGTATTTTATTAGGAATTTTTCCTGGAAAGCTCAGGCATCCTAACCCTCTACAAGTGCAGTTTTACTGGTGGATTTGCTCCCAAGATAAGCTGTAGTTTTCAGATGGTTGAATGGAAAATATTCTGTGAACCTGGTCTCTTCATGCTGAAGCATCTGGCCCATGAAGACTTTTCAACAGATCATTTTTCAGGACCTCTCTTTTCTCTTAGAGCTGAAAAGAACTGGTTTTCATTTTAGCTTCATTGCCTCCTAGTTTAGACCCTGTTTCAGATTCTCACCGCAGATTTCATCAAACCTGTATCCAAACGTAAACCAATATAAATTTCATAGAAGGAATTTAATGACACACAAGCCAATTTTACTAGACAGGAAACATTTGTCTATCAATGTAATTATAGTTTCAAATTTCATAATGTTCTAGTACAAATATTTTGTCTGGAAAATTTTCAATTAATCTTGGAAACCATTGCAGTGATATCTCTTCAATTAGAAAGAAGTTCCAGGACTGTATTTCCTGGTTCATTCTGTTGAAATGCAGCTGGTACACACAATGCTCAGTCTGCTGATTTAGCAGCACTATGAAAGTACTGCTTGTTATCTCTATAGATCCACAGAATTAAATTCAGTTTTAAATTTAATACCCTCAAAGGTTAATACAATTTATACACAACAAATGAGATAGTGAAATTTTCATGGCATTTCCTCCAACCCTGTACACACAACATAAATTTTTCTTAATTGAAGGAAGTTCTTGACTCATTTGCTCCCCACAGTGTTTTTTTTTTTCTTTTTCATTACATATCATGTTATTCAGAGCAATGATTGTTATTATTTCATTTCCAATAGCAAGATCTGAGTACTTGTGAATGCACATTGAAATCTGAGTATTAAATACCATAGATGTTAAAAATCACAGTGTGTGTTGCCATTTGAGAAAAATGTTCTTCAGGCAGAGAACAGCCCATCTTCCACCTCATCTGCAGAATCATTCTACAGTGCAAATCCTGACAATAATTCATGCTAGCAAGAGCTTTCCTTCCAACATGCCTTTGCACTTGCTTCTAAGAATAATGAAAATGTAATAAAATCATAAAAATTAGTCAAATAAATGGAAATTAGACCCTTCAGACTCCCACTGCAGTCAATCTAATGAACTGACAAGCCAAATTAATTTTATTGTGTGACGCACAGATGTCCTTTCATGGCAAAATGCAGATACCAAGTTGTTTTCAAGAGACACCTGAACATGCTCAGTCTTTCCTATCAACCCTCAGAAGGCCACCCGCAGCACCATTTTTTTCTTAACATTGGGAAGCCATAACACAGAGAATGTCTAATCTCAAGTACCAATAGAAATAATACAAATAATGTCATAATTATTAGAGGTTTGCACTCATATTTTATCATTTTCTACAAATGGTTTTCTGTAGGAAACCTGTTAGTTACCTGTTCTATAGGTACCTGTTAGGGACACTTTTGTTGTTGTTGAACCTTGGCAGAGAGGAGGGCTTTAGTATTCCTTGATCATATACGACTAGCTATATCTTGAAATCTGCCATCTTACCCAAACAGTTTCTAGAGCTGATTATCTACATCTCTGCTTGTCACCAAATATTTGCCTTTCATTACTAAAATACTTCTAAATATACTTCAGTCATCTAATCACCAGGCTGATTATTCCATGCCCTATGATTCAGGTGCTGATCATACATCAAGAATAAATAACTGAGAATAGGGAGGACTCAGTGAGCAACTGATAGGAAGAATATTGTTGAGCCTAATCAGTGACATGTTGTGATTATTGCATTTGTATGTGTAATAAACTTACAATTGTTTCTGATTATAAACAACTGTAAAGAACTTTGATTTGTAATATAAACAGATTTCAGGTGCCATGCACTGCAGTGCAAAATCTATGTAAGAAAACTTAATGAAAAAATAGACCTTTTATTTGAAGCATGGGTATGAACTATTTCTAGTAGTGAAAACATTTTTTTTATTATAATTTATTTTAATTAGCACTAACTATACTTTCTTTTCCTGGAAGGTACTACTTCCTAGCTCACCAAAACCCATAAGGTGTTTCTTGAACTGACATCAGTTTAAGCAAATCTCTGGGGCTGGCTGTGTATCAGCAGGGCAGGCAGTCTGCCCCTACCCCCAGCCTGCCTTCACACAACATCAAAACCTTTATTCCATGCAATCTGCTGACAAAATCAGTCACTTTGGTCTTTTTTCCCCTAGAATCAGAAAGGCACATGAGAGCAAAAACATCTCTGTCCTTAATTCTAAGCCTTCACACATGAGGAAAAAACACAGTATATTCCCCACCTTTACTGCCAATGATTTGGTGGTTAAACATGGCTACACATTTAATTAAGTGTGCACTAATTCTGTGATTTTTTTTCCAGGCAGACCAGGTTTCCCCATGTCTTCTTGATTGTTCAATGCCCATTCTGTAGAATTAGTGTGGCACTGAGGACACATTATAAAATTCATAAAACCTCTAGATCTGCATAAAAACAAAGTTACTTTTGCTGATCATGGCCATCGTCTCTATAGTTCCACCATTTAGATGAAGTCATGCATGCAAGAGTTAACAGACTTCAGTTCAAGAATCACAAAAATAGGTAAGTGCCTTCAGCTAGCAATGCTGAAGCAGTCAGACACAACTCATTGCTTTGCACTTCATTCCTTTAACTTTTTTTTTTTGTAAATTTTTACCTCTTCTATTTTTTTTAAGTTTTATTGCTTCTGAGTTCCTTGTTTCCTTCTTGCATCAAATTTGGATTATAGCATGCAAGGACTCAGGAAAAAAATTTCAAAGGACCACCAATATTAATGAAAGCACCCAGGAGAAATTTGAACTACTCAATGACTTAAAATGAGCACTTTCGACCCTTGCCTGTGAGAGGAAGAAGAGCTGTCAACAGAAATGTAGCATAAATCATGCAGTATTTCATTAGTCTGCCTTTTTTACTATGATTCAGATTTAAATAAACTGGGGAGAATATTGAAATTATGGCCAGAGAGTTCTAAAATTTTTCCTTTACCACATTGCAGGCAAAAAGTGCAGAAGTATAATACGTTAATCTATCTCCCATATTTGGGTATGCAAAAAAGGAATGAGTAGGAAGGAAGGGGTAAAAAAGGTGTATGATGATTTTATGAATCCAAATCCTGCAGCTGACCGTGTGCTGAACTTAACATTCCTGATTTGGGAAGCACACACACGTGAACACTACTGTGAAATCTAAGAGTAAAATCTATTCTACACTTGAAAGTGTTGCTGGTTGCTTCCTTGCACAAGTATTTCTGTTTAGGAGTGTGATCTTCTCAATCTGAACCCAAGCTGATTGATCAGGACCAACTCCTTGTATCTATAACTAATTCAAATTCCAACTACTTAGCAGCAGAAATGTTTGGTCAGAAATGCATAGGGCTGTCTACCAAGAAAACACAGTGGGCCCTTTGAACTGTTTGAAAAAACATTTCATTGAATATGATAGGCAGTCTGATGAGCACTGCACACCTGTGGACCTTCTCTTCTTCCTTGGTGAGGCTGCACAAAAGTACCAGCTGTACATATTCTCCAAGTGGGCCCGGACCATTTGAAAACTTGCTTTAGCACATGAAGAATCTGAAGCTGCAGCAAGCCTTCAAGGCCAGCCAGCACAAAACTTGGGAATGTTTTTTAGCAGAAAATCTAACAGCAATGTAGAATTACAACAGGCTCCAGGAAATTCTGAAAAACTGCTGGTTTTGCGCTTCTTCTGTAGCAGTTTGAAACTGGTGGGCACAGCAAGTAGCCACAGCAAAAGCCACTAGCTGTGAGAAATCCTATACAAAGCCCTGGGCAAGCAGAATATGACGGAGGATGGAAAGATTCTTTTCCCGATATTTAGTTTGGTGGCAAGCTGGAGGATAAGCATATTTTGCATGCATCAAAAATTATACAGAAGTAAAAAAGCCTTGCTGGGATATGATCATATGATAGCTTCCCCTGCTTTATGTAGAGAAATCAAAATTTTAAAAATGGCTTCTTAATCACCTCCTACTTAGAAAAAAGAACAGTTTAAATTACAAGAACAGTATTCTAACTCCATTATGGTGCATCAAGTTATTATTTTAATTGATTAATAAAGTGCTATATTCCTTTCACAACATAGTAGACAAAAAGCAGATATAGTTTTTTCCCAAGACAATCTGTTTACTTTCAGTGCATTGGGTCTTCCTGGACCAAAGTTTTCACAGTCTTGCACCCACATCTTTTTTCATTTACTGCAATATACTTATATGCATTTCTAAAGAAATTTAAAAAAAAAAAAAAAACAACATTAAATTGGGGAAAAAGAACTCCAAACCAAACTCAGATAGGGGTCCTGAACAGATTCAAAATAATCAAATACAAAATTATTCTTTGCTGCTATTTTGTCACATGTCCAAAAGGCATCCAGAATAACATTTTCAAAAAATGTTCATGTGACTAAGGGATCTAAGGCTCGTTTATTTAGGGTCCTTTGAAAGCATCTTTCCTATTTAGAATTAATTCAGTTCTTGAAAGTTGATGAACTCTCTCAGTCCTCAGAGATTTTAGATGCTTTATGAATCCTGTGCCCTCTTAGACACTTGATACACTTATATCAGTACTTCAGAATATATTTAGAAGTCAGGTTTAAACACTTATCTTGAAAAATTTTGGCTGACGTAGTCAAATAATTATTCTACAGATGAAAAATAAAGCATACTAAAGAGCAATCCAAAGAACAACTAATCTCACACACCAACTCACTGATAACATGCCAAGACTGAAAAAACACATAATAAAAAAATTATAAAATGTATAGGGATTTAGTAGGTCACAGAGTCCATCTGCCTACAAATCAAGGACTATTCATTATTACCAGGTCATCCTTACCGTGAACTATCTAACTTTGGCTGACTCAGAAGATTTGGCTGTCACCCTTCCTAAAATGGCCACCCCCTTTCTAAGATGTGATATGTTAAAATTATAATGTGGCAAATAAGTATTTTATACTATTTTGGAATTAAAAAAAAAAAAAAAGATGTTATATTCTAGTTAAGAGAGAATGAATACACTACTATACTAATACAATATTACCATATTATTATGGTTTCAAAAGGCACAGAATTTCTAGTTACATGTGTCTCACTTGGACTGGTCTGTAATAAAGCTAGAAAGCATTGAAGGGAAAGAAATATTTTATTTAACTTTTTGGCCGCAATCCTTTTAAACATTGTAACTTAGAGCACCAAGGGATCAATAAAAACACATTTATCTCTCCAGTTCCTTAAAATGAACTCTAATCTTATTTTGTGCATTTCCTGTTTGCAAGAGGATGGGAAGTGATTCCTAGGCAGTAATAGAAAAATATCCCAACATTTTTCAAAACCTATTCATAGTTATAGATTGACAAAAATCAAACTTTTTATGGCATTTTCAACAGCTCTACATAAACAATTCTGTTTGAGTCGATACAGTGTAGTTCTAGTGAGGTAGAGTTTGAATAAATTACTCATGAATTGTTATATATGCCTGAGAAATATAAAAAGTTATTTTGCACAACAGGAAAATTATGAAACCAACAAAAATATTGCCAAGAAAAAAAATAGCTTTGTTACTGGCTATTGTAATCTTCCTGAAGTTCTGCGTTTCCAGGTTCAGGTTTCACTCAAACATGATGTTTTATTCCAAATAATTTATGTGGGAATAACAATAGTGAGAAATAAGATTACCAGGCATTCTGCTGTTACATTGAAACAGGGCAGTAAGAGGCTTTCCTGTCCACAGAAATCTGCTGTGAAACAGAAACTGTATATTTTAACATTTTCCTCCATAAAATTCTGTCTCAAATAGTTTGTGAAGATATGATGACCTCACTCTAATGAAAAAGAATATTCTCCAAATGGAAGGGGAGACAGACTGTCCTTGAGCCAGAACTGCAGTGCAGAGGTGCTGGGATGTGCCCTCAGGAGCTGACCATGGCTGGCAATAGAGCACAACTCCATTTGACATGCAGGTTGAATCAATTTACACACAAGTTTGAATCTCATAACTCAGCACCACACTGGATAGCAGAGTGCATATCTTTTTTGATATAGGACTAATTTCCAAGTCTGTAGAAGCAAGTGTGGCAGTGGAATTTTTGCAGATAATCTGATAAAGCCTTTAACAGCAAGTCCAGAGCACTGAATTACAGAAATTCTCAAGTCTAAACAAAACAAAATTGAACAAGTATATTATAATGAACTATTGATTTGCTTTCTTTTCTGTCCATAGAACAACCTCAGGAAGATTAGTCCATAAACGGATCTAATTCATTCTACATTTCTAAATATTTCTCTGTGTGTGTGTGTGTGTGTGTGTGTATGTGTGTGTGTACAAATGCTGAACTTTTAATGGCTAACAGTGAGTATTGGGTGTTCAATATTTGGTAGTCTGGTTCTAAAGATTAACAGAGATAACAATAAGTCATGTAGCATGTTTTCCTTCACCTGGCTGGATAAGACTACAGCCTCTTTCAAAAAAATCAGATTATTAAAGTCCATTTACTTAGCATGCCAAATGTTTACGGACATTAAAGACAAAGAGATAGTTGAAGGAAATTACAATAATAGTATTATTTTAATATTTCTTCCCCATTTATCCAGCCCTAACTACAATGGCAAAAAAGTAGAAAAAGTACTGCTGTTAAAACTTTAAGAATGTAAGAAATATTTGCTCTACAAACACACCAAACTCAGTTCTGTCAGACCAAATAGCCACTACATAAAATCAGCATGAATACATGGATCACTGCAAAATTTCCAAACAAACACACAAGACATGACCAAAATAAAGAGAGTTAGCTGTAAGTCATTCTAGGTGAGGAATTAAGAGATGTCAGATCTATACGGAGACAGAAACTGCTCTGAGATTCAGACAAGGTTGAAGAAGCTGAGGATAGATCAGTTCCAGAGTTTACACTGCTGTAACTAGAAACAGAATCTGGCCCAGCACTCTGTGGAAGGATGCCAAGAAAATTCTTGGCATCTTGAGTTAAAGCTGTAGGTGGTTAACAGGAAAGTTAAGGTCAAATAAGGAGACCCTTAGCTGGCTGTGGTTCCATCAGATAAGACAGCCCACCAGGCAAACAGCAGTCAGACTTCAAGATTTAAAGGGCTACTCTTCATGGGAGTTCAAGACTCTGTCAACCAGAATGTTACATTTCTAGAATAACATGGGCTTCTCCAAATACTGGCATTTAATCATTCTTTATTAATGTGCCAGGCTATTGAATTGAAATCAGCGTTCCCATCATAAATTGAATTCTCTTTCATTCCCACTGTGCCAGGCACATATAATATATATCACATGCGTGAACCTTGAAAGGGGAGTGTTTATTTAAGTTATATCTTCCTCTTAGTTTGAGTTTGTTTGCAATCTGCAGTTGAGCAATGACATTGAGTTGCTGAGAATATGTTGGTGGGCTGGGCAAGGGCCACCTCAGAGGAAATAAATCAGTTGCACAGATAAATGAGTTCTTCTGAATCTTTTCCCCAAGTCTTCTACAACATATATTCCAGGTCCTCATTTGTTCATTAAAAGAAGAAGGGGAAAAAAATCTAGTTCAAATAACTAACTGAAAATCCTACCCAAAAAAACGAGAATTTTTAAACTTCACATATATCTGCGAGGCAAGTTAAAAGCCTAGGCTTTCCCAGGGTCCTGTAAAGCTGTGTAAAAAACACAGATTTCATGGCTGAATTTGGTTCTAGTGGACAGTATGACATTGTTAATTTTCATAGCTATTTCATGAGTTAATTCTGTCCAAAAACGTATCTGGGGAAAAGATGACATGGTATTAAATTACTGTCCTACATAGTGTATTCTGGCTGGCAGTCATCAAGAGTTTGGAGAAGGAAATATACTATTATTATTTTCCCTTCACAGATGCCAGGGCCTGGATTACTGGCTTCTATTCAGCTGCTTTTTTGTTACTCCCATTAAGCACCTTGCCCAAGAATGCTTTGGATTACTCCCAGCTTTGGGATGATAAGAGCTTAGTCTCTATTGAGTGATTTGCTTTCTCTATGTATTGAAATCACTGAAGACAGAGTCCTTGAGAGTATTCATCTCATGGCTTAGGATTTCTGTGGGCAAAGTAATTTGGACAGAGTCACCTACGTGCCACGCATATAAAAATATAACATTCATTGCCTGCATAAGGAGACAGCTACACCCCCTGATGTTGGATCCTTTCTCTTCTATGAGCATAACCTCATCCAGAAGCAGTCTGAGGTCAGTACTCATCAGGTCCTATCCTGCAATACAAATGCAACGCATCCATCTGTATTCCACGTTAGACTAAGAGTAACCTAATGATGCAGATCATAGGCCTAGGGAAGATGGCAAAGAAATCACACTGCTCTCTGAGAAGGATAAACCAGCAAGCCTTCCCAGGTCCTTGCCTGTTGCAATGAGTCATCTGTCTTCTCTTTCCACCCGCTTCAACAATGCCTGTCCCAAGTATTTAAGAATCCCAATAATCAAACACACCAAGTGTCACATTCCATCCATGATTTTAGGCTATTAAATATAGGCCCACAACCCTTCAGGCTAATAATTGCTCTACTTGCTAACAAATTCTGCCTTCTATATGAGTGAGGTGAGGTGGCTATGCAGATCTGGATTAAAAACCATCTTGCATCTTCCCATCTTGGGGCATGGATATGGCTAGCACATGATAGTCAGCTCTGACAGACCCATTCTCTGTGGATAAAACATTCTTTGTATCGCCACATATACTTTTTTTGCAACATAATGAAGAGATCATTTCAAGAAGTTATAACACTGTCACATGTTAATGCTTCCTCTTCACAGAAGACAAAGCACAGAGTCCAACTGCTGCACACTGCAATGAAGCACAGATTTTTATTTGCCAAGATCATAACTGTTTTATTATGGAACCAGTTCATTTTGAAACCTTTATTTTCCTACATAATGCTATGCAGGCAGTAGATGCTGCTATGATCCCTGAAAAATTATTAATTTGGGGGAGGGGATTGGATGGATCTGCTGATTTTACAGTTTTATCAGGACTCACTCTGCCTATAATACCACAAGGACTCTTAATTTAATGTAATTGTAGTTCAAAAGAATTTTTATCTACAGATGGAATATTTTCATTTTTAAATTTAAACAGTTTGAAAGGGGAATGAAATATTCACTAGGCAGGATCACTAGAACAAGAAAATCACATGTAAAGGGAAAATATGTGGGAAAAGAAAAAAATCAATAGTGACACAAACATTTTATACACAAATATGAATTAGAGATTATATACAGAGTAATCTATTATTTCAGGTTACATTTGAATAATACATATTATTTAGATGGAAAGGTAATTATTTTTTTCCTGAACCATAAAATTGCACAAAGCAGAGTTTTCAGCATCAAATGATTTCTGTAACTATTAACACTATCGAAAATATTTCTAAATGCAGGAGCAAAATATCTTTTTCTAAGTAAGAAAAAAGTAAGAATTTTTTCTAAGTAAGAAACAATTTTTCACTCTCTTCTAAAAACCTGTCAAAAGCTATAATCAGTTAAAAATATATTTGAAAATATAGTAAAAAAATCCCCAAATTTAGGCTTAAAAAATTTTTTATCAGCTTTGATCATTAAAAAAACCACTGTAAGCAATGCAATAGTCTCTGCTTTCCAATGGAAAGGAAGCTTTTCTATGATATTTGAAAAATATATTTCTGTATCATAGAGTTTTTCTCTAATCTACCTAGGCAAGTCAAGTTCCTCCAAGAAAGACTGAATCCTGGGCCTGAATGAACTCTGAAACATTCTCTTTTTAAAGATAAACATACACTCCATAAACTTTTCATTGTTCTAAACATCTGTTTGGACTTATAAAGAGCTTTTCAGCCAAGTCCTGCAATAGGGATGTTGACTTAGTATGTGCATCTCTTCTTTAATTCTTGCAAGCAACAAAACACTATTTGTATAGTCAGTATGATCATATCTACTCTAGCGCAGAAAAAATAACAATTTAAAAATTAATAAAAACCAATAGCTTGTATAATGTCCTGTTTCCCCATCTTAGATTGATACAGATGTAGATGTAGACATAAAGGGGGTCCAACCATGCTGGATCTGAAAGCAGGTGGATCATCCCCTACATTTCTTTTGAATGAGCTCCTTAGCCAGTGTATTAGAGTCTTCATTGCTTTTCTGTCTCAGTGGGAATAAAAAAAATCAGGACAAATAGAACTGTAACAAATAGCCCTAAGAAACTGGTCATCCTATAATGTCTTTTAGGGGAAAATGTAGGTACTTACAGTGAAGACCACTCAGCTATGTTGGAGGCCACGTGACAGAAGAATGCTTTTGCCACTGTTCACCCATTAGACTTTGGACTGCTGGTTATCTACAGCCTACTTTTAAAGGTTCTGCAAGTGGGGTTCAACAAGTACAAGACTGCAAGCAAACACAATTTGATTCCCTCCTCAGGAACTCTGCAGCTTCAAAACAACCACGTCGTGTTAGGGAGCATGAAAGCTCCTCCCTTTGCTTTCCACGCTTTGTAAGAAAGGTGCATGAATGAGCCCATCCTTCAAGAGTCTAACACAATATCTGGATTGCAGATATACATAATTAACAGCAGATCCCAAGTTACCAGATCATCAATCATCTATTTCAAAGCAAATGTAACCTGGGCATTGCCCCAAAACGTTATATCAAAAGATTTGATATAACTTGTTCAAACTTCCCCTAGGCATTTCTAGGAAAACACCCTTAACACCTCATCATAATCTGTGGATCACAATCTGAAAAAGTCAACCTTTGTTCAAGAGCACTGTTCAGATCTGTACTCAGAGCCAAGCAAGATAGATTGATAGATTGATAGATTATCTATGAGTTAGATCATGAGCCCCACGATGCCGAGATCTAAGGACTTGAGAAAGCCAAAAATCAGAGTTGTCCTTTTAAGGAAGATGAGATAAGGCAGTACAGGTAATACGAATGAGAACGTGACAAAGGAAATTAAACACAAGGAAAACTAACTGCACATGTTTGACATTAAACAAGAATACATAAAGTGAAAAGCTTTTTTTATTTGTTTAGTTAATAATGATTAATTGAATTATATGGTTTACAAGGACCTCATCAGATAACAAGGTTTAACCATGGTTTTTATAACCATGGGATGAAAAACAATGGGACAGTAGGAAACGCATATTTGGTCTAACTTTTGTAAAGTTGTCAAGCAGGTCCATTGGTTACAGTATTTCTGTTCTGAACTTGAATTGCTCAATAACTGATGGGGCTGCACATTATCTTTTTACAAAGCTCAAAATAACTGAAACCATGAAAGTGCTGAGCCTGTCTGTAAAGAAAAAATTGAAAACCATTTGAGGACCAAATGTGAGCCTTGTCACATCGCAGTCATGTGCTCCCAAGGAATCAACAAAAAGTGTAAATTTAACCTAGTTCAAGATGTTATTATTTCAGCATTGGCTATAGGATGGAGCAATGAAAAAACCTCTGAGAGAACATGTACAATTTATCCAACGCTGTGCCCCACCCTTGGATTAACTTTTTAGCTTTCTATTGTTGGCAATATCTCAGCCAGAAATTTCAGTCCTGAGAAACATAAAATGGAACTTTAATTGTTGGAACAAAATATATTTTCTAGCCCAGAGACCACAAAGCAGAACAAGGCCAAGATGCAGAACACTGAGTGCCAAACTAGCGTGCAGCTGAGAGCAGTTCCTTCATGACTTTTATTTCAAGTTCTGCTTTTCATTTGGGAATGGCTACTTCTGTCCCTCACATAAATAAATAGATGCCACCACTTAGGTGAAACTAATACCAGCTCAAGGGCTGATCTTCCTGGCTTATCCATAAAGATTCTGGAATGACTGTAAAGTGTAAGATTTAATGGAGTTTTTGTATACCTGAACATTATTTCCAATTCTTTTGGTTGGTGTGTGAGGTTTCCCCATTGTCTCATACTGTAGACAAAAGTTTATCAATTTTAAATTTAATCATCCCAAGCCATCTGTAAGGAGGAGCCTTCCTTAATACACTTTCAAATTAAATATGATTTTTAAAAAGCAAATGAGTGAATTATTGTGTTTCGGGGGAGTCTAAGGGGGTGATTTTTACAAGGTCTTTTTGTTGTTTTTTGGTTTTTTTCTTAGTTATTTTGGGTTTTCATTTCTTTGTAGTACACAACCATAGAGAACAAATAATAAAAGCTAATTAGCTAAGGGCATTTACTATATAATTAGATGCTCTGAGTAGGGAAGACAGAAATATGTTTTATTTAGGGAATATAAGCTTTGTTTTCTTTGTGTATTTGAAATATTACACTTAAAACAAACAGAAATTTCCTTGCAGAAATTTCCTGTCACTGTATGAATTTCATCTAAATACAGAACTATAAAATATTCACCTCTTCAAAAAGTTAATCCTCCTGGAATTCTTAAATTCCACATGAAAAAGGCCAAATGTCAGTGTACTGACTACAATATACAGGCGTATTTTTCTACTTTACAACTTTCTTTTTCAAGATCTCCAGGGAAATTATTCAAGAAGCTGAGTTTCATGTGCTCTGATACCACAACAACAGAAAATGTTTCACCTTTTTATCTTACTGATTGTCTCAGAGAGTGCTCACAATAGCATAACTGAAATATCCTTTTTTTATATAAGGCAGAGTTCAGTGGACAACTTGTCAAAAGATAGCAATTTTCCTTAAAAATATTTTTTGTTAAGTTATTCTCTCTAAAAAAGTTCATTATCTTCAAAACCATATGCAAAAATTATTTTCAAACTAATTTTTTTTCTCACTTCTGAAAATATTTACACTGAAATGTGACCTTTTTCCACTGGAGAAAGAGGCCACATGGTACTGTATGAGTCACATACCTGAAGCCTGTGCCCTTTTCAACATGAGCCCTCAACCATCATAAATACAACTTTCGCTTTCTAAGCTTGTGATAGTTGCTTGACCTTTGCTAGATCTGTAAAAATTCTTGCCAGTTATTTTTGGTTTTAGTAAATGTTCTAAAACGAATAAAGGGTGGCACAAACGCATTTCATACCATTGTGTTTCCTGCAAATATTTCCCTTTAGCGACCTGGTACAGAGTTTTCCTCTTTGCCTTGCACATCTGGCTGAGCATTCTTTGGGCATTTGGATGGGCTCTCCTGCTTGGTACCATGCCCTTGCCACGCCACTGCATCTTTGGTTCAGGAAGAACATTTTTGTTCCTGTACACAGCCTCAACTCAAGCAGGGTGTGCTCTCCTGCAGGGAGGTCACCCCTCTCCACACCCATGTGTGGCAGGTGCAGATGGCAGGAGTATTTTGGTAGTCCGTCCCCAGGGCAGAGCTGACAAGGACTGGAGAAAAGCATTTGCAGTGGAAGCCTTCAGCTCTGTCTGCCTTTCTCACTGCAAAAACCTTGCAGCTCTGAGTTGTCCTCGTCAGAGTGCAGCACAGGGCTCATCACCGTCTGGGCTCTCTAGGATTGCCAAATATGTCCTAGAGGGTCTTTGGCTGTGAGTAGGTGCTGTGAGTGAGTGCTGTGAGTAGGTGCTGCAAGCAGGTGCAGTGCACACTCCTTAATTTTCCCTTAGCCAGCCTGCCATTTTAAATTCTGGTTTAGTTATTTTCACCAATGAGTAGAGAAGGAATCAAATTCCTCATACTGTGAAAATATGTATTTATATTTCTCTTTGAGGAGAATTGAGAAAATAACACAGAAACAGGGTCTTTTAAGGTCTCTGGTATGAAACCTGATGTTATACTTCTGCATAGTAGCACCTGAAAAACCTTAATTCATCATGTTTTCTAATTTCCTCAATCTTTCACGACTTTTGTGATGTATTTCTAAACCCACAGGTCCCTCTGCTTTTTTGTTTATGCTTTGCATAACAAGAGATGCAGCTGATATTAATACATACCTAATACTATTATTTTATTCATTACATTAATATAATTGCTAGAAAACTGAAAGATCACCTGGTACATTGCAGTTAACTCAGAGAATACAGCCACAATAGCATTATAACCAAATGGCCTTGCATTTCTCAGCTATAAAGTTCACTACAGATCTCACATTAAACATTTGCTTGAAAGACAGCCAAGTGAAGATGTGTTTCATTCCTCTGGGATCCAGAAAGCTACCAGCTGTTTCCTACAAAGTGCTCTGCTGTGTCCAACACTGAAGGTCCATATATTCAGTATCCTTTCTCCAAGAACTGCTGGCAGCAGATGCGTACAGAACAGAACAAGAACAGAGCCCACATTAAAGGGCTCTTCCTGTGTTGTAATCCCCTGTTTCCAGCTATCAGTGGGAGTGTCTGACACGAAGCTTGCATCTAATGGCTGCATGGAATAGTCACAAATGGACTTAATCTTCACTAATCTATCCAGATCCTTTCCAGCTCTCTCTATGTTTTTGGCCTCCAAAATGTCTCGTGAGGATTCTTAGAATTTAATATGCATCATAAAGATTTCCTTTTGTTTCTTTTAAACCTGCTGCAGGAAAGCTTCACTGAGGCCCACTAGTTTTTCTGCTCCCAAAAACGACTGATAACTCCTTGCTCACATTTTTCACATCATGCATGATTTAACTGAACATACCCCTCCTCAACTCAGCTGTTTATGTAACTCTAATTTATTTTGCTTTTATATACTTGTTTTCTGCCCTTCAATACAAAAAGATTGTTCTTCTGTTCCAGATAGTTCCTTCACTTTGCTTTTTATCACAGGATATAGCAGAAGAATTCAGTCCAAGTGAGGTGAAGGGAGCAATTTCAATGTCAGAATGACTCTTGCAAAATCTCCGATATTATCTATTCCAAAAATATGTCAAACTTTCTTCCAACACCTCACATCACTTCCCTAGGAACTAAAACCACACCCTTAAAAATAAGAACTTGGTGAAGAAAGATTAGCTTCTGCATGGGATATCCAAGAAGGTCTGCATTCTGCTAGGAGATGGAGAGAGGAATTTCTATGCCCAGGCTCTTTTCCTTTACTCCTGGAAAATTCTAAATGTCCTGTTGGTAATTCTCTCTTTTGATTCAGAAGTAGCATTATGAGCCTGAATGGAACAGGAGAACTGTATATGGGATTTACACAGTCAGAAATCAAATTATTATTCATAATGATAACTCACATCTTGTGGTTTAAAAGATAAGCACAAGAAAAGCAGAACAAAAAATACAGGCAGAGAATATGTCAGAGATTTGCTTCTTAAAGTATATTTTCCACTGTGTGTCTTAATGGATGAAGGCTTGCACACCTGACTTGGCAAATTGTTTCATCCTTTCACAGGTCAGAACAAAGCAACCCAGGTTTTTCTTCTACTGACTCAGCTAAATCATCTTCTCTTAATCCCTGTCTGATGCTCATATTTACGTTAAGGGCAATGATTCACCAACTCTGTTGGCCTTTTCAGCATTCCAGAATCTCATACTTTATTTCCTGGGATCAAATGTGCCAACCCTTACATATTTTGATATCTTCAAACCTTCTTTAAATGTACCCCTTCAAACCTTCTTTAAATGTACCCCAAACCTTCTTTAAATGTATCCCTTTAGACAACCACTCTAAGGCACTTACTTCTCTTGTCCAGTGATGCAGTTCCTCATCTCCAGGACACAAGAAATTGAAGTCAGCACATCAGCCCCACCACTTCTCCCTTGAGTAACAGAGGATGGGCAGGCCAATAGCATTAAGGCTCCTTGGGAGCTGGACTACAATGCAAAGTCACACTTAGGGCATTACTTTCTACTGCTTCTTCATTTGTTTGGGGAATTCTGTTTACTACATTTCCCCTTCACACTTAAAACTTAAATCAAATTCATTAAATTTTATCCCTAGGAGGGCTAGAACTGTATTTAAATAAGTAAATGTTTTACATTATAAACTACAGACACTGTCAAGAATCAAATCGAGTATATTGTTTTCTCATTTTTTGTGTAGCATATTCAAGTATCACACTGAAGAAAGTATCTGAAGTTCTATACTTTATTTAAGAGAGGCAGAAAAATCTTAATTACTTTAATAAGGCTTATTAGTGTTATCCAGATATGAGCTGAGGGGTGGGCAGAATAACATCAATAAATGGTCATGAAGAAGTTAAAATTTTCTCAGCATCAACTATGTCTAAAATCATGATCTGCATCATACCACATTTCCTATAAACTCATTCCACGTATTGTGTTCCTTTTATTTTTATGTCTGCCACCCCATAATTCCTATGGAAGAAAAACAAAACCCACCCTCCACAGTCAAAACTTACTCAATAAAAGAATACTCAACTGTATACATAAGAGAACACTACGAGACTGCCATTTGGGAAAGTTATAGCCAAGTTCTTGGCCTAGAGCATAGTTCATCTGGCCTTTTCTTCCCCTATGTAACACCCTGGTGGAAGCACATAGTTACTGTTTAGATCCACTACAGGACAACAAGAGTTCAAGAAAGGTTCTTGTGGCCAGAGAGCAGTTACCTGCTGTGCCATGAAGGTGCTGGTTGCTTTGTTACCTCAAGAGACAAGCATCAGACAGAGATTTCTCATCAAAAGGACCACGAGTGCTGTGAAAGAAGTGAAATAGCTGCCTAAGAAATGACATTTGAGAGGGTGAGTGAAATCTGCATGGGTCCATGAAGATGACAAGAGGCAGCTGAAGGTTTATAGAAAGAATATGTTGGGCTTAACCAAACCCAGGCTTGATGCTGTTCGGCTGACTACCCTGGTGTCCCTGCTTTGGGCCACTTGAAGAAGAGTGGTATCAGAGCTAGAGACTCCAGGAAGCATTTGGGATGTGACCACAACATGAAATAGCATTTTAAAGAAAGAGAGAAGTTGATGCTTAGGCTTGTGTATGAGAGGGTTTTATGTGTTCAGCATTTTTTTACTCAAAGCGAAAAAAGGGAGGGGAAAAGTTTTAGCAGAAATTGTAGAGTAAGAAAAAGAAAGAGAATGGTTTGGTTTATGGGGACTCAGTGTCTGTGCTTATGAATAACCTGGTATCTGCCTCTGATGGAGGAAAAGAAGAGGTTATAATATTCCCTTATTTAATATGGACCATTAATTCACATGGGCAGTCTGTTGAATCTAACAGAAGACATGGCTGGCATCAGTAGAAGATGATATAGGAAGCTCTGGAAGAATTATGAGAGGACAGTCCATAGAAATAGTAAGAGAATAGGAAAGAATATCCAAAAGATTAATAAAAAGCAATCTTTGAGAAAGAGTCATATTATATGAAAAAGTAGAATAATCGATCTTGCAAAAAACATCCTAAGGTCAGGCAAAAGGTCAATCTTTATATGAGACTGGACTAGAAGCCGCTGAATTTGCTAAGAAAATGTCTTGTGTCACAGATCTGCTAAATAATGTTTGTGTGTAAACAAAAGAGTTCTTTTATTAGCTCACTTAAGATTTCATCCTGCTTAAAAAACAGAATCATAAAATCCACAGGGAGATCCAGGATATTTTCCCCTCTTTATCCTTACATATTTACAAAAAAAATGAAATAGTGGATCATGATTACCCCACTTCAGTATCACTAAACCAGGGAACTGGCAACGTTAGCATTCAAGTAGCAGGATGCACTACATTTATATGCAAACATGTGTGAGGAAGGACATTATCTCAGAGGGAAAAGTTTACAAATATAGTCTGCTCACCACAGCTGAAAGAGTTTGGACTGAGATGAGAGTGAAAATAGTGAAAAACAATAGTCATAAGGAACAGTTATGCATCTCCAGGGCAGGATTAGAAGGCAGAGCAGGAAGCATTTATGCATGAAAAAAGGAGAGTTGTAAGAAAGCACACACATTAATCGTGGGGATTTCAATTATGCTGACATTTACTGGAACACAAGTGACAAGCAAAAGCATGTTCTAAAAGCTCTCAAAGCTGCTGCCATATGGAACTTTCTGCTAAGTCAACCAAAGGCATCTTCTAATCAAAGCTAAATTCTAGGTTCTTTCTGTGAGGTGGCGCAAGAAACTGTCCAAGCCAGCTCCAGATGGATGAAGTCATTGGAAGAACTACAGGTTGCAGACACAAAGCAAGCCTGAATTTGTTACCCATCAGCTTTACCAGCACCCTTATTTTCAGCAGTTTTCAGAGATTCGCTTTCCATTGGTGCCCACCATTGGCCTCTTAGGATGGTAAAATATGTGGAAAAAATAAAATTAGAGAAAGAGCAAGAAGACCACTTCAAAATATTTTCTGTTAACTATCTAGGCAGAAACCTTAAAATCCATCAGGTCAGCAAGAAGGGTTATTAGGTAAAAAAGCATCAATAAATGATGGCTTCGCTTATCCTTGCCGAATTCATCAAACAAACTGAATATCCTCTACTCAGAGCAGATATGAGATGACTTCTAAGAAAGAAAAAAAAGAAAAATATCTTGGTGAGTGGTGAGTGTTCCCAGAAAACAGAAAGTGTTGTTCAGAGTGGTAATGATTGACCTTGTTCCTGTAAGTATTTTGTACCTAACTTGGTTCTGACAGATAATTCTACAGCTCTTATAGACAGTCTTCGTTGCTTTATTCAATGAGTGATTCGCACTTTAAGACCAAAGCAAACATATAGCTAACTCTCCATATTTTATTGCAATGATGTTATTCACCCTTGTAAGCACTCTACTAAGCAGGATCAAGCCAAAACTTTGATTGGAGGAAAAAAATAAAGAAAACTTTTCACATTTCAGGTTTATACCTACACAATTAGGAGGAGCAAAGAAATAACTTTTTTAGAGCCTCTAATTCTTAATTTACAGCCAACTCTCTTCCATTTGCCTTCCCTGTATTTTCCTTCCCTATATCAATTTTTTGCAGAGGACTAACTTATATAGGCAACTATATTTACTTATTTTAAAATATTTATCAAGGGGAAAGTGAGCCCCACCTTCATAAAGCTTGATGGCAGCACCAAGGGCAGTACAGAGTGCAGGGGAATGTGGTGTGTTTTTATGTAAGTCCCAAAGGCAGAGTCTGTGTTGAGGGAAGAGGACATGCTGTGGAGCACAAAGAAAAGCCAAGGTGGTTAATTGCTCTCATGCAGTCTCATTCTGGACAGAAAAGAAACAGATAAGAGTGTAGGTAAGCATGTTCCTCCTCCTGAACAACTCTGGTTACCTCCATGCTGGAAAAGGCAAGAGGTTAATTTTATCACTTAATAACACTAAGCAAAATTTATTTTTATGCAAAGAGGGTCACTAAGAGGTTCAAGCAGGAAGCAATAGGTATAAATGATACTGAGATCCTGTGCTAATGGCAATATCACGAATAATTTGACTTAGGCCATGTATTTCATCTCATCAGAGAAACACCACTTGTTCTTTTCTAAACTTTGGAACCAACTCTGCCAAAATGCCAAAAATCTCATCTTTAAATACTTCTGGCTGTTATTTATTTCAGAAAGATGGCATGAACAAACGCATACATATATATATATTTATATACATTCATGCAAAAATTTATGAATAAGCATAATAAGACCTGAAGGAATTCAGAAAAGTACAGGTCCATGTACTAAGAAAATACGTCTCATCAAGCCTATTTTTCAAATTAGGCAAGAGAATAAACTGCTCCTCAAGTTTGTATAAGAAAAATAAATAGTTATTACAAAATAGATACAGAAATAAAGAGTGGTTAAACATTTTTAAGGGATGGTAGAGAACAATCTGACCCAAAGATTCACCTCAGTTTGAAAACTAAGCAGGTATTTCAGATCTCTTTACAATCAACATAAAGAAGCCATTTACTAGACTGGAGCAGGGATAAGCAAAGGTGAAATCCTCAAAAGATGTGCACACATGCAAAGTGCTTCAAATGGGGCTGGTTCCACAAAGATAAGGAGACACTGGATAATTTTATTTTTTTTTAAGACCAAATGGGTCAGCTAGTGAGAATCTAAGATTCATTAAATTGCTGGACAAATTATTTCAGAGTAACTGATAATCCAGTGTAACAAGTCTGGAACACAGTAAAAATTCAGGAAGAATGGAAACTATAAATCTTTTCAAAAAGGTTACATGGCATCAGCCCCAAGCATAGTGGTGGAACAGATGACACAAGATTGTATTAACAATGAACAAAACAAAAACAGCAGATTTGAAAAATAATCAGTACCAATCATTATAATTTAATGAAAAAATAATCACAGTAAAAGCAAATCAGATTTCACTTTTTGAGTGAAAATTACATGCTTGATTAATAAAGGCATCTGTACTTTTTTATGTTTAGATTTTTGGAAATATAAACCACTTGTCTTACTAAACAGAAATACCTCATCAGGGGTATAGATTAACAAATAAATCAAATATTCATTTAAAAAATTCAACATTGATTAGAAAATGAAAATTAGTTGCATTTCTCAAGGACATTTGACATTCAACATTATAAATAACTATCAGATGCTACAAACTACATACTGTTCAGGAAATCTACTAATGGAATGACTGAGAAAACATCAAACAACATCAAGGTTTAAATGGCCATATAAAATATTTGGATTTTCATCCAGAGAAACACATCTATATATCACAGAATCATTGAACTCTGATTGGAGGCATGCCTGGAGGTTATTTACTCCAGCTTTCTATCCAAAGCACAGCAAACTCTTGCATGAGGTAAAGTAGCTGTAGTTTTGTCTGGCTTTCCATCCCCTCCAAGGACAGAACCTGTTCCAGTGTTGCATTATCCTCCAAAAGAAAGTCTCCTTCCTAATGTCATGACTAGCAAACATCCCAAAATGCGGTCTTTGGCCTCTTTATGCCTTCTGCCATCAGTGAAAAGAACTTGGCTCCAGCATCTTTGTAGCTGCCAGCAACTATCTCCAGGTAGTTCTTAGACCTCACCTTAGCTTCCTCCTGACAGGTTAAGGATTCCCAACTCCATCAGCTTCTCCAGGCAGATCCCATGCCTGATGCCCCATACCATTTGGTAACCTTCTGCTGATGTCAGCCATTCTCTGAACAGCTTTTATGAAGAGAAAACCCAAAACTGGAAGCAAACTTCCAGTACCACTGGTGCTGAGCAGAGGAAACAGATTACTTCTCTCCATCAATTGGCTTTACTTCTACTCATCAGGGCCATGAGAACACTGTGAATCACAGCTGTCCCTGGCCAGAATTAATTCTATTGTCATTGTTTTGCCTCCAGTATGGAAATGTGTGCTGTTCATTGAAATTTGTAACCTTTCTTTTGACACTGTCCTTAGGATACTCCTGACCAAAGTTTAGCCACTCACTATTCAACTCTCCACATTTAATGCTCCGTTTAAACTTTCATGTTCTATTTACGTTTTCTAAGGAATTTTATTCTCCAGACTGTTGATAGCATTATTCAATAATAGAGGCTTCTCTATTTGTGCTGGACACACAATATTTATCCACTCATTCCCAGGCATCAAGTCACCACCCACCTTAAAGAGCCCAATCATACTGTCCAGAGGTTGCCTTCTAAATGAGGATGTTGAGGGAGGTGGTATCAAAAGCTTTACTGAATTCAAGTTTCAGCTATTGCTCACTGGTCACCCACATTGAAAATCATTTAATCATACAAGACAGCCATGCTGGTAGAGCATGTTTTCCCTTGGTAAAATAGGTAGATAATTTCTGACTTTTTATCCTTCGTATACTTGGAAATTAATTCCAGAAGGACAGACACCATTATATTTCATTTTTTTCCGTCATCACAAACCTCTCCTAGTTGCATTATTTTTATAGATAACAGGAATCCACCTTGCACTCATAGAAGCAAGTGGTAAACCCATGAGCAAACTATGTCATAGACCACAAAGGTAAAGCTGTAGTCAGGACTTTCAGATAAAATAATAAAGCCTGATCTGTCTTGCTAAAGCTAGAAAGACAGCAGTGAGAAACAAGATAGAAAATATGATGTTGTCTAGATATGAGATATTTTTTTAAAGTATGCTGGATTATTCTAGGTGTTTCTGATATCCCTGCTATTATGAGGATTTTTGAATACTTCATAATGCAATATATAGCAATAAAATAACTGGGAAAAGCAGCAAATACCTTTCAGTCAGAGTTTTACTGTTTATTTTATTTCAAAGATGATATAGAGAGTTCTATGCTCTTTAAAGGCAGCACCCATGGGCTTCAGAAAGGGAGAGTTGGGGTGATTAGCTTCTATAAATTTCTGTGAAAGGTTTAACAAGAGCTATTGCATTATATTAATTAATGAAGTCCATGGCACTTGACTTGGCTCAAGATATTAGTAACTGGGTTAAATACAAGACATCCACAGACCAGGGAAGATGACAGAACAGCTGCTTTTGCTCCTTTTCTCTATGAATCTTAAGTTTTATGGTGGTATCAAGATTATTCTGAGAATGTTAAACATAATATAGCCAGTAAATCTATATCAGAATACCAAGAAAATCTTCTGAAACTTCTTTCATAATATTTGACTACAGAACAGAAAGCCAAATGAAATGGAAAAGAGAGGATCTCTTCCCCATACTAAAATAAAAGCTAAGGCATTAGCACTATGATCAAAACATTGAAGAGTTTAATGTAATAAACAGCTTTTTAAAAAAAGAATTTCACCTTCATGTCAATGTGCAGCTGTAGCTGTAGAAAAGGTGTTTTGTTGCATTAGAGAAGTAAAAATAATTTAGAAAATTCCTAACTTCTTTATGTAATAAGGGTTAGGACTGGGTATCAATATATCCCTGTGGTCAGGGAGACACCCACTCACGTCAAAGTAGAGAAAGCTCTTAATATATTAATTAATCCCTATTTGAACAACAAATCTCATTCTGAGTTTTCAAAAAAACCCCATAATAAGTTGTTTTGTTAGCAATAGATAACCAAGCATATTTCTGTGGAGCAGTAACTCTCTCCTGCCTTAACACTTTGATAGCACTTGAGATCTTTCCCAGGACAACAATTAATAGTCACTAATTACTAGTAAAACAATCTTGGCAAATATCAATCCAAGTCAGAATAAAAATATGTAGAGAAGTTTGACATTTCATGTTTTTCCTGCACTTTTCAAGTGACCTTGGATTTTCAAGGTGCTAATGAGATCTCAAAGGAGACTGATGCAAGCTCCCCAGAAACTGTCTGTAAAAGAAACAGTGACAAAGTGGTAGATAGCCAAAAATACCTTTTTCCTTATACCAGACTGTGCTCAGCTGGCTAGACAGCTTATGTGGTTTCTGGATAGCATGCCAAACAGGGGACAAAAAGTGGAGAGCATTGTTTGAATGGGATTCCTGGGGAGAGGGGTGGAAAGAGTAATTTAAAAAGGGCAGGAGAAGCAGGAGCTGAAGACATTGAGGTTAAATCAAAACATGTAAAGCTGTACAAAACACAGTTTCCCTAACTTTGCTTTTCAAAGAACTCCTTGTTTTCCTGAAGAGTGGCTGTGCCCACTGCCACCCCAATGCCAGGTTAGGTTTTGAATCCTGAGTCTCAAATGGCCCCGTTCTCGCTTGGCAGAGCTGCCAGACAGGGATAAAGGGGGAAGACTGGAACAGAGGGACAGGAATGTCTCTGTCCCCTCACACACACAAAGAAATAGAGCAAGACTGCAGATAGAGAACAGTGGTAGGGGCCAGGTTGTCCCCTGTTAGTCACAGGGGCTGTGGGAATGATGCAGGGTCAGTAAGACACCCATACATATAGAGCCTTTTAAAGCCCTCAAGCTTCTTTTAGACCACAGATCTGATTTACATATGCAGCACAGTCCCCATTCAGAGAGTGTGAGTGAAACTTGAGCCAAACTGCTTTGTTTTGCTGCTTGCCTTGTACCACTGAAATTTCCCTTGCAGTAAATTACCATAGATAAACAAGAAGTGTCTTAAAAATTAGCATCTGATTGCCCTCAAATTGAGCCCTGTTTTTTACCCCAGAGAGTTCAGTTGAAGGAACAAGAAAATACAATGACAGTTTCACTAGAATACTTTGTAAGAAAGATGACATAATTGAGAATCCATTCCCTTATGTAACAAGGATTGATAGAAAATTTTACAATGGAATTCTGTGAAAAGAATCAACAAATGCAACCCTCAATATTCATTTTCTTGGTGTATTATTTACCTAGCTTTAGCTAATATAACAACCACAAATCCAGGTGGGGAAAATCAGCCTTGCTTCACAACAAAATATTCTTTTGCTTCTTGTGACTTAAACATGTAGTAAATTAGAAACAAACAAAAAAACCCACAAACTTTCAATACCATGGAATGGTGCACAGATAACACTGCTGTGGAGGCCAAGCCTTCCAGCAGATTTAACACAGCCATGACTGCACCAGAGGAAAGTTTGGGTAAGTGAAATGGGTCACTGAACTCTGTCAGCAACACAGAGATGCCCAGTGCCTAAAGGAACCTCTGTGACCCCCAGATGGCAGCTGATAATCAAGAAATAGCCCAGTCTCCTTTAGGTACCTCTCTGATCCCTGCCATCCCTATGCAGATATCTCAGGTACCTGTGGCACCCAGTGCACCATGGCATACCCAGAGTGGGTATTCAGGATCCTCCCTGAATAACCAAATTGGCAAACGAAGTTCTGGATTATGACTATGGCACAAAACAGAGAACCATGTGATTTTCTTAATGAAATAAGGAAAAGTATTTTATCAGCAAAATACTTCACATTATTTTTCTTAATATATTACTTGAATGAATTATCAAACATATTGCCAAATTGGATGGAAAATCCTAAACCAAAAGCCAATATTTTTTACAGAAAAAATTAAAAAGGGGTTAAAAATTATGTTCTAATGTCTCCAGACCAAAGAAGAGGGAACATAATTAAAAGGGGGGAAAAAACCAAAACAAGGTCGGAAGAAAACAAGCAAATATGTATAAATCTTTAGTAACTTAGAGAAATGGTGGCTGTAAACATCTTGAAAGCAGAATAAAGGTAGTCAGTCTTGACATGAGGACTACAGCACTAAGAACCCAATGGGACAATGAACATCCTGCAGAAGACAGAAAGACATTCTTCCTTCATTAAAACTCCCAAGACTGCAGAAATTATCTAAATTTTTCTATTTGGGACAAAAAAGGATCTGAATTTCCTGTCCTTGTCTTCTACTAACTCTCACTCTCCACTGTCCAAGAGTCTGTACATTCTATCTATGCAAAACTTTTCTGTATTTAAATGTGTTTGTATTTTTTATATGTCATCTTTTGCCATGCAATATCTGGTTTCTGAATGCCCCTTAATTTATACTTTCATTATAATAATTAACTACACACAATAGTGGGCTGGAATTGCTCCTCAGTACAGGAAATGATCACTGTGAAACCGTCACCCTTCTATCACTGCTTCACAGCTCACACCTTAGCTCACATTTAAGAGAAGCTTCACCCTAAAGAAGCCTGTGATTTCCTACAATCTCTTCTCTCTTCCCCCTGAAGTTCTTGCTCTCAGATAAAAAGTAGCCCCAGATCCTGCTTAAACTGATGTATTTTAGCTCACACCCCAGTTTTTGCATTCAGGGACTGGGCAGTGACCAGATCCTATGTTTGAAATTTCCTTTCATGCCTTCTCCTCTCTACACCTGAGAGCACTCTAACCTGCCCCTGCATCCTTCACTCATGAAATTGCCGTTGGCATTTACTCTGGTTGTACTATCCAAGGAGTTGTAAAATAATTTCAAATATATTTCTGAATAGATATTTGCACTTTTAGGCATTCATGATTACAAATTTCAGGTAACATTACTGACAACACCACAGCTGAAGTGTTTCTATCCCCAGGATTTGAGACCAGAGCTCAGTAAGGGATTTGCTCCCACACATTCTTCTAGGGCATTGTTGTCAGGACTAACACCTTCACCATTCATCAGTCATTTCAAATACACGGCTATGGCAATAACAATTACGTGGGTTTGGTTTGTTTTGCTTTTTCCACTCAAATATTTTTGTCTTCCTAATTTATTCCCCTTTGCACACAGAGCCTCAGTCATTTCCCTCATACAGGCTTGGGTAAATCTCTGATAACACTGCAGCATGTCCCACCTACACCATATTGAATTGACACTGAAATTATTTTCATAATGTCTATTTACAGAGAAATCTTTTATGAAGTTTATAATAAGACAGAGTACTGCATTACAAGTCTGAGTGATATATAAGATTTTTTTTAATGTCAGATACTTGCAGGCAACCTGAGTAAGTATTACAGTAGGTTTGCATAGATCATTGAAAAATGCTCTCTGTGAAAATATACAAAGAAAAATAAGCTAATTCACTCAAAATGCATGCAGAGTTTGTTAAATTTGCCCTTGGTTTTGAATCAGGTGGAGAAAAAGATTTTTACCTTATAAAACAGGAATCACAAATCCATCTTGCCCTTTCTTGCTTCAGCTCTTTTTTTCTTCTTCTAGTTGCCTGCTTATTCTTTCTGTAGTTTATCTTTTCTGTCATCTGCTTGTTGGAAGCATGGATTCAAATTAAACCAGGTGGCAAGGAGAAATTTTTCTCCCTTTAGAGACACACAAAAGTGAGGCACAATTTTCTAAATTCTATTGGTTACATATTAATTCAGAGTTCACAGAATTTCAAAGGAAACCTCATTATTTTTTGCACTAAACAAAGTCCCTTTGATTTAAGCACTGAAAAAACCAATAAAATCGCCCATAAGTTAGGATATGCAGTTTGAACAGATAGACTGGATTAGGGCCCAAAACTTGCTCTTTTAGGCAAAATATTCCATATTTATGTAAGCGTGAAGTTATTATTTAAAAATAGAAATATATTAAACTGGCATGTACAGAATATTTTCTGTATTTGCATAAGCCAGTCCTCATTTTCTTTGCACAAAAGAAAAAAAAGTATAATTTACTTCTTTTGACAGAATTTTTTGTTCTTTGTTGGCCTAATAATACATCTGTCTTTGACCAAGCCTTCTAAATATAAAGATTCAACATGTATTGAAAATTTGCAGCTTGGTTTTACCAGCGTTGCTCAGTCTAGCTACCAGTACTCTCTTCTTTCTCCAAATTCTCAAGCAAGAGAAAGCACTGGCATACTTTTAATTTCTTATTAAACAACTTTAGACTCTCCTAAAACTGTGCGTTTGAGGTTTGTTTTGCAGTTTTAAATAGCTGAGGACATGCCTGCAGGCAAAATGCAATACCAGCATTCCTGTTGTCAGTGAATGCTCTTGTATCAAATACCCACTGACTTCACATGGAGAGGCTTTGAAGCATCAGAACCTCCCCATTCTTCCAGAAGAGTTTAATATCATTAACCTACACAATTTTGTTAAAAATATGAGAAAATAGACAGCATTTTGGAAAAGTGGAATGAAAAAAAAGTTCTCTGAAGATATGGAATGGTAACAGTTGGCTGATTAAATGGACAGAATGTACTTTAAAAAGATGCCAGGGCTTAAGAAAAATAAACCATCAATTAGCTTTGTTCAGTCTTTGTACTTAAATCCTTACTGCTTTAAAAATAGTCCTGTTAAACAGGATGCAGAGTTATTTAAACTTAAATACTATTAGTTCTGGGATCCAAGATGAGGAACAGACTCAAAACTTATCTGGTTATTGCATGTCCTCTGACCCAAAACTATTTCTATTTGTATTCTCAATACAAACCCAGTATAAAAGGATTCTCACTGTTTAACCATCAAAATCTCTGGATTTTAAAATCATAGATAAGTATAAAGGGTATGTTCTTTTTTTTAATTAGAAATTTATTGTTTTGTGGGGTATTTTTAGAACAGTTTCGGGGATTTATTTTTGATTATTTGATTTACTATACTGTTATTACCTGGTATTCCTTATCAGCCTACTTACACTCTTCATGTTATTTTCAGTCTCTGATCTATGCATAAATTTAAAACATTTCATAGAAGAGTTTCTTAAAATCTTTCAAGAAGTTGTTCTTTGAGTACTTTCCCACAATTAAAGGATTTTATCACCATATTGACAAAACTTTACAAATGTATCCATTATCTATCTATGGGCAACTGGCCCACGGGAAAAGCATTAGTAAAAATTGTGGAGTGATTCCTAAGAAGGAATCAAGACGCTTCATGCCTGATCCAATTTGGACAACCACCACAAAAGCAGCAGTGTCAGCCAAAGACAGGAATAAACAATCTGTAAAAGATAGATTGCATAGCCACCTGAAGCAATAATTGGCCTGCAGGTACCTCAATAGGAGAGATTCAATTTCTCAAAGTTCCTTCTTATCTTTCGGCTCATATGCAGGAACATGATGTGCAGCTGAGAACTTGGCATTGACCAAAGGAGAAAAGAAGATTTCCAGCTGGTTCCCTAAAATTCTTCCTTTCATCAAGAAGCACAGTGTGGTTAATATCAAAAGAAGAATTCAAATGGATTAGCAGAGATCCAACTTCCTCTTGCAACAAATACATGAAGAGCATTTAGTGAAGAGCACTATCTTGTTGCCCAGTAACATCTCTAGATACTAATTTTTGGGCATAAACCTGAAGGTAAAGAGAATGGTTAAGAGTCATGACAATGAACAAGCTTTGTAGGTGGAGAAAAATTACATTGTCAAATGTTTACAGACATAACCACTGACCAACCAGTTTAAATTTCCCAAAATGCAATTAAAATTGCATGTCTTCAGCTGCCCAAAGGTAAAAAAGCATTTTGAAGAATGACCATTATCTACATGGGAAGTTTTGAAAACAGACAAATCTTTGTAACTCAAAATAAATGGTTGATTGTCTAAGCTTCAGTCAAGCACAATCTTTTCAATGGTAAGAGAGCTTCAGAGGAGGGATAGCCAGCCAAACTGCAAGTGGAGCAGGGATCAATACCCACTCCAATGTACATGCTTCAGCTGAATAACCATTACAGTCTGAGTGCAGTACAGAGGAAGGAAATCAAAGAGGTAGAGAGGAAACATGCCAAGCAGGTCACCCACTACATACTTGAATTCCCTCTTAGGACTCAGTTATCACATTGTATTGAAAAGATTATGCTTGTTCATGACATCAGTGGAGAGACTGGGCTGTAAAGATGTCTATAAAATCTTTTCCTCTCATAACCATGGAAAAAATCAAGATCGGGTGAGGGACTGGGAGATAAATGGTACAAATAGCTAAGAGAGTTGGCTCACATCCTCCTGAACTCTTGCCATAAACAATGTCTGAGAATGGCCAGAGGCTCCTCCAGGAGAGGAGCTGTGCATGTTCCAATGGCAGAAAACTGCAATTTCCAGAACAAGCTCTGTGTGAATTACAACAAGGTCAAGCCGTCCAAACTTGCACTTTTCTGAAGATCCCAGGAGAACACAATCAAAATGCCCATATCTAATTTCATCATTATTACTGTCTCAAATCCTCAGTGAACTTACAAGGAAACTGACTTGGCAGATCTGACAGCTGCACTCAGAATCAGCTGGGAAAGTGTGCTGGGTGGCAGAGAGATAACAGAGATAACATCATTTTTAAGCTTTACCACACCAAGGCAACCCTTGGTTGTGGTAAACCCTGATTTTCTTCTTTGCTCAGCGTAGCTCCCCGCCTGTCCTGTTACCTTGCAGAATCAATCAGTGGTAGCACCTAAGTGACACATGAATCTACTCTTAAACATAGGATTTGAAAATAGGAGGAACACAAGTACAGCCTAAACACTGTGTTCTCAAAATGTCCCCAGTACTTCCAATTCAGATGATGGGAGAATTGTTTTTAAAAACATTCTGCATTCTCTGTCTTTAAAAAACATCAAATTGATATAAATAAAGTCTTGTTCTCATTTTATGAAAATAAAGGATTTGTTTAAAACTCCAGATACTCACCAGGAGCACTGAGAATACTAATAGCATTTGGATTTTATAATGATGAATTAACAAGTAAACAGGAAACCATAACTTTTACAGTCTCATGGGGCAGCTCAGGAATGAGAGTTCTGGCCCAACATACATCTCTAGTACATCTCTATGCATACTAAATAACTACACTTTACATAAACACATATATGTTTGAGCACGCACATGTGCCAAAGGAGTCAGAGAAAAAATTCCATATTAGCTTAAATAACAAATAAAAATAATTTAATTGAATACAGTACTAGGGTAGTACAGTGAAAATTTCAAAATCTAAGTTTCCACGTGAGTTTGCACAGAAAACCTTACATTTATCTTCTCTCTGCTACATGCCAAGACAGAGTTTCATTCAAATATCACGCATTTATTACTCCCCCAGAGAGTCTCTAACCATTTAGTGCACAGGATGGACTGTTCTCAATGAAAAAAAAAACCACTTAATGAAAACAAATAAAAATATCTAAACAGCTAAAAATATAATCTCATGGTTTATTTACATGGTGTTATCAAAAATCTGTTCTGAATGCAGAATGAGTTCCATAATGTCTTAATTCCATGGAGTTCATCAACATAATAGGTAATTTATGGTAAAAAGTTTTTAGTAAAATAAGCTTAAGGAAATATAAATTAAGAAATTTAAAATTAGCAAGATAGATGTATAGGTTACAACTCAAAACCAAGTCACAAAATCACAAAAGATATCTTCTCTTCTTCAGCAATCCTCTGTCCTTCAACATTATTGGCCACAAAGAAGGAAGGGATTCAGCTGGGAGCAGCTGCCTTTATGATACAGCCCAAACTCACCCTCCAAGCACTGGATACCCTTGGAAATAAATGGCAGAAACGATTAGCACTCCTGCAGCTCAGAGTTGTGCACCAGTGCACACAAGTATGTGTGTAACTCCTGTAAAAGCAGCTGGGTTCAGAACTGGCTGGATGGCCGGGCCCAGAGAGTGGTGGTGAATGGTGTCACATCCAGCTGGCGACCAGTCACCAGTGGTGTCCCTCAGGGGTCTGTGCTGGGGCCAGTTCTGTTCAATATTTTTATTGACGATATGGATGAGGGCTTAGAGTCCTTTATTAGCAAATTTGCTGATGACACTAAATTGGGAACTTGTGTAGATCTGCTAGAGGGACATAGGGCTCTGCAGAGAGATTTGGAACGGTTGGATGCATGGGCAGAATCAAACGGGATGAAGTTCAATAAGTCCAAGTGCCGAGTCCTGCACTTCGGCCACAATAATCCCCTGTACCGATATAAGCTGGGGACGGTGTGGCTGGGCAGTGCTCAGGTGGAAAGGGACCTGGGGGTGCTGGTTGACAGTCGATTGAATATGAGCCAGCAGTGTGCCCAGGTAGCCAAGAGGGCCAATGCCATCCTGGCCAGTATCAGAAATGGAGTGGCCAGCAGGAGTAGGGAGGTCATTCTTCCCCTGTACTCGGCACTGGTGAGGCCTCACCTGGAGTGTTGCATCCAGTTCTGGGCCCCTCACTTTAGGAGGGACGTTGAGTTGCTTGAGCGTGTCCAGAGGAGGGCAACGAGGTTGGTAAGGGGCTTGGAGTACAAGCCATATGAAGAACGACTGAGGGAGCTGGGGTTGTTTAGCCTGGAGAAAAGGAGACTCAGGGGCGACCTCATCACTCTCTACAACTTCCTGAAGGGTGGCTGTGGTGAGCTGGGGGTCGGCCTCTTTCTCCGGGCAACAACAGATAGAACAAGAGGACACAGTCTCAAGCTGCATCAAGGGAGATGCAAGTTAGAATTAAGAAGGAAGTATTTTACAGAAAGAGTGATCAGATACTGGAATCATCTACCCAGTGAGGTGGTGGAGTCATCATCCCTCGAAGAGTTCAAAAAAAGACTGGATGTGGCACTTGCTGCCATGATCTAGTTGAATTGTTAGAACATGGGTAAGACTTGATGATCTTACAGGTCTCTTCCAGCCTTGAATTTCTGTGATTCTGTGATTCTGTGTAATGGCACAACTCAGCACGAGGCTTTCATCCATCATATTTCCAACATCCCGTGTCTCCCCCTGCCCCAGTGCCTCCTTCTTCCTTCACAGCACCACAGCCACCCTGCCATCTGCACAAGGCCCCTTCCCCAAGTCTGATCTCCATCTTCTCTTTCCTGCTTGCGGCCTTGGATCCAGAGTGCCAGGTCCTGGCCCAGTGCCACGGCAGCTCCCGGCCGTGCTGACGTGGTGTGTCCCACGCCACTCAGGAGGGGACAGGTTCAGAGCTGGCAGGACGGTGGTGCTGGCAAGGGTAGGAGCACACACATCATTGTCACGGGAAAAACGAGCTGCCACCTGTCCCACGTCTGACCATCTGCAAACAGGTTTCCAAATGCATAACGTGGGTGCATTTACAAAGGATCAGCCATAGTGACCACCTTCAGTGCCACAAACATTCTCTGCTGTCCTTGCTCCCAAACGAGCAGGTAAAAAATTGCACATATTTCTAGAAGAGTAAAATAGACAAGATCCTTCAGGGTTTTTAAGTCTATCCATTCTCCTTACCCACTACCATTCCTTCCTCTCTTGCCCTTTCCCGCCCGTCCCCCCCACAAGAATAAATCTTTTACTGTGCAAAGTTAAAAACAAATTAAACTTTGGAAAAGCTATAAGTCATTGAAAACAGTATTTTATAATGGAAATTGCCAGGTAATTTTACCTAGAGCCATTTCTGCTTCAGCTGCCTTTAATAACTGTGATGAGCTGGACTAGGCATTCAGACCCTGGGGTGACAGGAGCAGTTAGGATGGACTGCATAGCTTTTGGGAAAGGCATTAATCACGAAGTTCCAGCCATGTGATCTGTGGAGCACTTGCCTGTCATCCACAAATAGCTGCTTGATTATGTGGTGCTAAACCTCCTCATTTCCCACTGCTGGAGTGCACTAAATATTTCCTAATATTTGTCTCAACATACGCCAGGTACCACAGAAAGACATATTAGTATAATGCTTTGGATGAAGGGAAAGCTGGAGTCTTCACCAGTGGAAGGGAAGCATGTCTGCACGACAAGCCCTCTCAGAGGACACACTCTATGCTATGAAGTGGTGGGGGCCCTTACTGGACCATGAAATTCCCTGGTATTTGTAGAATATTTATAGAAGAGAAAACCTTTCCCCCATCCTTTTGCTTCTCCCCAGCTCTGCAGCCAGTGGTTTACTGCATCAGTAGGGAAACAGCAGAGTCATTCCCTGTGATCCTTAAGCCTTACTTATTTCTGTGGGAGTCCTCCACATCAGTGTGCTGTTAACATTATTATCTTACTGAATCTAAAACACAGCTCTGAACCAATGAAGAGGAGAATAAATTATATTCCAGCCGAAACCAGGACAACATGCATTGAGAAACATCCTTCTATCTTTTTCAATTGCAATTTAAAAAAAAAATCCTTCAGGGTCTTGCTCAACTTTATCTGAAAAACTTCTCCAAGACAAAGAATTGCACTAAAAGAAGTTCCTCCTTCACTCTGCATATTCATTGCAGTTTCAATACAGGCCCTTTATTGTAAACATAGACAAGAGAGAAAGGGAAACAGAAAAGCAGAACTAGCTATGATCTCATCCACATCCATGCACTGAAGGGAACTGTACAGGGTAGAGCTGAGACAAGGGGGGCAGAAAAACAAAGAAGCAGTAACTCCTCAGGCTATCTCAAACAGACAGCTATGCACAAACTCACCACAAATTTAGGACTTCTCAAACCAGGATGAAATTACTTGCTCTCATTTACAGCATTGTCTGCCTTTGCAGGATACCCTGCAATTTCTACACAAATAATCTTCATTTATGGACTGGTACTCCAAGTTACAGAGAGCCTCTCTGCATTCAGAAGATCATTTTGTTTCCAAACATGGAGGAGGAGAAGGAGAACTTGTGATCTTCCTCTTTAAAACATATCTGCCAGGGATGGTCAGAAGAGGAAAACAGGAAGAAAGAGAAAACAGCCATCAGTGCAAAGCAGATGAATGAACCCAACTACAGATATTTAGATACTTGACATTGCAAGTACAAGTCAAAAAAATTCCAGAAATATCTATATACACACATACAGAGAAATTTAATATAAAATATATATATTAATGCATTAGTATTTTCAAAACACATTTATACCTACATGTTTATGTGCAAATTTCTATGGATGCATGTACACAGTAAAAATTGAGTAACAATTGCAATTTTGGATATATTGTTTTTATCACATATCTTACATGGTATCAAAATATATGTAAAAATTTAACTTAAAATCAAGCTTTTGTACCTGAACTAATTCCAACATTGTAGTATTTATCAAACATTGTTTTTGGAAGTAATTACTAAAGAGAATGTAAGCAAATATTTTTATCAATACACTAAAAAGGAACTTCCTACTAAGATAATTAAAACATTTTTATACCAGGAAGAATTCTGGTTAAAATTTGTGAACAAGCAATTGCTAATTTTTGTTCTTATTCAATAATTCCAGAATAATGTTTTCAATAGCCTGAAAATAGATAAGAACACCATTAACACATTTTGAACTGCACAAAAAACCATTAAGAACACGAAGTCAAACACTCAAAATATGGCAACATAAAAAAAACCAAACAGATGATTAATCAGAAATCAAAGCCTTGACATTGATGTTTCAGAGATGTTACCCATTAAATTCAGAGTGAGGATTCCTCAAGCTGCAAGAAGTTTCTTATTTTCAGCTGAGAGCCCTCTTAAGTGGCAAATGGAAATCAAAAAACAAAGACATGCTATTTTGTTTTGCTTCAATAAAATCAGCATCTGCTTGCCAGCTACAAACCAGAAATCCTTCATTTACATGAGTTGCATAGGAGCAGGCTTGTTTTTCTTCTCTGCATGGCAGCAAAGAGGCAGAGTCTGGAAACCAGAGGCCTATGTCAGAAACTGTGGGTTTGGCTTTGTTTCTCTCTTGAAATCAAAGGTAACTTTAGGCCAATTGCCATCTTTAATGGATTGCATAGGTTAAAGTATTTATATATAATTTTTAAATTATTGTTGTTATTATTTTTAGCCAACTATTTTTTTTTTTTTTTCTGGTAGAAAACAGTGATTGAAAGATTTCCTCTGAAATACCTTTTGATGTTTCAAGGTCTGGATTCATCATCTCTAATTTCAGACACTTGCCTAAAGGACTAAGTACTCTACTTTTAGTCAGTGGATACTGTCTTCTTTTTGAATAATTCTGAAATATCTTCAGTCAATTACAGATAAAACTTTGTGTGACTATATATATATATAATTCCATTGTCCAGTTTTGGGTGGGATGAAATTAAAGGCAAGATTGTATGGCAAGATTTCCAGCTTTTTGTATTCCAAATAAATTCAAGTTCTAACTGAAGGATGAGAAGAATAATCATGACTGTTGGATTTTGGCGTTTCTTTGTTTGGGATTTTTTAAAGTTTTTTGGAGTATACCCCAGGCATATATTTCTCTCAACATCTCAAAAGAGTCAGGAATATTCTCATGTATTTTCCTTCTAAACAGATCCAGGGATGATTGCTCTACCCACACAGAGCAATGGTTGCTCTACGATGTAGCCTGATGATACCTAACTAAATGTTTTATTTTGATAAGACCACCTTCAATACAAGTAAATAATTGCATCATTTCAAAAGGCTGTCTTGGCCCAGCAGCTTGGAGCAAACTATGCTGCCATGAGTCACATTTTATTTCATCTCAGCCTACCTGTCTTTCTGTGATGGATCCTCTAGACATTACAAGGCATAACTGAGAAAAGGTTTGATTAAATTTTAAGCCATAATACATCAGAGTAGAAAAAGCTGATGGGACCCAGCTGGAGCAGCATCCAAACCAAAGGGTTCACATCTGCTCCAATGGTGTGAATGACTGCTCCAAAGAAGGATAGCAAACTCAATGCTCAGTTACTGGAGCTGAGTGAAAAAGGGTGTCTGCAAACAATACCAGAAAAACAAAAAAATCTGCAAGGAAATCAAGTCATTCACTGGAGCTCACAAAAACATTTCATACAGAAATTGGTATTTATGTTAATTTTTGCTTAAAAGTGTCTCTTTGCAGCACATTGTCCTAACCTCCTGCTCTTACTTCCTCCCTTAGGTCTATCACTCTGGCTATACCCTCAGAGGGATCTTTCCCCTCTTCTTATGAGCCTATATGCATCCTCTTGGGATTTCCATTTTCTTCTCAACAAGACAGGCCATATGTAAAACAATCTATTAAGTGCTGTCACCAGACCAGCTGTTTCCAAGTTTTCCTCCTATGCTGTAAACTTGCAGCAAAGAGAGTGTCCCACACGCAATACATTTATGCTCTGTGCATCCCCACTTCAGAAGGGAGCCGTTCTCAGACAAATGTTTAAGATGATCCCATAAATTAACAATAACAATTAAAAAGCCAACCAAATTAAAAAAAAATCCACTCATGTTTCTTTCCGTATGCTAGTTAAAAGAAGTATTTATTTGCTGTGTGTGCCTATATCCGAGTTTGCAGTCATTGCAGGGAGTTTTTGTATATAACCTCAGCTTTCTGCTTCAGATTTCCAACAGCTTGTCCTGGGAGATGACTTACTCAATGGCTCTAGCCATGAGTTATACATGCCTACCCAATTACCAGGATTAGGATTGTCTGGGGACATTGCAGAACCCACATCACAGGTTGGATGTGTCTGCCTACAAGACTTAGGCACAGCAATACACTGGCCTCAGCATGGCTGAAGGATCTGCATCAAATCTTCTCATTCTTTGCAGACTCCTTCCCCTAACATAATTTTTCATGCTTCTCTGTGGATATCCCAATTTCATACAAAGCCATCACTGCCTACTTGAGTTTTCAAAAGGACCCATCAGTAGGTGTTGCAAGCAAATACAAAGCAAGATGGATGCTTGACATCCTCAAATTTATAGCTATTCCATTTTTGCATAGAAGCAATGGCAGAAGTGGAAGGAGAAATTAATCCAATCTTAATTGCAGTACAGACCTCCTATAGCAAGCGTAATCAACTATAGCTAATAGAAAACACTAATCTACTCCACTCAACTAACCCAACTGGCTAAAATAAAAAAGGCATGTGGTGGCAATGTTCATTAAAAAGGAAACCTTTTTAATTTAAAAAAATGAAATATTAGAACAAATTACTGATATAAACAGCAGTGTTTGAAACTACCCATTTCCAGATCTGTTTCAGTGGTTCTGTGGAAAGAAGTAGAAAACATGGACCTGGTTAGTCATTATGATTGTAAAACATTTCCAGTTGTTTGTTATTGTTAATGTCATGTCTAGAAGTTTAAAAAGGTTCAACCAGTGGCTGAAATTGGAGTGAAACTTTAAAACAATTTGACTTTTTAAATCAGAATGTTAAGACTGGGTTTGCTCTTCCCTGAGAGAGAGACAGAGACTCTGAGAAGTGGTAACTGAAGAAATCAAAAAAATGTACAAAACCATACCACTTTCTATGTGAGAAGACATAAGGGAGCTTCCTTATTTTGGTCACTTCCCCTTCCCTCTTGTTCACCAACAGACACACACTCATGCACAGTATACATACACCCCCAGACAGCTCCTGAGCCTGTAATCCTCTGCTGAAAATCTTTCTTGCTGCTTTAATGAGCTGAATTCTCTTTGGAATGAAAGAGATTAAATAACAATTCCAGCACAACAGAACAGTCAAGCCTGAGGCAGAAATGAATGGCCAGTGCAGGATTATGGTAAATAAATAAATAAACAGGGATGTAGAAGCAGTGCCAAATCAAAACTTTCATCAAAATATAGTTCTTGCATGTCCCTGTTTCCAGCTGGCCATTAAATTAGTTGAGTCCTGCTTGGGCTCAGAGATCTCTCAGAGACTGCTCTGTGAGGTCAGGGATAAAAGGCTGACAAAATAGGAAATTTCACAAGAAAAAGCCTGATCACGGAAGTCCTTGCTTTATTCACTCACAAAAGAGGACAACAGAAAAGGATCAAAAACCAAAATATTTAGGGAACAGATTGAAATAGAAGAATACTAAAATGGAATTAACACTATAACTTATTTAAATTTTTAGTGTTTGGGAAACACTATATTGCCTAGCACTATACAACACAGAGGAATTAAGGAACAGTTGACTCTGTTTAATCAGGATTACATGAACTTTTCATTTCTATGTTTTATAATTCTTTAGTTCATGACTGGGACCATTTGTTTCTTTTGCAGTGCCATTAGGAAAGGTGCTGCAGCACTACAAATAACAATAATGAGATCATGACTCCCACTAATCTGATCAGGGCTATCAAATCTAGTTCCCCAGCACAGAATGTAGCCATACAACAGAATTTACACCATACCACAGCTCCACCAAAAACAAACACTATCCACCCTATAATAAGCTTAAAGCCTTTCACATACAAAATAAGAAACCTCAAGAAAAGCAATTATGTCACAAAAAGGGGAAAGACTCCTACAATAGCAGGCAATTACTTTGTTGAAAATGTCTAGAGATTGAGAGGGTGCCTAGAGCTGCATCATTACAGCTGCAGCACCTATGCTGATGTTTTCAGACTGCTTCTACCAGAAAAAGGTGATGGGCTGGCTGGGAGACCGCCAGCAGAACCAGACACCCCAGTAACTGCAAGCACCAGAAAGTGCTCAAAACCAGAACAAAACAAAACAAAACAAAACAAAATAAAGCAAAAAAAAAAAAACAAACCCAAGCAACACCTTTTGTCAATTTGATAGAAAAAAATTTAACCATCAGTTTAACATCGGGTACATGAGAAAGACATATCACTGACTCATCTGAGACTGAAAATGAAACAAACAAAGAAAATATCCAGAAGTCAACATAAGGAATAAGCAAAACAGAACAGGAAGGATGGCCCTTGTAGATGGCTACTGGATAACAAGTGTCAGTGTTTGCCAGCAAATAACATGAGCTAATGCAAAATCTACATCCATGCCACCCCCAAGGGCATGAATAAATCCAAACACCTGAAGTCTTAAATACATTGCGGAGTTGATTGTGGAAAATTGCATTAAATGTTCATAGAATTCCCTCCATGTTGAGAACAACTACCTAATGTTACTGGTGCTATATGACTATTATTCATACTTTAAAGGCCATATAAATGGTTTGGTGGGGCAGAAATTCAATTAATCTTACACTTCCCTAGATTCAGTGATCCTCCCTCTGAATCTAAATAACTCCTGAGAAGTGAGAAACACTGCTTTAATCTGTAATTTAGGAAAAAAACAAACAAAAAATCAAGAAATTCCACTTAGAATTTTCAGAAGTTTCATTTTGATTCAAACAAAAAAAGAAACCAAACAAACAAAAACCAAAAGCAAACAAACAAAAAACCCCACAACTTGAAGAGCATATAAACATATTCAAGAGTCCAGGCCTCACAATGTCCTTGGTCTAACCAAAAAATAAAAATCAGGATATATATACTTTTATCTGCACTAAAATCATAAGAGATGAACAGTATGATTTGAAACTTTTAGTTATTTGCAAGCAGTCTGTACCCAGATCCTTCAGATGCATCTGAAAACAGTTTAAAATTTCTGGTATGTACCACCAAGAATGCTGCCCATGAAAATATATTTCTTCTTTATCAGTACTGATAATGATTCAGCCTAAGAAGTGATGCAGTTTGGGAAGTCACAGTTAAAAAAAAAAAAAAAACCAAAATGAAACAAAACCCCACAAAACAAAACCAAAGTTAACTGGCAAGTTTCTGGAGGAGAAAAAGAGAAAAAAATATTCAGAAGGGTAAAACTCCTCTGATTCCAAAATGCAGGCTGCTAAACCTATGGAGAAAGACCAAAGAGTAAAAGCAAAGTGGGAAAATCAGCACGACTCCAAGTAAATAAAAAATCCCTACTACAAATATGCTTATGATGGACAGAATAAAAGTTGCATGAATGACACACAATTGTATCATGGACTTATACATGCTGCAGTTACATTTAGAGAAAAGTTTTCTAATTAAAAGCACAGTGAAGCAATGGAATAGAATGCACAGTCTAGATGTTAAAAGGTTACATCTATAAGTGTAAACATCTGTTAACTTGTTTAAAAGCCAACTTAATTAAATTAGCACAAATCCCTCTGTGGCATTTCACTGAGTTAAACTAAAATCACAGATTCCTTGGACTGGAAGAGCTCTCAAGAGGTCTAGTCCGTTCCCTGTCCACAGGCAGGATCAGCTCATCTCACATCATCCCTGACAGATGTTTATCTATCCTGTTTTTAAAAGACCACCAAGGATGGAGAGTTTATAACGTCTTTAGACAATCCTTTTACTATGAGATTTTTGTTAATCTACACAGCACAATATTACACAGCCATAGCAAACTAGGGGCATTCACAGTCAGAAACCAAAGAGATAAAAAGCAATATATTAAGCCACGATGATTACTTTGAACCATGTGAACATATATCATCTCTTAACAAATTATTGTGCATCAGCTGACAGATGGTAATGAGTCAGGTACACACACAACCTATCATAAATGTGAAATGAAATAAAATATGAAGTTAAGCTTTTTACTTCTATTTGCTAGGCGCTAAAACCATGCATGTGATTAATTACTCTTCCTCAATCGGTAGCAAGTTTAGTCAGGATAAATCTATATTTCCTCTATGTTCATATGTTATTTACACAAGTTAATTTAAATATTGTTTTTTGAGAAGAACATTATTCTAGTTAAAATGTTACAATTTCCTTTTTCTGCCTATTTTCATTACTAAGTCTGGGCAATCTAACCAGGCTTTGATAAAGATACAGAAGGAATACATCCAACCAAAAATAGCAAATAACACTCCTTGACTTTTCCAAAAATACTTCCCACACTTTTGACACAGTCACCAGTACCACCAAATTAATATCTGTTCTTTCCTCTGCATTTAGCAGAAGAAAAGTTGTGCTAGAGAATTATGGAACCTTAGAATAGCCCAGGTTGAAAAGATACTTAAAAGATTACTTAATCAACATTCTATGGAAAAGTGTGCCTGGATGAAATTATCCAGTACTGCTCAACAGTATACTGAAAATCTCTGGCAAAGGGGGCTCTACCACATCTCTGGGAAGTTGTTCCAGAGGCTGCTCTCACTGTAAAAAATTCCTGTTGTACATGAACATGGAAGCACTTTCCCCTCCAGGCATCTTTCTCTGGAGTCTGAATGCAGCTCACTTTGCAGCTGCATTAGTGCAGCACAACAGGAGTGCTGCTACCATGCATTGTTTTGGCTACAGAATAACATTAAAAGCATTTTAAATATTTGTTGTGTTGAGCTAAGGTTCTTGCCCCCTCTTGCCTCTTCCGTTGACAGCTGTGCACAATTCTAATGCCTACACTTCCCTCTGCTCAACCTTTATGGATGAGAATATAAGTATAAAAGACATTTTTCATCACATTGAAGTGTACTGCCAAAGGCAACTTCAGAGACAATCGTGGAAAGTGATGTTGTCCTAGAAAGTTGATATTCCTTTGATTGATTTTAAAGTATTATAAAGTCATTAATTGCTCCCCCTAAAAAAAGGACTTATGATATCTTTTGCTTCTTCACACTATAAAAAAAAAAATTCTTACAAAATAATGATCAGTAATGATACTGATTTCTTAGACAGGAAAACACCTGACACATACTACATTAGTTGGTGCTGAACTTCTATAACTCCAAGGAATCAGTAAAGAAATAATATTATTTTCCTCCAGAAGACTCCAGAAGAGTTATAAAATTAATATTTTACAAATACTTCCATTTTTTCAAGTCTTTTAACATTCCACTTTCACCAGGCCATAAATTCTAAAAATTAGGATAATAAAGCTACTGTGTAAAAGAACAGGGTGAAAAAGATATTAGAATATTTTATACTTTTTGAAATACTTAGTAAAAAATTTTTAAGAAACTTCCAGAAAATTAAAAATCTGTTCTCAACTTAAAAAATATCAGCTTATAATTTCAGAATTTAAAAAGTTACATTAAAATAGAAAAAAGTTTTTTTATGTTGTAAATGTCTTTTCATTCAGATCACACATTTTGAGGGATAGGATAGAGAGACTGTTTTTTTACAGAAACACTTTAGGCAATTGCACTGGATGTTCATCAATGCTAACAATAACATTCAAATCCATATAATATGAACTTTACCAGAGTTTGGTGGGGGATATTTTCCTCTATTAAATAATTTGTATCTGACAGTAGTTGAATACTGAATCTTTGACAGAAAAAAAAATCCCAAACATCTATCTGGGTTCATTAATTGAATACAAAACACAGAGTTTGCCTTGGTTTTTCAGAACTGAAGTGAATTTGAAATTTTTGAGCACTAGAGCAAAACATATTAGCATTAATGAGCCATGCATTTGTAATGTTCATGAGGTAACACACAAAGACTAATGTGGTGAAATTTTAAGCTGCAGATAAGTGTTCCCAAGTCACTCATTATCTGAACATCTGGATACACATCTCATAATCAACTGAAAATCTGTTTTAACAATCTGTCACTGAGTTGCACATTTGTGATTTTTTCTGAAGACCAGAAATCATCAGAATGAATCCAATCAATAATCCCCAGAAATGCAGAAGCTGGATATTTCAGCAGGCCAGAAGCAGGGGGAACTACCAGGTAGAAGACCAAAGAAATGCAGAAAGGGCCAGTTTAAAGTCAGGTAGATGGGAGATCTACTTTTGGGCTTGTGAGCTAATGAGCAGGCAACACACACCTTTTAATTGTCACCACCTAGTTTCAACACAGAAACACATTTCTGGATCCTCATTCCAAGCAAACTCTAAAACATAAATCCCTTGTACTAATGTAAGGTATCTTACAAATGTATCCCAATCATGTTAGTATAGTTCACTTTATGTTAAAGAATGTGTTTTATGAAGATTGCATTTTTCTCTTTATGTCACATGAAAATGTGAGAGTTTTAGTATTTCATTTGAACTGACTTAAGTGATTTACACATCCTGCTTTATGGCTGTTCAAGAGCAGTAAAAGAAGTACAATACATTCCAATAGGAGGTGTACATTAAATTGAGATGGTTTTATTGTCATTGCTCCCCACAAGCCTGGTCATTTTATGTAAGCTTCTGTAAGACAAAATCACTGCTCCCCAGTCCTCACACAAATGATTTATTGGCTAGGTTACACTTTGGTGGGAGTTAGCATCTCACTCCAAGTCTGAACTTCATTCTTTATATATTTACTGTGGGATCACATGGAATAGTTATTACATTGACCTCCCTGCTTGCTGATGTTGACCAGAAATTCTGGCCCTTTGCCTTTTATCATCTCTTCCATAATAAAGACATTCCAGAAAATCATATCAGACTGTGGATCTTGTGAAGAGCAACTAATTTGACAGACCCTTATTTGAACATAAGATGGTGTTGTCACCTCTTCAGCAGTTTTCATTTTTACGTGACCTGTGTCAATAAGCAGCCTTAAAACAGAATTTCTAAAGGAATACTAATTTTGCACTAATTAAAATATTAAAGATTTCACTTTTAGACATATCTGATGGCAAAAAAAAAGCGCCCAATAATTCTAGAAAAAAAATCAACAGAACAACTCTTTTTTTTTTTTTTTTTTTTTTACAGCCATAAAGGCTTTCTGGCTTTCCTCAATGGAATAAAAACACTTGTCCCCTGAAAAGCCACTCACTCCTCTGAGTTATTATTAGGGCAGGCTATTCATTTACTGCTCCTTTATGTGTGGATAATCAGTGTTATATACCCAAAATTACATGTATTCCCATTTTTTCCAGTTCACAGAAAGGTCCAAGCCTCCACTTCATTCACAGTCATCCGTTATTCCCCTTCCATATGACAGCACACGAGCAGGAGAGGGGGAAGTAAAATTAGCCTCAACCCAGCTGCTTTGATGAGAATTACTGGATGTGTTTGCACTTTCAAACAAGCTCACTACTTTTTCAGTCAGTAGGTCACAGTTCTAATGCAGATTATTCATGTGAGCTATCTCCAGAAGAACGAAGAGGTTGTTCTTTACACAGAAGTTTCATGTTGCTTCACAGAGAATTTCCTTCTGTTCCACAATCTCCTTGAGCTCCCTTTGCTATCAACAGCTTTTCAAACTAGTGAAGCAGAAAAAGAAATTCAGGAGGCAGAACACCAGGTTCCTAACATTAGCTTACCACTCTTCTTTCCCCATTTCCCAAGATCCTTAAGAATAAAACAAAATTATATTTCTTGGACCCAAAAGGAATGAACTATCAGAGTACTTTAAAAGAATCTCATGGGAAACATCTGTAAAATAATAGGAAAACAATTGCCTTACTCCATTTTCTTTTTTTTTCCCTTTTAAAGGAAAATCTTCTTTTATGAAGACATGAACATGACTAAAAAAACTTTCAGCTGCTTCACTTTATCTGAGACATCTGCATCTGTTGAAGTACATTCTGGTTGACAGAGCAAAGAAATGCGTATGCTTTTGGTTGTAAGAGTAAGGCATATTGGCAAATATCTTGTTGTCCTGCTGTATCAAAAAATACAAATGAAAGCTACAAACATGCATATCTTTAAGCAAAAACAAAAAAAACCCCAACAACAACAACAAAACACAAAAAAAACACACAAAAAAAAAAAAAAAAAAAAAAAAAAACAAAACCCCACACAAACACAAAAGCTTCCTGAAATTGTACTGCTTCCTTTCAATTTAAGTGCTAAGATGAATTTTCTTCCATAAATTACCTTGATCAAATTTGTGACATAAAATGATGTCTACAATGTCCCATGATAAGGAGGTTGGCAGAGTTATTGCTCACTTGGTGAATTATTCCCTCACTTTAAAGCTCATTTAATGCTCCCCAACCACTCTAGTGAGCAAATCCCTGAACTGTTGTTCCCAGATCATCCTCCTCATAGTGCTTATGTGACAAAATGTGACATGCTTACACCTCTATGGCCTTTTGTCATTTCCCTTCAGGATGAAGTCCTGAGTTCCAGACCTGGCCACCCTTGTCTCCCTCTTCCTTTTCCAGCCATGACAAATAGTTTTGAACTAAACAACACGAAACATATATTAAAAAAAAGAAGAGAAAAATAAAAAAAAAAAAAAAGAAAGTATTTCCTACTTAGAAGAAACACTGATTTATAGAACATTTTGAACTTTCACTTTAAGTCTACTAGCCTTTGTCTGCTTTTCCCCAGGCCTCCCTGAGAAGCAGTGAAGTAATGCTTTTGTAGCCTATTTTTGGCCCATCGGCCTGGAGGCAAGCACAGAACACTTAGGATTTTAGAAAGTTTCCCTTTGTTTTAAATTTGACTGGATCAGTCAAAATTCAGCTTCTATTTTATTCTTTGTTAACAGCAAGTACTTCTGTGACTATCTTCACCCAGCCCTTAAGACTTGGGTGTCTTGGGTGTCATCCACAAATTTTGATGCTTCACTACTACTCAAACCGGTTACTAAGATGTTGAGCACTGTATTTCCCAGAACACAGCCCTGAAATATTCCAATAAAACTCTGAAGTTTTCCAGCTTTTAAAATATTTTTATCCTTGTAAGGGCATTATCTCTTGTATTGCAGGAATTCAGACTTTTTAATTCTCAGTAGTTTGTCAATAGCATTAAGAAAACCACATAAGATGTATTAGCATTGTATTTCCATGACTTCTGCTATAAGTTCTTTAAAGAAGTCCAAGCATTTGAATGTTCTGTTTACAAATACTATTTTTTTCCTTTTACTAGTAGCCTGCTCACAGAAAGAGAGAACTTTCAGCAACACAAATTGAACTCAGATCTTTCTTCGCCAAAAATTAAATATCTTTTGACTTAATCAGTTTATTCAGAGTTGTAAGAAAAGAGCAGTTTAATTGGCGTTAATGGAATAAAAGGCACAAGATGTTGGCAGCTGGTCCATGTAGGGTATTTGACTGAATGAGCAGCTCTCATGCTGCAATCACTTTCATTTGGTCTTCATTTTATATTTCCAATCCCATGTCAATACAAAGATACAAAACCTCATTCACACCTTTGATTGCTGCCGATGGCTTCTTATTAAAAAAGTCTCAAAGATGTAAAATGAGTATGTGATTCACCTAATGACAAATTTTAAAAAGGCACCCCTAAGAGAATTTTTCAAGAAGAATAAATGGAAATCAGCTTTTCTTGGCTTCCTTGATGACAATGACATTTAAATACAGTCATCAGGAGGCTAACAAAGTTTGGAAACAAATCTCAATCTAAATAAAAGGTGAACACAAGCAAAGTGGGAGTCAGAGACTGAAAAACGATCATGTAAGATGTAAGAATCCACCTCATTGCATGACTGGAAGCCTGAATAGCCCTAAATAAACTATTCATCCCATATGCAATCCATAATATTTTGTTGCTCTGATTTTTTTAAAAGGTCTCAACTGGAATTTCTTTTGTGAAAAAGATTATTTACATATAAATAAAAAGAATGCACTTGCAAAAAAGTGGTCACAGTTCTATGTAAGTCCCCAAAAAGAAGACTGATGTGGCTTTATGTCCCAGAAGGAGGACTTTGTGTTTCTACTAAGAGATCATCACACCAGCTGTTTTCTGCACCAGTCAAAGCACAAAATGTAAACTTGGCTGACCTACTTTTAATAGTTACTCATCCTGGAATGTGTTCCTCAGTAACCTTCCTTATTCCTAGTAAAAGCCAATGAAATATATTAAATACAAATCACTGGCATGATAATTAGTCTGTTTCCTCAGAACACTTCTGCTACTTGCATTCTGCAGCAGAAAATTTGGCACTCTTCTCCCTCACTCTATATCACTAGTTGCTTTTATTTCCTTCAGGTGTACAAGCAGTGTAACTTACCACTTTGGCTGTATCTCCCAGAGAGAAGAAGTCCTGCAACACCTCCTTTAATTCTCTTCAGAATTATTTTTTAGTAAAAAGAAAATACAATATTTGAAAGTTGAAAATTCAAATAACTTTGATTCCCAGCATTTTACTTCTACCCCAAATGAAAAATATTTCCCAGTGCTGATCCTACCTCCGGATGCTCTCAACTTTTGGAGATGAGAGCAGCAAGGGGTGTTACTCAGTTTTCTCAGCCATATTAAACCCCAGTCATCTGTCCTAACTGCAGCACCTCTGTTGTTCATGGTCAGCAGGGAGGTCTGTTGTCAGCTAAGGGCTCACAGAGACCAGATCAGCCTGACCCTGCTCTGCTGTGGGATATGGTGACATTGCAATGTCAATATGGTGGCTCTCATCACAATCCCACCTTCCTGAGTTTCTTCCTACACCCTAAATCCAATTCTTCATCCCCTCAAGGTGTCACAGATCTTCTCTGCCACCTTTGCTCAGCTCAGGAGTTTTTAGCTGGCTTTACTCTCAGTGATTACTAAACTTTGGATTTTGGTAGTTCCAGCCTTTTGGTATTCCAGCTCTGTGTGTCCCAGTCTTGGTTTTTTCTGCTTCCCTGCACATATGTTACAGGTTAGGAAAGCTCTAATAAGGTCAAAACTTAATATAATATCATTGAAAGGAGTGATAATAGGTTTTCTTTCTGTCTTCTTCCTTTTTTATCAGCCCACCTTAGATGTTTTTAGTTGTACATTAACTACTTGCTACATGAAGCAGAAATTAAACATCTGGCAGTAGATTTACCGCAGTATTTTTTTAACTGAGAAATTCTCCACAACCAATCTGCCTACTGAATTCAAATGACAGAAGAGTATGTATTTGTCAAGGAGGGTACATAGATGCTTGTGTAGATGTCTGAAAAAGATAAGCTTTTCTTCAAATTGCATGTTACTGTTACAGGGACTAAAAGCAAGCATGAATAGTGGCTTTCCAGGAGTATGGAAGAAATGAAAAATACACCTGCAAGAGTCTGTGTAGAATACAGTTTTACCAGTGTCAAGTTTCAGTAAAACTTAATGATGCAGAAATTGTAAACTGTCCACTGAAGACAAGAAAGTCAGATCTCATATATTCTTTAGTAACTAAATTAATGAAATTATTATATTGGAAATCAGCTGAAATTATAAGCAACTATAGATATGAAATTGCTTTGAAATTAAAGAGGGAAGCAACTCCAAAAAAATCATTAAAGTTGCATTCTGTTAGCTTTTTTTTGCATCTGTCAAATTCCAATAGACCTATAGTCCAGATTCAGTGTAGCAAAAGTGGACCAAGGTCAAATAAGCAGTGGTAATTCTATAATGCATGCAAGAGAAATTCTACAGTAGTTCTGGGAAATGATAATTTAAACTTGTTAAGAAATTGCTTATAGGTTACAAGTACTATGTACATTTTAAAGTTCCCACTATGGGTAGAAATGTCTAGTTTCCAATTAATGTTGCTGGGATATCAAAGTTAAGTCATGTGTGCCAGCAATTACTGCCCAATAATTTTCAAAAGTGATGATGACCTAGATTTATTTATTTCTTTGTATACTTGATGCCCTACGCACCTCAGAGGAAGCACTTTCGGATATAGAATGTCATAAATGCAAAGCATAGTTTATCCTGTAAATATGCTCCAAGCATTATCTATTGCATTCATTTATGGAGTTACTGTAGTTTTGTGCTCTCAAGCCATAAGATTTCTTATGCATACATAGCTGCAGACACCAGCCGTACACATAAAGTGAAATTGTTAATATCAATAAAATCATAATTTCAATATTTTGAAGTCATGACTAAACCCCATTCAATCAGTCAAGCTTCCTAACGTACAACAAAAGAGGGTCTCAGCAAAAGAAAATTTTGAAGAAGGCAGAAAACCAAAACTTTTCCAGCACTATAAACTAAATAAAGGAAATCTCATTCATGGAAAGATGTGACTATAAGTGGCAAACACTGACAAGCCTCAGACATTATTGTTGTTTGCACAGAAGACACGTTTGACATCAGGCAATACAGAATACAAGTTTCCTTGCTATTGCTGCTGTTGCATTTTTGCCTGCCTTGATTTTATGGCCTTCAGTCTCCTCTGGACTTCATTTCTTCATGCTGACTTTCAGACTATTTAATAGTATTGATTTCCATAGCTTCTAATTGTTAGATGTGAAACAGAAGACATCATTCAAAGAGAAAGGACAACATTCACCCTCAGCTTACCATCAGGAGCTCATTGCATTGTACAGTATTGGTTTTATCAAGGAAAGGAAAAATAAACAGTAGAAGAGTAGCAAAAGAGCTTGTTGTTACTACTATAGAGTCCAAGTAAATGGAAAATATACAGTGTAAGAGAGAAATGCTTTCTCTTTGTGGTTAAGATAAGCTTGCACCATATGTCATAATTTGTTAGTGGCAGCCAAAAGTTAGGGGTTATCCAAAGTGTTTCAAGCTTGAGTAAGTTAACCAAGCTGTTAACAGGGCATTATGCAGAATTTAGAAAAAAAGAAAGGGGGGGGGGGGGGGGGAAGAGGGGAGACGGAGGAAGAAAACCTCCTATTTGTGTAAATTCATTAAATGGACTAAACTCATTCACTGTTCCACTAGATTTTGCCAATATCTTCAGGGCCTCTGCTAAAGAAGAGTGGCAGACAATATCTTGCCCTGCAGGTCTAGCACAACCAGAAAAAACAAGGGGTTAAACAGCCTGAGAGGTCAAAGAGCTGGGGACTGCAGGGTGCACCAATTCAGCACATCTGTGCAAGAGCATCTGCCAACAAGAATACTTCCAGGGGCACCACAGCAAGGAGCAAACTCCTTCGGATGCACTGGCAGCACTCCCTCACCACTGAGCCCACGTTGGCACAGATCAATGCAGAGCAATTCACTGTCTTGTGACAAATTATGTCAAGGCCTTTTATTTTGCTAATGAGTTCTGTATGTCTGTTTTAGTAACTTTAGCTGCTGTGCTGAAATGGAAATTTTGTTTCTCAATTACTGTTAATTTTTCCTTGGAACATCTCTGCCAGAACTTTTGATCCAGGTGGAAAGAGGCAACCACTCTAAAGGGTGACCTCAATCTATCAGGAAACCAGCTTATTTTTAGACTATGATTGTTAGCTGTGTAAATGATATGGCAAGTTGAGCTTGCAGTTTCCCAAAGAATCAATCAACGAATCATGCACTAGCAAAGTAGCATAATATTAAGGCATCCCCTTGGCAACAAGATGACCACCAAACTAAAAGGCAAAGAAACAAACGCATGTACAGGGAAAAAACCTTCTTGTGCATGCTCTCATCTGGCTTTAAAACAGAGAAATAATTCAAAAGCCTGGGCATTAAGAAAAATAGTCACCTGTAGCGAGCAACAGCCCTGTGAGGTAAAATGCTTAGGTAATATCAAAGCAGCAGTACAACAGCAGGCAGCACAAAGTCACTCCAATGAAGCCATTATGTAAGAGATTCAGGGGCAAAATGCCACCTCCAGTACATCTCTAAACTCTGTTATAAAGAGCGTGACTCCTATGCTTGGGTTATGGCTACTAAACCTTGCTTACCCAGAGGTCACACATGGCCACAGTCCTCCTGCTGTGCCGTGAGCCCTCGGTGAACTGCAAGGTGAACCACAAATAAAACATGCTGCTTGTCATGTCTCAAGAGGAGAAAGCCTGGAACACAAGGTTTAGCTGCAGTAACTCTTCAAGAGTAATACAATTCCTTTCTTCACATGCTAATTTTTCCTGGGAAAACACATAAGTGTTTAAATATGAGGGAACTCCCCATGTCAGCACACGGGGCTCAGAGCTGTGGATGACCTCTGATGGTTTCTCCTCCAGGGACATGGTGCATGAGCTACCAAAGCACTACACCCACCTCCTCTCATCAGCCAGATGAGGTTTATCCTCCAAGTCACTGTCTTGGAAAGTGCCAGAGAAGAGAGAGCAGCAGGGTGCTGTAAAGGCCCCAATCTGTGATAAAGCTATGGTGCCAGTACAATTGTCCTCTTGGGCCACTGACATTTTTGTTCCATAAAGAGCAGAAATCACCTACGGAGAATAAATAAATGGAAAGAAACACATATCATCAAGTCTCCCAGATCTTTGTATTTGCACACATTTTCTTGCCCACTGATGGGCAAGGATTCTCTCAGGATACCTGCTTCCTACCACAGGGGTAAAACACAGTGTCTGTTAGGACAACCAAGCAGCGTTCTTCTTTCAAGGAAGGAAGCTGCAGTACCATTCCCAAATCACAGTGTGCTGTCAGAGTAGCACAGCAAAAGTTTCATCTTTATTGCTTGTTTCCCCTACTTTTTGCACTTGTGAGCTGGATGGGGCAATCATTTTCCCACAACATCACCAGGCTGTTCATTAGACAATTTAAATACAGGCTGGTGCAGCCGACAATGCAGGAGCAACCAGTACCAGTGTTTATAGCACCCGAGTCAAGGGCTAAAATAAGTTTCAAGGAAGGAAGCCACAAAGGCTTTATGATAAATGCCCTACACGTTAAAAAAAAAATAAAAATATCCTGTTCAGCTAAGTTAAACAGTGAGTTGGCACCAACCTGATCCTGGAATAGCGGTATTTGTTCCACAACAGGATGGCGTCTCGAGGACAAATCTTTCCTGATGTCAGTGGAAAGAGGGACAAATGCAGAAAAATTCTCTGCCTCTGCTTTCTCCTGTTCATTCTTAAGCATTCAAAAGCTGTTGAAAAAAAAAACTCCTCTGATTTTCGTGTCTGTACTACCTAAAGTTAATTTTTTTCTCCACACCTGATTTATGGAATGACCTCAGAACCATATGGGGCCACAGCACAGCTTAGGCTCACCCAGCTGCATAAACTCTGTTACTAAGGAAAATGGATGCTAAAATCTCAGAGTAAAAAGAAATTATAATAGCAAACTACAACACAACCCAAAGTCTGAGAGCTATCCTTATTAACAGCATGAGTTCAGCTCCATAGGTGCTTATAGTCTGCAGTTTTGTGGTCCATAGCTCACAGTTCTTCCTCCTGAGTTCTCCCTGTTGCTTTGAGCTCTATCCAACATGTGCTGAAGTCTATAAAGAATAAAAAATATATCTCAGCTCTTGCTTTCACCAGTATCTTCATAAATTACTGTATGGAACCACATGTCCTGCTAAAGCCTGGAACACCCTTTACAGAAGAATATAAAGAAAAATTATGCAATGAAAGTAAAAATAATGGTGAATTATACAGCTCTCTTCCAACATGTATATCCACCTAAAGCAAGGGAATATTTCTACTTCTGACTGCGCTGTCTTAGGGATAAAGACCTTATATGGAGGTTCTGGTTCTGGTACAGTCTATACCCCGAAACCATTTTACCATCAGTGCGCTCTATTCACACCCCAGCTGAGCCTGAGTGCAAACTGATGCTCCTGTAGCACATACACCAGGAGAGCAAGCCCCCAGCTTGAGGGCTGATAGGCTTATCTGTCTGTGTTCATGAAAATTCTTTTATTGAAAGGAAGTTGTCCCATTATTTCATTATCTTGGTAAATGTATCCACTGTTCCCACCCTCCAATTTCAGACTATGAAGCAAGACTACTCCATTCATTGTCAGACAGAGAAAGAAATGAGGAAAATTATATCAAATAAGAAATTTGGGATTCACAAAAACATGTTAAAAAAGACCCAAACAAGCAACAACCCAACTGTAGAACTGGACAATAAAGATTATTATGCTTGGTCACTGCTTCTCTGAAAACTAATTATTTTCTTTACATGTGTAACTTGTTGGTAATTTAAATTTTTCTAAATTGTAATATAATTCTGATATTGGCAGATGTCAAATCACGTTGTTAGGCTCTCATAGAAAGGAATAAAATCTAGTCATAGTTGTTGAGCTGTATACAAAACAATCCCATTGCATGAAGTAATTCAGGTGTGATTGGAAAAGGCACAGAATTAACCTATACCTGAAAGCTTTTCTCAAGGAAGCTCACAAAGATGTCATAGCTTTGCTGGATTTGCAAGACTACAGAGATATGCCCCTGCCACAGCAACAATTATTTCTGCTTTTCAGGGATGTTATTTATAATCAAGGAGCATTATTCAGTTACACTTTTTTTTCTAATTCTTGCTTCCAAAATTTTATTTCTTTTCCTCAGTAAAATCTGCATAGGCATGACAATGCTGCATTTCATCTTTAGAAGTGAAAGTACATTGGTTGAAACTCCTGCAAACATTGCAAGGAGAAAGCAGTACTAAGTCACAGCAACTGAAGTAACATAAAGGTATGTAGGAAGAATGTATATTTTTCTAATCACAAAAAGATCCTTTTAAATAACAAGAAGATGCTCTCACCTTAAATTGCCATATGCTATTTTTAAACTGCCTGTATGTTTTCTCTTATTGTGCCAGGATTTATGTAGGTAGCAGAAATATCTCAAAGGTTTACTGCATCCTGGATAGTAGAACACTCAAGCAGTACAGTAATTACTTTAATTTTTCTTACCCATAGATTGACTGCTTGCATCACATCCCTGGGCTTCTGCTTTCATACTCCATACCTAAATGTTGCTGCAGTTTAGTCAGAAACTAAGTGATCTGTGCACATTGCTGACAAACCAGTGTGGATTCTAGGAAATACACAAGTCAGCTTGTGTGTCCTCGCTCATGGATTATGCCTGCATGGCCTAGGGCACTTTTGCAGAATTTTTATTGTCTCAGCAAACAAAAACATAGATAAAACTGCAGTTTTCCTAAGGAATAAACAACAGCTTTGCTACCAGCACCTTTCAGCTCAGAGTTCCAGAAAAGCCTGTGAAGTCCTTGAACAAAACATCAGCCTCAGAGAGCATGGAAATTCACCCAGCTTGGTAAAAAAAATTTCTTGAACAAAACTAAAAACAAAGCCTTCCTCCAATATAACCAAAGCTCTTGGGGTTAAATTTACATGTATATGTTACCTTTTTTTTTTCCCCAGCCTTAGTAAGGCAAACTTTCACTACTGACAAATAGAGAATTAGATGTGCTTGAAACAGCACCTGCATTTATTGGAAGCAATGAATACCAGAGGCATCACATAAAAGTTGTCATCTTATACAGAAGGGATCTTCTCTGACCACTTTTGGAAAGCTAAACATGTCCCAAGGGGCAATAATCAGACAAGCTAAAATACCAGTGCTTATTGCAGTACTTAAAACATGTTCCCTAGTCTGTGCAAAAGCACACGAGATCTCGGGGCTGTATGAAGGATCCTCACAAATGCTTTGATGGGGAAGGCACTACCTATACATCCAGGAGGAAAACTGCAGATATTTCAACAGCATCTGAACTCCTTGGAGCCAAAATCAGTTCCATATAAATTTTCATCCACCTGCAGCTTGGATTATCCCAGCTGATACAAAACCACAATCAGGGCAGGTAGAGATGACAAGTGCCAGGAGCCTTCATCCAGGCATGAAATGGAAGCACTGGCTTCCAGTTCTGCTAGCCTGAAGAGATTCAGGCTCATAACACCCCTTTTTCAACAGACTTTCCTAGGGCCAGCCTATGCTTTTGATGGCTGATGCATTTTCTGATCCTTTTTTTAAGCAATCAGCCAGAGCTTAGCCCTGGACTTGAGGGTCACTCCACCAGAAGGCTGCAACGCAGTACAAGTGGTAGGCTCTGCTTCAAAGAGGTTACAGTGCCCACTGGAAAAGGGTAATGCCAAACTCTGCTTCCTTAAACTTTTGAGGTTTTTGCTTTGATTTTACTTGTCTTATGGAAAGTGCATATCAAATCCTTGAAACAAAACCTTTCAAAAGCTGTGTGTCCTGGCTGAGCTGCCTAGCCAAGGGAGTTCAGGGGACTTCTGGAGAAACAAAATCTTCTAGAGGCATGAGACACCTGCCTGTGAACCCAGTCAATAGAATTAGAGAGGATCAAGGAGCACTGCCCTACTGAATCTCCAGACCCAGCTGTTACATTCCCCATCCATCTGCCTACAACACCTTAAATAGGAAGTCTGAACCTCCTCCAAAGACCTCCACTGAGCACAGCCACTGTGGGGTTTACTCTGACAGTTTACTGCCTTTTCTATATTGCCAGATCAAACTGGGTTCAAACTGCAAAACTTTCCCTCTTGTTAATGAAAATATGCCTTCCCAGATACAGGCTTTGCCAAATGAAAATGCACTGAACTCCAGCCCCTGCTGCCATCTACAGAGTGAGAGTCTAGACAAGCAGCCAGCATGAATGGCAGCTCAAGAAAGCATCATCACATGGTGGCATTCACTGTTACACCCCAGCCTCAACGGGGTGTTATACAAACACAAGGACACAACTCCTTGTTTACAGTGCAAAGCCACCAGAAACCACAAGGTGCTTCACCTCTGAAAAAACAAGCCCCACTGTAGGTACCAAAATCTGAAACTAGCTTCACCTAATCAGATATTTGGCATTACTGGAATCTGGCAGAGGTCAAGTATATCATTGTTTCCAGAGTAATTCTCTAGGAAGGATATGCTGCTAATTTTCTCATTTCCAGCAGCACAGATAATAGTTGCTGGTACCAGCAGAATCCATAAATTTGCTCCATAGCCTGTTTCACTCTTGTTAATATTGACACTTTCTTTCCAAGGATTTAAGACTTCAAATGTGGTGAGTTTATAAGTGAAGAGATCAATAAATCTATGGATAAAAACAAATCCCCTAAAATCTTGCCAAATGTACCATGGGATTGCCTAAATGCTTTCTTGAGAAAAAGAGATTCATTTAATTTTTCCTCACTAAGAGTCAAAACAAAAGAAATAATAACACTGGAAGATATTAAAAAAACAGTTGAAAAATAAATGTGTTTGAGGTTAGCATCACCAATGAAAATCCTAGCATGATAATTAATTTGATATTTAAAATTCATAAGGTCAATCATCTCACAACAACCTACTTCACAAAATAACTATTCTATAGACTGGTGTTTAAATAGGAACTAATAAGTAACTCCATGTTCAGATTACAATAAATGGTTAGGCCCAGTAATAAAAAAATGAAGTAACAGATGAGTCCAAGTCATTAAAAAATAGTCTTCAAATATAGTATCAGAATCTGTTTCATGTACATGTTTATTATCATTCGTAATATTATTTTTTTGAAAACTGAAAAAAGAATGGCTCTAATTTTTTCTCTCTAACTTATGATTAAGGAATTAATCCAGATTTTCTATTGGGACAATAAGTCTAAACTAAAATCTATTGTCTTTTGTACAAACTTCTGTTGACGTATATAATATTTTAAACATACATTGTTTAGAATTTTAAATACAATTCATTAATAAGAAGTAAACTGATCACAGAGATCCCCCATCTACCAGACCCTCTAAGTTAACCTCAGTAGAATTTCCCTAAAATTTTAATAAGGTTTGAAGCTCTGTAATAGCAAAGACTGACAGTCCCATTGTGGCTTGGTTCTGCTTCAAAGCAGAAACAGCTTTATTAAATTACTCTTAGTAGGTTTTTAATTACATTTTGATGAAAGGCCAGTTACAAGAGCATGAGAAATGCTATGTATTACCTGTCTGCCTTAACTCAAAGACCCTCTTTATAGTGAGAGCTGCAAACAGAACTCAGACTTACACTGCATTTTAAGATACTGACCTATACATTTGTGCAGACATGCAGAGACTAAAACAAGCTCTAGGCAAGAATACTGGGGCGAAAAAAGAAAAATATGATCCAGTATCTTCACAGATTTCTAAGGTTGAGTTCCTTCTTGGCAGAAGTGCCCACATATTCTAACTTGAACAAACCCTGTCCTTTTACTATGATGTGCTTCAGAATAAGCATTTCTGTGAAAAGCTCCAGCATCAAGTCACACAGGTGGCTGACACTGACATCTGCTCACACCTGGCACTGCCAGGGGTAGATTCCTTCTGGTACTGAAATTTGGCTCTTGCATAACATTTCAGGGGAGGTTGGGAAGGATAGGGCTTGGAGAAAAACTCCTGGTTTCAGCTCACAGCAGGTCAAATTGGGCAGGAACGCAGTTTCTCCCCAAATCATAATTAATTTTTCACTGCCTGTCTCTGTCCCAGTGTTAATATCAAATCTTTCACGTCTTAATAGCACATGGTTTACATCTATTGATCCGAAAAAAACACACAAGACTTATCAACCCTCCTCCTCTTCACCCTCCTCCTCCCATCATCCCAGCTGTAATCAACCCTGTAATTGATCCTGACAGTAATTGACTGGGACAAATTTTTTGAGCTTTCTACCCCTTACTGAAACCTGCCTCAGATCATGTCCATGGGATATGGCCACAACTTTTACTGCCTGCAATGTCATTGTCCATGAATATTACATCACACTGACAATGTTTGAGCAGGCCACAGAGTCCCAGCACTAAGAGTCATAGACATGTATAGATTTATCCACCTCCAAATCGGTCTGTCCCCAAAGGTTTGCACCTTGCACTTGCTGTATTGCTTCCAGAAATAAGCACAAAATCAACATTACAGTTTTAGCTGGCCAAAGTTGCCAGGAAAAAAAACCAAACAGCTTTATTTGGGCAGTCAGTGCATGATGGCCAAGTGTGACAGCCAGCAACACCAGCAGGAATGCAGCTGCAGGTTCATAAGGCACATTCAGCATGCCTGCCATAGCTTCAAAGTTAAAAACAGCAATGAGCGGCTCAGATCTCCTGTTGAACATGCCAATGCTTGACTTTCCCAACAGTCATAAAGACGTTGGGGTCTCACTTTGCAGAATCATAGAATCATTAGTTGGGCAAGACCTCTTGACCTCAGATCAAGCCCAACCATTAACCCAGCACTGCCAAGTCCTCAACTACCACACGTCCCCAGGTGCCACACCTATGTGGTTTTTAAATACCTCCAGGAATAGCGACCCCTCCACTTCCCTGGGCTGTTCCAATGCTTCAAAACCCTTTCAGTGAAGGGATTTTTCCTAATATCGAATCTAAATTTCCCCTGGTGCAACTTGAGACTACCTCCTCTTGTTCTATCTCTTGCTGCCTGGGAGAAGAAACAAACTCCTTTCAGGGAGTTGTACAGAGTGATAAACTCCCCCCAGGCCTCCTTTTCTCCAGGTCAAACAACGCCAGGTCCATCAGACACTCCTCCTAAGACTTGTGCTCCAGAGCCCTCAACAATTATGCTGCCCTTCTCTGGACAGGCTCCAACACCTCTTTCTTGTCTTTCTTGTGGTGTGGGTCCCAGAGCGGGACACAGCGCTCATGGGCACATCCTCTGCACTGGTTAATACACAGGGACAATCCCTCTCCTGGTCCTTCTGGCCACACTGTTTCAGATGCAAGCCAGGATGTCTTTGGCTTTCTTGGCCACCTGGGCACACTGCTGTATCAGAAGGTCTCATTTGTACCTTTCACATGGTATCTGGATATGATCCCAGCCAGCAAAACAAGAAAGCATTACGAAACACAGAGAGATATTCTTTCAAATTTTCCCTGCAGTTTCCTCAGGGAGGAGGGAGGAGGCTGGGAGGAGAAAGTCACTGTGCAAATGAACAAAAGACAAGTGAAGCAATTTGCCCCTGAAGGAAAACACTCCACTCCAGTGAGCAGTGGACACAGCCCTGGCAAGAGGTGCTCCCACAGTACAACCCACTGACCCACAACGAAGGCTGTGAACAGCAAGAGCTTGGCAGGGCCAGCTTGTTCATTGAAAATGCTTTCTTCCAAGTCAGAGTTTCTCGCATTTTAACAAGGGATAAAATAGGAAAGTCATAACACTTATTATTTAAAATACTACTAAAAAAAAAGAGGCTTGTTGATATACTTTCAGAAACAGATATAATGTTTAATCCTATCCAACCCATGTATGAAATTTACCAAATATGAAAATCCAGATTTTCTTCTTATCTTTTTTTTCTGTGGTGCAACTTTTGATTTGTCTTATGTTTAAAATTCTGTTTGGGTTATTTTTGCAAAGGCACTCAATCTATCTATGGAGGGTGGAGGAAGGCAGCAGATGGCAGATGCAGGAACCCTGTGTGACCTTGCCTCTTGCGAAAGACATGGATAGACAACAAACTGACCTCTGTGAAAGCTGTATCAGAATATCCTGATTTGGAAAGGACTCAGAAGGATCAACAAAGTCCAGATCCTGGCCCTGCACAGGACAGCCCCAAGAATCACACCATGTGCCTAGATATTAGACAGGGAGATGGTGCAGAAAATATCAAGGGAGATAACCTGTGTATTTTGTCCTCTTTTCCAGGACCTACTGCAAGATCCTCTATGGCTTGAACATAGTCTTTCCCCTCATTTTCCACCAAGCTCTGGCAGTGACACTATTCAGATGAAGCTTCCCAGGGCATTTACTAACAAATGTTAAGACATCAAAGTGCCCATCAAGGCAGGGAATAAAAAGGCAGCCTGGCAATTAGGGTGATTAATTTAAGGCTACATGTTTACGCTAAATAACTACTTTAGGATGCTATGATTCAATTTGATTTGAATTGCCTCTTGGTGAACTTGTAACCTTTCACTCCACCCTCTCCCTCTTGGTCCTGCTTTTACTGAAGTCACTTGGATCCCAGCCAAAACATATATGAACTGCAAGCAGTGGTGTAGAAAAAGCAGTACAGAAGTCTCGTGTGATGGAAGAATTTGGCATCCTTTTCAAGGAGAAAAAGAATAATCACCAGCTTGGCATTTGAGTTTCTATAAACTGTTCCCCTTCCCCCACTCCCCCCACACCCCACTTCTCCAATCTTGGAGCAAATACTAAAAAGCAAAAATAATCTTGATTTAAATAGCACTGCTTATAGAATCCTAGCTTTTGCAGTAAGGAGTGTCACAGATCTGGAATAATAGGCCTGTCAAACTTAGGAAAGAAGTTCACTGGCAGAGCAGACTAATATAGCCTCTATCCATACTTGGTCTGCTGCCTCTCAGCCAGTGCAGTGCTAGTAATCACTCATTTACAAATACTGTCAGAATTTTCATTTAAGGTTACAGAAATCAACTAAAAGAGCACTAAAAGATCTCAGAATTGTATTATGTGGGTTCAGCTTGTATATCTAATAATATATTTTTTAAGACACCCCTCCCCTTCCCTACTTTTCTTGTAATGGCTTCCTTTAGGATGCAATATGGAAGTCAGGAAAAGGAAAATCAATTGCATCAAGCTAAATTCTTACTCCCACTCTAGATATTCATTTTTTTTTCTCTGCATTTGACTGCCAATAGCATCAGCTCAAGAAATATCAAGGAATTAAAATGCACAGAGATGAGAAAAGCTTTTCCCAGAGGAGAAAAAAATATTATATGTAAAATAGTATCTCCATACACAAAGAAAATGAGAATTTCCCAGCTTTCTCACCAGTTCATACATACCAATCTAGTGAAAAATAAGAATGCACTCCACATGCAGAAGTATCTAACCGCTAGAGATTTAACATGAGATAAAAAGGCAACAAAATAATAAATAGTACTTTGTACTTGCTTCACTGAAATTATTTTGATTTGAAATTGAGGTAAAAGTATCTTTTAACACCTACTGTCTCCGAGCACAGAGACAGAGGCTTGGTCTGAAAGAATCCACTTACAAAACAATTTAAATGTTGCTTTTAAGAGAGTAAGACTGACTCAGTCTTCCTTGTCTCACAAAGTCCTCACTGCACCTCACTTGCTTGGCAAATATAAATAAACAATGTTATTTTTGAAAGACTGAAGAAAGCTTGAGAAAGGAACTGTGTGGCTTGATAACTAAACCAAAGCACAAAATTTCAATATCTAAGCACCACTAGGTCACACATGGAGGAAAGAGTAGAGAAAATCTTCAACTTTAGTGTGACCAGCAACAAGATTAATTTCAAGAAACCCAGTCAGCAGGAAAACACACACATGAGAGAAGTTTATGTGTTTAGAACATACCTGGGGCAGAAAAGGTGTCAAAGGAAATATTATGGAACAGCATTCACTATTGAGTATTAATAATCGCACTTTATCTAGAATAAACCCAGCTCCACATGATGCCAGCTGCATGAAAACCTTGGAGTGATAGCCAGCTGGATCACTGCATGACTTCCAAGTATCTAAAACTTATCCCTGCCTCAAAATTTTCATGAAGCTGAAATTTAACATGTGACTATTCCTTTAGACTCGGATGTCTCAGCAGGCTCATTTGCTCTCAGCTTTTCAGCCATCCCATTAGGTTACATCTTGACATACCCTCAGCCAAGACAGAGAATTCTCATTGTCTGCTCCAACCTCCTGGATTGGACATGCCCATATACCACCTCACATGGGAACTGAACTGCATGCCCTGAATTCTCTACAGGGACAAATCTTCCCAAAGCCTAGTATTCCCCCATCTACAAAAGCATCTCTAGATTGCACAATGTTGTTTTGCAACCTGCGCTCCACAGATTTCATCTGATACTGTTACTGACCTCTCTTGAGTGACCCGACAGAAACTTTACAAACTTGCTGGTCTTTATCTTTCTAGCACCCCTGAATTATCAAAACCTCTGGAAAAAGCACCACCTGTAATAAACAGAAAACCTTTGTCCCAGCACAGCAGTCTGGTTCAACAGAAGGGGAAACACATGGGGGGGGGGGGGGGGGAAGGCAAAAAAACAAGAAAAAAGCAACAACCAAAGTCATTGATTTATCACACTGAATACACTGGGGACTGGACTTGGTGAATGATCCTCACCCCCATAGACTATGGAGCTGAGAAGCAAAAGCTTTCCTGTAGACATCTTTCTGTTGGCACCTTCAACAAAACCAGTCTTGACTTTTTTTGTCATGCTATGAAATACAAATCCATAATACCTGAGAATTCATTTTTCAACACACTATCTAATAATCCAAAGGGCAGAAGTTAGCACTGAGAATTAGGAAAAAGTTTGAGCTCTGCAACTGGAAACTGGGTAAAATAATACATCCTTACCACAGATGTTATTATTACTTAGCAATTAATGGATAGAACACAAAAATTTTGGGCACAGTTTACTTAACACAATCCATTTTTTCTTCTGAATACCTCAGTCCAGCTCTTTCATCTACTTAGGCACCAAACAACCTTGCAGATCACATGAACAGCCAGAAAAATATTTTCCAGACATAAAACTAATGGCACTGGTTGCATTTTGGTGTAACAGGTAGAGCCGCGACAAAGAGTGCCAGTGCCTCAGAGCAGCTTCCGTTCTAAATTAATCCCCAGGAGCTCCTAAATGGCTTGATATTTCAAGACAGCTATAAGGGTAATTCATCCTTTCCAAGTGCTGCTGACTCCAAGGCTGTAGCTGCTCTCAGCAGGATGGCATTTATTTTTCATCAAACAGGAGCTGCATTTTCAGTTATAGTTTTACCTACCACCAGAACACTTAGAGTCTGATCCTGTGAAGTGGTGATGGATTTCTGCAAGGTGAGAGACCAACCCTGAGGAAATCAAGGAGGATCTCTATTAGGGCTTGAAGCTTTACTTGTGATCGTGCATGCCTTTTACCAGCCAGATCATCCATTTTGATGTCTGCACTGCATAAACTTCTTTGCATCGCTGAGCAGGGATTCTCATTGAGCCCCAGATCCTGCAGCCAAAGTCTCATCAGGAATTTATTCTAGCAACCAAAAGCTATCCTTATTATTTCATAGACAATCTGGATCAGCAAATACATATACTCCTCCTTAGAGAAATTTAAGAACACTGACTGGAAAAGAGGACAGATTTTTTCCCCATTCCTTAGCTTCTTGCCCACCAGAGGTGTTCTTTTCACCATATTGGTAGTTTTCCAATCACTGATCTGCTCAATACATTTAGAAAAGTTATTTTTCTTTTTATTTTTCCTGAAACAGTCACTTCAGCAGAATTTCAATTGCTTACAGAATTATTTTCTTCATGTGATTATTTCTTACCCGTCACTGCTTTCCTCAAGTTGTTCAGCTGAAAAGACAGGTTGTATTTTTCCATGGCCTGCAAGAGCACACACCTCAAAACTTTACAGACTCTGTGGGTCTTCTGCACTGACCTTGAGCTGCTGTCCCCCCCACACCTGAAGAAAAACTTCTACCTTCACTCCACTTTACTGGCAGCTCCACTTCAACTTACTCACATCTTCCCCTTTCTTAGACTATTTATACTTCTCTGCCTACATGTGAATTACATAGTCAGTATACAGAGCTCAGTAGTTAATTCACCTCTCATCATGACAAGCTGAAGAAAGGCTTTTAATGCTCACACCTTTGCACTTGTAGTTATGTAGACTAGATAGATAGATAGATAGATAGATAGATAGATAGATAGATAGATAGAGCTCCCTAAATGGCCACAGCATTAGCAACCAAAACACATATTACAGGCTGTTCTTGCAGAAAGGCTTATAAGAACAAACTTCAACCCCAGAGATCCAGGAAGCAGGTGGGGAGGACATAAGAGTAAGGAGGGCAGCCAGCGGTAAAAGGTGATGGAAGTAGACTGTAATTAGCTGGTTTGAGGGTGTTATCACTAAATTTAAAGGGCTAGCACAAGAAACACCATGTTGTAGGAATGCTTCTGAAAAAGAGTCAGTTTATAGTATTTGGTTAGTATGAACTAAAAAAGAAAGAAATGGCAGTCAGAGGAAAGAAAAGTGCAAAACTATTTCTGAATGTCATTACACATCCTAAAAATGGGTAGTATTGATTCTCAGAGTTTACAAGAATGAACAGGAGACAAAACAGTATGTTCTGTATGTTGATTTAGTTAAGCTTACCTTCATTATGATTTTATTCCTTTTCTATTACTTATATTTTAGTTATGTTTAGACAATTGAATATGACTTACACTTTGGGGAAGCATGTGTGGCACTTCTCAATGGTGCCACTTCCCCCTCTTGCTTTTGATGAGAAGTCTTTCTCTCTAGATGTGTTCTGAAAATCTCTGTTTAGGACAGGGAACTGGTCACATGCAGTTGGGCAGGGACTTTCAAGCCTGTTTAGTATAACTCCTTTATATCCCAAACAAATCCCAACATGCAAAGAACATAGTGAAAACACAGACCCTTGAACAGTTTGTGAATCTACACTGAGGTCACAACCGAGTGTTATTTTTGAATACCTACTATTTGGACTCATGATGGCATTCCTATTGAGGATCTTGCTTAAAAGCCACTCTGGGTCCTGAGCAACTCAAAGCCAAAAGCAGAGGAGTGGCTGGTATACAGGGAGTTTGCAGTCTGCATCTTAATCAAATCAGCCTCTATGAATCGTGGTTTTTGCCAAGTATCATTCTCCTCCAGGTAACTCATAAAGGTGGAAAAACTTCTGATATTCCTTCCAATTGTTGATATGAATGCAAAAGAGGAAGGAAGTCATGGTCTGGCACACCTGACACAATTGTTGGCCATCAGAACAAATGGGAGATTTCAGAGGTGGCCTTTACAAAGAGCTTTATATTCTGCATGAGTGACCTCGACCTACAGCAGTGTTCCCAGAACAACATCCTGCACTACTTGTTGCTCTCTGCCTCCGCTCTGCTCCCACCTGCACACCACAGACGAACTCACCCTTGCAGACAGCTTTACTGGCAGGGCCAGCAGAGCAGTCCAAGAGTGAGGAGAGATGAGGCCTGCAGAGGTGGCACTGTAGGGATGTACTTCACACTCCTCCTGTTCCCATGCAATAACTTCCCATCCTATCCGTGCTGATCAACTCTATCATGAGGGCTTTTCCTCAAGACACTTTTTTTCAAAGCAGGCATGGGCCTCTCATTCTCATGATTCTCTTTCTTTTGCTTATGATTCAAAGAATAGTGATTTGCAATCACAAGAGGACAAAAAAAAAAAGCCACTTCTGGCTCAGACCCATCCCACTCAAACATTGTTGCTTACATCCTCCAGATATCTGGCTGAAGCATTCTAATTCAATATAAAGAGCTATTGGCTTTATGTTTAATTTTAGCTTTCTCACTTAGCTTCTATGCCACAAAAGTGCCTTTTTTAATTTTAAATCAGGTAGAAAATCACCATCATGACTCCAGCATAGAGGGTGAAATATCAAAAATATCAGTATCCACCTAAGTAATTTTTAATGAATTGAGTCTTTTGTTCAACAACAGATGAACTTGTCTCTTTGGCAGAGTAATACAATCTAATCAGTTCTTATTTTTGGATTAATTTCAAAAACTGTCTCTCTGCATTTGTGAGCTTTCATTTATCCTTCTATGTGCTATTTTTCTTTCTTAAAATAAACTTTAAGCCCTATTTTTACCTTCATTTCTAATTTCTGCTTGAGGTGGAGGGAAGATGTCCTACTCTGAAAGGCCTAGAATTAAATTAGAAATCCTTGCCAACATGTAGTTTTATTTGCATTTACCTTGCAGAAATATAAATAATGCATTTCTTGTCCTGATTTGAATTACTCAGGCCCTGAGATATTCAATCTGGGGGTTCTACTTTGACATACATATTTTTTATCAGGTGGATCCTACTATCCTTTTACCATGTAGACCTTACAGGAAGTAGAAACAGACATTGATGTTGAAACATTTCTTCAAGAAACATCTAAAGTGCATGTTTGATTTATGCAGGTTTTTAATCTGGAAACCTTGGGCTCCCTCTTTTCATTATATATAAAATAATGAATACAAATAAATACATGTTTTGTGTATTAAAATATATAGGTCATAAAAGTATTTTTAAAAAAATAAAATATATTTTGAGTCTGTCTATTCTCATGAACCTTCTTAGATTTTCTGTCACATCACAGTTCATGACAAATTTCTTTGTCTCCTTTGCATGATATGGAGCTATTTCTGTTTCTGTTCACCCACTGCCAGAGTCTGACCTCAGTAACATTGGTGTTATTCCAGTGTAAATCCAGAGTGGCCCCCAGTGTCTGGATGAAAGTCTGATACTCTTGGTTCCATCCAGATAAAACAGTAGTAATGCTTGCTGGCAGAAGGCAGCATTTTTGGGGATTTGACAAGACTGTGACCAGACTTCAGACTGAGAGCAAACATGTGTATCCATCTGTTGTCAAGGCAATCTGCAGTCCCAGGGTCTGTTGGGTTTGGCTGTGGAGGGTCTGCTCTTGGTCCCCTGGGCAGGATTCGCTGGCCATGTTCTCAGGATCCTGCGCTCCAGCTTTCCTTCCCACTGCTGTCTGCTGCTGTGGGACCAGCCCCAGCCCCAGTGCACTATGCAAGAACTCTCTGGACCAGCTTCTTCCTCCTTGGCACAGGCCCTGTGCTCCCCTTAGGCAATCATCTCTTCTGAGCAGTGTTCTTCTGTGGGTTCATGAGGCAGGCTGTGCCCTCCAGAAGAAGGGGACTTTTTCAGGATATTGCAACACATCCCAGCATAGATTTACAAACTCCCATTCAATATATTTAGTTATCTTAGTCACACCACAGAGACAACAGAAAGTGTAAGAAATATTTTTTAAAAACATTGAACCATGTATTATATGTATTATATACATTGAACAACACAGACATTAACTCCAAAGTATATCTTTGAGCTTTCTGATTCACTGATGGCACTATACCATCAACATCTATGGAGGCCAAGAAAAACAAAAACAGTTTTGCTCTGACTAAGCCTCTCACTCTTCCAGGAAGGAACTACTGCTGGAGAAGCACATCTTGCTGCGTTTTGTCATGAAGAGCTGGAGCCTTTAACAAAAGCCAGTGGACCATACCTGAACTTGAGTCAACATCAACGGGCTGGAGTAACGAAAATTTGTTCTTATTATGTCCTGCCTTTTCAATTTCATTCTACCTTTCTACTGTAGCAAAATGCTATTTCCTATAAGTAAAAGATCAATGAGGTTTTCTCTGCTTGACACATCCACAGACACACAGATTTATCTCATTTATTGTGTCCTTCCCTCTTCTGGTATTTCCCTACTATACTGTTTGTATTCCACAAGTCTTTTATAACATCTTCCTTTACTCATCTCACTGTACTGACTTATTTGCTCAACCTCACTTCTGCTCTGCTTCCATTTTAGTTTGGCTGTATACAGAGCCTGGTTCTGCTTCCAGGGTCCTCAGACAATTTGCATTTCCTAGATTGCCTAGAGCCTTAGTTTTAACTGCAGTCTGTATAAAACTGTAATTTTCCCTTATGTTTGTTGATCAGGCAATAAAGGGACTTTTAACTAGGGAAGAAATTGGAGCTACTTGTGTTTCCAATATATCTATGCCAAATAAAATCAATATTAGAATACTTATATTTCCATAACCTAAGAACTTCCTGAATCTGTGGGCTGGTGGAGGAAATCCAAGGCCACTGCATGCAAGTATGACATGGCTGTCTTTTCTATTTTTGTGCATGCCAGCCTAGTGAAGAGTAGTAGCTGACAGGCACTGGCAGTGCTGGCACCCTCAGAGGGTGGTGTTTTTTTACCATGCTCAGTGGGGCCATTACTCAGCTGGGAATTGCACCTGATAAACTTAAAAAAAAAAAAAATTGAAAGAAAAGACACATTTTAGAATGCTTGTTGTAGGTTACAAATGAACATAATGCAGAGTGGTGTCTGCACACACATGCTGCAGATAGGAGTGCAGAGCACAGCTCCTGGAGCTGCTCAGCTGTACCCCAGAGCCGCATTTGTGGAATACAAACAGAACAGTAACACATGCCCACTCTCACAATGCCCACCTCCCCTGGGCCTCCTCTCCCAGAGCTTGGGCAGGTAGACACAGGTTTGGGATTGGTCATTAACCTGTCATTATTGTTTTCTTAAATATAATCCAATGTGCATGACCTGGAGGAAAGACCTTTAACTAGGGTTTTTAGGAGGCCAAGCGGAACATAAGTCAGAAGAGAAGAGTCAGAATTTTAATCTTGAGGAGAAAGCTGCAGTCACAGAGCAGGAAGACCACACAATGTAATGGAGATTGAACATGCAAAGGTTTGCATCCTTTCACTAACTTCACTGGGCAGTAACAATGTGACTGGGGGTGGTACACCCAAGGTATCCAACTTGCTAATGTTCTCAGCACCATGGATTTTCCATCAGCTACCAGAAGGGGCCAGGCTTTAGGATCAAGGAATATCTTCAGTTTCTTCATCTATTTCTCCTCCTCACCTTTGTCTGCCAAAATGGTCAAGTTGTTTTTTGTGGCCTGGGTGTGACACCCAAGTTGTGACTGAGTCTGTCTTGAGTCTGAGGAACAGCTACCTCCAACTCATACAATTAGACCTCAAAAGGTTGGAGGAGAAAAGTCAGGAGAATATGGTTATTTTCCCCAAGACACTGTGCAGTTTGTAAAGTGCATGATTGGATTTTTTTCACAGTGTGCAGCAACCAGCTCATTGATCTTTCAGAAAGGTAAGTGAAACTAGCAGAGAAGACATCAGAAGGAGATTCACTGACCACGATGGTGCCAGAATGTGCAGGTTAATATGTTGAATCATAGGTCTTGCTGGTACGAAGACTTCTGAAAAGAAACCCAAATTGTGTCTATTTCCAGAGGTGAGAACACAATGAAACTTTCCTTAAATGAAACCCTCTTCCCACACTATGTCTCTGACCCAGCACACCTCTTAAAATCTCACCTAAAAATAGGATTTTCAGAAATGTCTCTAGGAGGGCATGTGGTACCTTTCTACTTTTTAGTTAGACATTCAACACATCCACCATTCCCTGAGCTCTCTAGTGTGGGGATGCACTTTTGTGGTCTTCTAGGGACAAGGTAGATACAATTGGTCTCATTTGGCCTTCCAGGCTAACAGTAACAGCCATCACTGCAGGTTTTGCTGCTCAGTGTTGTGTTGCTAACTTGGATCTATGGCAAGCTGCACCGTGAAAATAACCTGCAAGGCGCCTCCAGAAGTTTTGGTTTTGCATAAACAGAAATAGTCCTTCTTATTCATTTCTTCCAATACATTGATGACTTTTCTGTGAGCGTGTAACCAGATCTGCATGAAATGATTGTAATAGCAGCCTGTAGTAATGGGGGGAAAACCAGTTTTTATTTCCTTGCATAAAATGTCAAAACATGGATCAGACTGGCTGAACATCCAGAAATTCTTTCCATTGGATCACCAGATTTGCCAGTCATTCTAAGACGTCTTTTTCCAAAAATGAAGATGACTTACAAAATTGTCTAGCTTGAGTAAAGAGAGATACTGTTTCCAAAAGGAGGGGTAAGTTTATTTTGGAGTTTTATATTATCTGTTTTTAAAGTCTTATATTTAGGGATTGCTTTTTTTTCCAAAATAGTCAGAGATGCTTTATGTCATAGCAAAAGGCCCCTAAAATGGTATTTTTTTTATTTAAATGGCACATGATCTTATTCTTAACATTTATTATAATCCTTTTAGAGTCCATTAGATGTTGTCTAAGTTTCTGATCACGTAAAATTCCAAAACATTTAAACACAGACCAGCAACAGTACAAAGATTATTAAATAAAATATGACTGGTCAGCTTTATGGGCAGAATGAAGTGCTCATTTGGATATTTATTTTTCTTATGCAGGCACAAGGGGAAAAAAGAGTTGATTATCCTTGTAGAGGGAAACTGGTGAAATTTTAACTTACATGGTAAAAAGCTCTTTAGCGATGAAACTGAGTGTGAGAAAAACAAGTGAGGTACAGTCTTCAAAGACTTATCTATACTTTTCTGTTTAGGAATTTTGTGTGTGCACATGGCAATCAGAATGAAAGCTGATAGGTATGGATTGCTAACGCAGTTTAATTATGCATACAGCAGTTACAGATGGCGACAAAATTTTGTCAGATTTCTGTGCTCTGTATGCAAAATCAGCAGAGCTTCAGGAAAAAGCAAAAGAACATTTGGGGAGTCTGTGCTGTGCCTGCTTACAAATGTGAAGCTGAAACAATTAGACATGTGGTCAATGGGAATAAAAGTTGCTGCATATATATGTATAGGCATGTATGCATGCAGGTATAGGCAACATATGCATAGACATGATGCACTGAATAAGCAAGAAATATTTTCCATCTGGAGAAGTCATCAATGAAAACTGTGTGCTGGAACAGCCATAAAACAGTAGATCTGACATTATTTTTCCTACCTTTGTCACTAGAGTTTTTCAATGTGTTCTTCTTTGGCAATGCCTTTTAGCGTTGAGACATCCAAACTGCAAAGCTCTCAGTTTCTTGAAGTTACTGACTCTCAGATGAAGGCAGAGTCCATCTGAGAGCATCTGCTGTGCTGAATGCGACCAAATATCTCAGCCTGAACATGAAGGAAAACAGCCCTGCTCCTGAGCAGTCACCAAACCCTCAGACCAGTTCTGGTTAAACCAAGATTCTTCTTCAACTTCACTGCACACATTGTATTTAATGTTTACCAGGATCACATCAATGCTTAAAACCATAACTTTTATACAGCAGCACCTTTGCACTGCATCCTTCACTGTTCAGCTTAGGAGGCAACAAATTTGGGTTGCACCCAGCCTGGCTGCCACTGCTTTTGCAGAAGTTCAGCTCCCATGGTGGCAGCACAGTGCACACACTCCAGTGCCACCCTTGTGAGATTGGATCTCTGCAGCAAGACACTGAGGAGCTGAACTGCTTTTGGCCTGGGACTCCTGCTGCTAGGGACAACACCCCATGTCACCGTGGGCTGCACCAGATAGCCCCTGAAACCTGCCAGACCTCAAAGCTGCAGAGAGCCAAGGCTGGACCAGACAGGCACCCTAGCAAGGGGGAAGAAGCATCGTTTCTTGGCCAGCCTAGCCAAAGGCTCCAGGCTGCCAGAAAAGGCAAGGCTGAGCTACTGTAGTGGGACAAGAGGAGCTGGACAAGAAGACAACCACATGACAGAGGCACAGGAGAGGCCACATTCAAGAATCTCACACTTACAGATCGACCGGAGTAGCAAAAGTGCTAGGTTATTTTCTCTAGGCAGTAACAAACTTTCTCTTTAACAGGAAAGTTAGTGCATATAGTCTATATAGTATATAGTGTATCATATAGGCCATGATTTTTCCTGGTTAATTGCTTCCCCAGATGCAATTTCCAGACTGACGATAAAAAGTCAAACCCATGAATACAGCAGTAGCTGCTTTTATTCAGTACTTCCCAAGAAAACCAGGTGGATGCTTAAACAGAGCTGGTTTTTCGTCAGAAGATAGGTTAACAAAGGAAAGGTTTACCTTGAGTGACCTTAGACTAAAGATATAACACACTCCTCCCTGTCCTTCAGCTTTGTAGTGGTGGATTTCTCTATGGGGAAACAAGCCAAGATCCAGGTGTTGACTTCTATGGAGAATAATTTCAGATTTCAGGACACTGCTTTATGTGTAGAGACCACCTAACCTGAGTACTTCAAATAAATTTACGTTGCTAAGATTTAGTATGAGCAACTTTTCCATGGGAAAGGTGATATTTCAATTGGCAATTTCCAATTTCAAATAAAATATCACAGCTGGAAAAATATATATACTGGAATTCACAAAATTCCCATGAAAACAAGAGAGGAAGTCCTCTCCTAGCTTGAAGCTGTATGTGGAAAAGACATTAAATACTGTCATAATCTGAATTGAAGCCTGATATCTTTTATCCTGTCATTAATGTGGAAAAATCAGTGACTTCACGGGTAAAAAATAATGCCTATATGAGTAGTCTTCAGCTTTTTATTTCAGTTTCTCAGAATGTGGAACTTAAGGTACTGCAGTGGAGTACCTGGCTGGAAAATTCAGCCTCCAAAAAAAAAATTCAGCCACTGTTTAAAGGCACTATCCTAGAGAAACATAAAATCTGATTGTATTTTTTTTCCTTTCTTCATAGTAGGATTTTAAGTTAATTGAGATCACAAGGAAAGAGAAATAACACAGAGATTTTTGTCTACATGGTTAAGATTAATATATTTAGATAAACCCTAGCTAAAGATCCAGATTTTGAGATAGCAAGTTAATCCAAACATTCTCATATCCATCCATGAGGCAGGTGATGGTCAGTATGTCACTGAACAAATCACCAGGAGAAAGTCTACGGAATCACATGGTGCTTTGATTTTATTTCCTTACAGTCTCAGAAGAAATGCCAAATGTTCTGACCTTACATAAGGGAGTGTGTGCTTTTATATTGCATGAACTCTGTCAGCAAGAGCAGGAGTTCAACCAGCAATCCTATCTAGGGTTAATAGGTCCAGTAGAACAGTCAAAACCAGTTGAGTCCAGTAGGTTTTTTGGGTGAAATATTTTTCCAACTCCTGGTTAGCAAAAGTGTAGAAATTAAATGTATTTTTTCTCAGGGGGCTAGAGGAGCACAAAGATATCGTGGCAGCTAAGGAGAAACAATTGTGCACCAAACATACTGAGATCTGGAAGTACCTCAGTATGTTTGGTGCACAATTGTGCAGTAAATTGTGCACAATTGTGCACCAAATTTGCACATAACCATGCAAACATTAGTCACAAATTGCTTTTTTTTTTTTTTTTTTTAAATCCTAGAAGAAGCTGTGGGCATCTTGGAGGGGCTGAGATTCCCAGGATTATTGGAAGTAACCCTGTCCTGGAATGCTGGACACCCCTCACTGGTGGTGAGGAAGCAAAGGAAGCTGAGAGCAATGTGCTGTTACCACAATGGATTTTGCTTCAATTGCAGAACAAGAAACAGCTCTAAGTCTCATTCAAAACAATGGCAAATCATTGGTCAGATTTTCTATTCTTATTAGTAAGTTCTCTTTCTGTTGTGAAAATTAGAGATTGCTTTTAGTGATATTCTATTTTCTCATCAACATGCTACTTGTTATTTCTGGGCAATTCTATAACCATGCATGATTCAATTTACAGAATCAAATACAGGCCTCTGTGCAACTTTAAGTTTTGTGATTATTATCTCTCAGATTTCTGACTACTTTTATTTACAGGTTTTAGTGATGCTCAGTTTTTCACATTTTCTTATGTAATGCCTCCTGCTGCCATTATCAGTTTTCCATGAAGACCTCAGGATTATATCATACTCTCCAGTACACTCAGCTGTCTAAAGGAAATTTTCAGCTCAGTTTTCACTGTGAAGAAAAGAATTTGCTGGACAGCACATGAAGTTCCAGATGTGACAAAGTCTGGCTTTCAGGCTCCCTGATGTGAAGTACAGCAAAGTGTTAATAGTTTTTACTGAGTAGTCAGCTTGAAAAGGAATAGGGGATTTAAGACATCCTTTATTGGGAGAAACTCCAGACAAGTGGGCAACTCTCAAAGGTTTTTTGTGAGGGTTTTTGGTGTCTCATGACCTATTGAATTTTGCATTTGTATTACCCTGAGCAAACTTCTGTGGTTCTCATTACAATTTATGTATAACCTGCACTGTTTTCAGCCAAGGCCTAAAGATGAGAACAAATCTCTGAGGAGTTAAAAGTAGCAAGAAGGTAATCTGATCCCAGAGGCAAACAGGAGAAGAGTGACTGGGAACAGGGCCACTTCAGGTAAAATCTGCACTGTCACCCATTAACCATGCCAAAGAAATGGGGACACTGGAAACAGTCTCCATCAAGCCTTTTCTAAAAAGAGACAACACTACAGATGCCATGTGTGATCTGAACAGGCTCTCAAAACTAGACTTGTATCAATAAAAACCTGTCTATTCTTTCATCTTCTTTTCTACTCTCCCTGCTAAAGCCAGCGTCATCTGCAGAGAAGGCCCAGATCTAGAAAAGACATTTTATGAGAGTAAGATGCCCTTCCAACAGTTTCCATCCTTTAGTCCTGTTCTGTGGGGTCATGGGACTCCACAGAGCTATCTTTCAAATGGTTGGTTATTTGGTTCTTGGGGTGAAAGTCTGGTGAGAGTCTGACCTGTGTGGAAAGACAGGCCAAATGTGCATTTTGCATAACAGAAATGAAATAATTCTGCTCCATGATGCTTTCAAACTTCCCTCAAGCATCTAAGAAGAAGACAAACAAAATCCCTTGCATCCCTGGGGCTGCCAATGTAGCTGGAAGTTAAAATGCAATGTGAAAAGCATGTCACAGATAAGACTCTGCAACACATCATAAACTGCACCCACTCCTCAGTGGACCTTGTTCTTCATGGGCTTGTAATAATTTTTCTTTCATTACAGTCCTTTTTCATCAAGAGATCCCCTAAGCACAGAACAACACTGCAGAACTAGGGGAAAGAACCAAAAACCAAAAAACCTCAAATTCTGTTTGGAGCAACAGTAGCCACCCAACACAAATGGGAGAGGAACATTAAAGTGCCAGGTACACCAACACCAACAGGTCACAATATGCAGGACATGGCAACGAACTGGAGGAATGGGGCTTGTTATTCAGCTCAGCTGGGCAGCGTGGGAAAAATGAGAAAATGATAAAAAATCATTTCAAGGCAGAAAAACAACAAAAAGTGCAAACTATTGGAATGGGAAGGAGGAATGGGAATTTATTGCACCATTTTGGAGGAGCTAATGGTCAGGACTAGATCTGGGATGTATCTAAGGATCTACTCTGTAAAATAAAGGTGTACAGGACAATACATGCAAAGCAATGTAGAGCACATTGAAAAGCAATTTGAAAGCAGGATACAATGCAGACAGCAAATCCTCTATATCCATAACTGTATGCATGAAGCAATTCTGCAGGATTGAGCTCTGATATGCCAATTCTCCCACGGGCATAGTTCAAAAGAACAAAAACTCGGACAAGAGTCACCATGATGTTATCAGTCCAAGCCTCACGCCTGAAGTGTTCCCCAGAACTTGTCTCCCTTGCCCAATCCTCAGCTCTTAGATTTTGCATCATCTCTGTGTTCTCCTGGAGAGGAGGGAGCTCAGGGTGGGAGGTGCTGCAGCCCTGCCCAGGTGCACAGCCGGGCTGGCAGGCAGCTGCACACCGAGAGCCACACAGCAGGGGTGCCAGCAAACAGAAATTCTGCAATAACACCTGATGTCACTTCTCCCATTATTTTTCTCACTGCCTTAAGCAAAAAGCTTTATGTTAAACCAGCCTCTTCCAGATTCAGCGCTGAGACAGGCCATGGGCTCCAGAAGTGCTGCAATTTCATGGGGCAAACAGACCTGCTGGCTTGAAATTCTCACTTTGCTGATCCTTTCTTTTTGCATCTGCTGCACAAACCTTTTAAACAGAAATATTTCCACTCCTCACCTCCTGGGCAGGTCTTGATGAGATCCCTTCCCCTCCCTGTACCCATCCTCAGCACATCTCACTTTCTGCTAGTCTGAGATATGAAATGCTAATTTTCTGACAGCTTTGGAACATGGTGGATCTCTGTCATGGTTTAACCCTGGTCAGCAACTCAGCCCCATGTAGCTGCTTGCTCATTTTCCTTAGCTGGATTAGGGAAAAAATGTGAAGGGTAAAAATGAGAAAACTCATGAGCTGAGATAAAGGCAGTTTAATAGGGAAAGTAAAAGCCATGCACTCAAGAAAAGCAAACCCAGGAACTGATTCCCATTGGAAGGCAGGTGTTCAACCATCCCAAGGAAAGCAGGGCTCCATCACACATAACAGGGACTTGGGCAGACTGAAGTTGTCACTCTGAACACTTTCCCCCTTCCTTCTTGCCCCAGCTTTATATGCTGAGCATGACACCACATGGTACAGAATGCTCCTTGGTCAGTTGAGTCAGATGTCCTGGCTGTGCTGCCTCCCAAAATTCTTGTGCACCCCAGAATCCTCTCTGGTGGTGTGGGAAGAGAAGCAGAAAAGTGTGCAAACACCGCTCAGCAATAACAAAAACATCCCTGAGCCATCAATACTGTTTTCAGCAGAAGTCCAAAACACACTCATATTGCCTACTCTGAAGAAAATTATCTCAGCCAAAGCCAGCACAATCTCCTTCTGCCTTGCCCTGGCAATGCAGTGTGGGACAATTGCTTACAGCTGCCAGCCAGGGAGGGCAGAGGATTCTAAGGGCAAAAGAGCCAACATGAACCAATTTTCTACCATCCAGCTTGAAGGGCTTGCCATAAGAAAATATGTTAGATATTTGTTTGCTCTCGCTGTGAGAGCACAGTCAGGAAGAGTTTAAGAACAGCTGATCCTGCCTTTGGGCAAGGGGACATCACAGAACATCCTTGCTGGCTCTTTCCACTCCAGAGGAATCTCATGTTCTCCAACAAGCGCAAGGTGCAGCACCTGGGTCAGGGCAGCCCCCAGGATCAATACAAGCTGGAGGGTGGACAGAGCAGGAGCAGCCCTGCCAAGAAAGCCTTGGGAGTGCTGGTGGATGAAAATCTGGACATGAGCCAGAAACGTGCACTTGCAGCCCAGAAAGCCAATTTTATCCTGGGCTGCATCAGAAGCAGAGTGGGCAGCAGGGCAAGGGAGGGGATTCTGCCCCTCTGCTCTGCTCTGCTCTGGGGAGATTCCATCTGGACTCTCTGGGGTCCCCAGTACAGGAAGAACATTGACCTGCTCAAGCAGGTTCAGAGGAGAGCCACCAAGGTGATTAGAGGGCACCTCTCCTATGAGGAAAGGCTGAGAGAATTGGGATTATTCAGCCTGGAGAAGAGAAGGCTTTAGGGTGACCTAATTGCAGCCTTCCAATTCCTGAAGGGAGCCTATAAGAAAGATGGAGATAAATATTTTACAAAGGCATGTAGTGATAGGACAAGGGGGAACAGCTTTAAAATAAGGGTAGGTTTAGATTAGATATTGGGAAGAAATTCTTTATTGTGAGGGTGGTGAGGCACTGGAACAGGTTCCCCAGAGAAGCTGTGGATGCCCCATCCCTGGAAGTGTATAAGTCCAGGTTGGATGGAGCATTGAGCCACCTGATCAAGCAAAAAATGTCCCCTGTGGCAGGGGGGTTGTAATGAGATCATCTTTCAGGTTCCTTCCAACACAGGCCAGTCCATGCTTTTTTGACTCTATGATTTTCTCTGCTAAGGGGATCACATGGACTGACAGTTTTAGAGCTGCACACCAGGCACCCCCAGGTGTAGGAACAGATTATTTAAAGGCCCTTTGCTGCTCTACCTCCCCAGCACCCTGCTGCACTCCAGCGGATTCCCAACAAGTGGCTGTGACCCTGGGAGGAGCTGAGCTACCCAACAGTCATGCTAGGCACTTCTAGGCACTTTCAGGGTTTGATGGGTTTCTGCACACTCCCCAGACCACATGGCTCATCAGTGGGAAAAAACCTGGTCCACAGCAGGTCTGCAGCATCAGGAGGGAGGGGGCCAAAATCTTTGCACACTTCTTTGGTAATGCTGCCACAGACACAATGATTTCTTGCTGGGAAGCTAAAAATCCTGATGTGGTCTTTGTGACAGCAGACATCCTTTTGTGGATTATTGCCAAAACTCAGAGGCCTGAAAAGCAAGCTGTGAAGTGTCTGATGGGGAAAGAAATCCCCCCTGCCTTCCATGAGAAGTTAATAAATGTCAGAGAAAAAATCTGAAGACATTATAATGGCTGTGAGGATTAACTTGCTCTTACAGCAGCAGTGCCATATTATTTATTGGAAGTATATTTTTCCTCTTTGAGGTTTGTTTGAGGGTTTTTCTCTTAAAAATAGATAACCAAAGGTTTATGAATGAAAGACACATTGGGGAAAAAAATCAACTTGACACATAAAATTAAATTTCAGTATCAAAACTCTAGGGTTTAGCAGAGAAGAAAGAAAAGCATTTCATGCAGGCATCCAGCTGCAAAAAAGAAGGCCACTGGAGATTAATGAGGAAATAAATGGAAATAATATATGAGGACTAAATAAGGAGGAAGTTTAGGCCATAAGAGATTAATGAGGAACATACACTTGCTCTAGCTTTGCCACCAGATACATGAACTGAATTGTGTTTTATGGTTTTCAAGGTAAATTGAAAGTGACTGAACAGCAAAGAAACTTTACAGAGGGTTTTCACTCCCAGTCCTCCTGGGACTCATCCCCTCAGAGGTGGGAAAGGCTATATATGCTAACTCTGCAGTTTTTTGGGGATGAGCAGAGGAAGCTTCTCTACAGAAAGCTTTGTTAGCACATGCTTCCTTCTTTTGAGCATGAGACAACCAGCAAAAAGCCTTGGTTTTGCACAGAAGTCACTGAACTGCAGCTGAATAGGCCTTAGTTAAGTTGATCTTTAAATCATGTAATTAAAAGCAGAAACAAAAGTCTTAAAAGGCATAATCCAATCTTTATATTTGTATGCCACATGTGTGCATGCATATAGAAATGCACTTGCTGTCAGAAAAATTTGCTATTTCAAAATAAATTTTACCTACAACTTGGAATAAATACTTAGCCTACAAAATGTCATAAGAATTCATACAATTATAGTTTGGAAATCACATTTTTTATTTCTACACTGACTTTTTTTAAATAGCATAAAAAGCATATTTTAAAATAATAAAATAAATCACAATAAAATTATCTGTTCTGTTTAAGATGTAATAAAATGTCTCAAATGAAGCTAAGACAGACAAAATGAATTGTTTAATTACCTTCAAATCCCTTGTTTCAGTACCAATTTTCTGCATCTTCTTTCCATTCTATTAATTTTCATTTCAATGCCAACCTAAGCTATTTTCTGTCCCCATCTGCCTTCTGAGGTTTTATCCCAGAGCCAAGAAGTGCTGTCCTGATTGAGCTCTCAATTTACTCAGCATCTCCACTCCTGGCAAGGGTCAGCCACAACCAGGGCTGCTCTCCATGGATCTGAGACCCTCAGCTCTGCCTCATGGCAGCCCACCACCATTTCCCTTGGTCTCTTTCCCTGCATGCCAGGGGGTGTTCTTTTTTTATTTCAAGTCCCTGATGGGGTGAATAAGATGGGAGGAGGTGTGTTTGAATTGCTCTGGTCACTGTATCCAAAATCATGACGGCCTGAGAGAAGCATGACCTGCTGTGGGGCAGCTGCTGGAGTGCTGTGTGGGCCACATGTGACACTGGAGTCTCTTGAATGTTCAGCATAAAAAAAGAGCCCAGGCAGGCTTGCCTGAAAACCCTGGCCAGCTCGGGTCCCACTATAAGCAGTGTAGGAAATCCCATATCCTGGATTCCCGTCAAGTAACACATTGTTTCTTCCTACAGCTCCATCAAAATCCAGCTCTTCATTGTAAGAAGAAAATTGGCATAATCCAGATCTATTGAAAAAGGATTTCAAAAGTCACTTTTCCCCTGGTTCACGTCCAACAAATCAGCTGTGCACTGTGGCCACTGCACAGGTGAAGGCCAGCTGTGTGGTGATCCTTTACCTGACCACACTCATCCCAAGCTCTTCTTGCCAGCATCCTGCAAGGGCTCTGGAAACTGGGGATGGATTCTGCCCACAAACCTCTGGGGTGATGAGAGGAACAAAATAGTGAGTTGTACTTTCTATTGCAAGCCTCCTTCAAATTCAAGGGAACAGGGCAGAAGGCCTTCACCATCCTCTGTGATTTTGGCTCTCATCTGTCAAAGAAGAGAGTAGAAATGACATTAGCCTCCTACTACTATGGGAGTCTGAGCCATGAGCTGTCCCTGGTCTTTGGGAAAGTCAGCTTGGACCAGTAAGAGAAGGACATTCTCAACAGTAGACTGGCCATAGCTCTGATTATTGAAGCAGCTGCTTCCCAAAAAGACAGTGGGATTTTTGGTTAGATTTGCCAATTTTTGCTTTTACTATGCTTAAGAAAAGCTGGATCCAAAATTATTGGTGTATTGGTAAAATAAGTAAGTCTTATCCTAACCTTTCCAAACAAGAATGTTTCTGTCTGTTGCACAACTAAAATGAGCAACATTTGAAATACTTTTTCCAAAAAAAGGTTATCCTTTTGGCATGTTATTTAAATTATACCTAACAAATTCATTTGTTTAGAAATCCATATGCCTTTCAGAAAGTAAATACAGTTCATATTTGAATAAGTTCCTATATTTAATGCCAAGCTTTCATGGAAAATGCCCATTAATGTTTATCAGAACATTAGATGCATGAGCCAAACTTTTGGTAATGCATGGCATTAAACTTTGGGGTGGAAGAGGTGGATTATATATTTAGAAATAGCTCCTATTAGGCAGCTACTATAGGAGCTGCATGGAGAAGAATGCCCACAGGATACCACTTCTCCCAGCTGGCAGCATGACACAGTGCAGGAGCCTGTCAGGGGGCAGGACAGGGAGTTCCAGCCCAAAGTCTGAATTTCTTGCCTTTTGTGGGTTTAAGCCATATGTGGACTCACCTAATTTGTAATGAATGTTTTACAGTTGAAATACAAACCCTGAAAACAGGGAATGAGGATGAAAACACAGACCATGCCATGACCACAGTCCAAGGCTCTTGTGGGAGCTGCCATAGTCAGGGACTTACAGCTGAGTTTCAAATATTCTATTGAATTACAGAAAGGACTGTTATTGGGTTCCCCTTCCCTTCAGCTCATTATATACAATGGTCTTCCATAACTAAACTTTCTTTCTAGCAGCTTTTGCCCATCAACAGCTTAACACTTTAAAATTTTCCAAACACTGCAATTTGATATATTCAGGAAGCAATGTGCATTCAGGGAAACTGTGGGTCCCAGGATAATGATTCTCTTCAATCAGTTTAAGCCTGGGACATTGTATATTTATGACAGTGAGTATTACGGGGATGTGGATTCACCAGTTGACTGATGCAGGCAGCCCTGCAAAGTGATCAATCTTTGCTTGTTAAGGAAATTCCTGTACCCTCATGTATTTGTCTGGTGGCCAGACTAAAAGAAAAAAAAAAGTATCACCTGTATAGAAATAAAAAGCAATAAGCCCAGTCAGGACATCCACTCATTTGGAGGAAGCTCAGTCTCAAGAGATTCCAATTGTGGGCTCAGTTTCTTCAGCAGGTTTGTTGGTTATGGCTCTGCAGTCATTTAATGTCCCTGCACACTACTCCACAGTGTTTTCATTTCACCTCCTGAAGTAACTGAAATTCAAGATGGAGGGAAGATAAATGGACCTGTGTCTGCATTGACTATAGAACTGATTTCGGGTCTCTGACAAAAAGGTATCACAGTGAGCACACAGCCTTTTAAGAGAACAACTGAGTTCAGTTATTCATGAAGGCAAGCTAAGATTTTGACATGACAGACTTAGCAGGTGAACAAATTTACAGAATTCCATAATATTTCATGAAAATTGCCTCTTTGGGAACAATTTTTGCAGGTTATATTCCATTTCTTAAAAAAGCAAGAGCCTGCCTTAAGCAAATGAGCTGACTTACTGTGAGACAGCTGAAAAATAAGCTCATTGAAATCTCCACACAGAGAAGCTCTAAGGGACAGGACTTGCACAGGGGTGTTTGCACAGTGCCTGGTACAATGGGTCCTAACCTGGTCATGCCCTTTGATTGTTACTGCAGAGCAAACAGTCGACAACAAAGAAGCAGCAAGTAACGCTCAGGTCAAGCTCAGCTACCAAATCTGCATTGTACATTCCCCACATGCCTCCTCAAGCACGCAGGCAGCTGCTACCACTGCATACAAAGACTGGCTAAAGGCAAAGGAAAGTCTGTTGACCCCACAGCTTCTGCTTAGGTGTCTGATGCATTGGCTGGAATTTCATCAGATGCTTCCTGTCACTCATGGATGTTCCCACTGCTGTGGGAGGGCATTCTGTGATGATGAAAACTCTTTGTCCTACAGGGAAGACTATCATGAAAATGTCTCGACACCGAAGATGGAGCTTTTAGCAGTGAAAAATATCTGCTGGGTACCCTTCTGCTGTAGAGAATGCCCTCTGAGCAGTCAAAGAGAGTTTGAAGAGCACTTCATGTGCATTGGTCAATCACATGCACCCATGACAACTAAAATGCAAGTGATGCTACAGGTGATCTGTGACAAACATGTTTGCCCACAAAACTCCACAAAACAAATGTATCGTGTTCAGCACTGAGCCCATACTCTGCATGCATTTCTCAGAAACACTGACAGTAGTTCCTACCAGAATTGGAAGCTGTTTTTTCTCTCTTAGTAGATTGCCTTTGGGATGGCCATCAGTGCAGCTCTGCAGAGTCTCTGCTGCCAAATTCATTGTCTTCATAAGAGCAACAGCAATAGCCTGATACAAGGTAGATGCTGTAATCATCAGATAGAGATATTCTTCCTGGGGACAGTGAATGGCACATGGCAAGCTGTGTCTGTAAGATCCTGGTGACAAATCTGGGGCTGTCTGTGTTTAGGCTTGGAGGAAAACTGATTAGTTTCAACTTCTTGGAACTTCCATGACTAAATAACTTTATGAAGCATGGCATCTATAAAGAGCTATGATGGCTGCAGCAAAGGAGATGCTGCTTCCAAACCATGTAGCACACAGCACAAATGCCTCTGTGTGACCCCACAGGGGTCCATGACTTCAACAAAACCAGGCAGGAATGGTTTTGCCAGACTAGAAAATACAGCCTTAAATATTTGACATTATTGGTGACAGAGGGTTGGGAAGAAATGAAAAGCATGTTGGAAAGCTCCATCTACAGAAGATGCACTATTCAATTTTATAGTTCCATAAAAAATGCAAAAGAACTGTTCACAGCTGGTGAGAAGGAAGCCCAAACTCTCGGTTTCGCTTCCGCCACTAGCTGACATTTATAGGGTTTTACTTATAAACAGCACTCACATAAATCAGTCTAGTCATAGCTTACACCCCTCTTGCAATGCAGACCCCAGTCATTTATTTGTTGCTTCCCAAACAACAAAGACTTGAGGTGAGGAACAAGATATGCAAACCCTTCTTCAGTGGGTACTTGTACTTCAGTGGGTACAAATCCAAGTACTTGGTTTGCAAAGTGTATAAACAGCCTGCTGAAACCCAAACAATACAGTCAAGGAAGTATTTTATACTGAGAAAGATCTTCTCTTACTAGTTTGCATGCTGACATTTTAGTAAGTGCCCTGTAGTGCCTTTTTCCCCCTGATTTAACCATAATTGTTGTTTTAATAAATTTTGAATTAATTTAACTGTTATTCTGCACTTCTTGAGAAGTTCAAGTAACTGTATAAGGCTGTATGAATAATTCCCCTGTCATGAAGAACTGCTAGTGGACAGCTTGGCTTCAAATATTTCTGAAGAGCATTTCACAAGATAGCCAGGACACGTGGTTGCACAGAGATATTCCACTCCTCTTGCTGAACCTCACCTAATGACCCATCTAGCACTGACCTTACATCAGTGGCTCTCAAACACTAGAGACCAGCAGAATTACTGACAGTCTGAAGAGAAGCATGTGGTGCTGGTCCCTCCTTCTTCTGCAAGAATCAGGATGAGAAGGCAGCAGAAAAGTAATAGAGAACAGCAATGCAGAAGTGAAACTGTGAGAAGCTACTCAAGGACAAAAGATTAAAAAGCAAAAGGACCGTGGCTTTATCCTTTCCTCAAAGAATTGGTTAAATTAGGAATGGTTGTGATTACAGAAAGGTTTCCTTGCAATTACTGTTCCACATCAGAATGCACTTCAGGAATTCTACAGATGTCTTGGATTGAGGAAATAAGCCAAGAAAGGGAGTCATGGTTAAAACAAGAGCCATGCAGTGACTACAGACATATGAATCCTCTTCAAGCACACATTCACTAAGGAACACGTTTCCTGAGAGAAAACTATCACAGAGCCATGTACATCTCCCCCAGAAGCACCTGTCTTCCTGCTCCAGGCACCCCTCATCACCTTTGTTCACACTGCAGAGAGGTGACCACATAGACACACAGACAAGGATGTCTCCAAAGCTGGATGTCCCCAAAGCACATTCATTGTCTACTCTCTTTAGCTGTGACTTTAGAGGGGACAGTGTTCTACAGCCCCCAAGGGAGGAACTCCAGAGAAGAGACCCTGTTTAGGTTAGATACAAGAGAGATCAATTTTTTAAATACTGCTGGCTGTTCTGGATGTGTCCATTTTCAAGAAGAAAATTTAACTAAGGAGAGTTGTTCACTCATAAAACATTTTCATCCCCAAGTCCAACAGAAGGAAAAGTATGTTTAAGGACAATATCCTCTTTAAAACCAGCAATTTATACCCTCAAAGTCATTATGGGAATCTAAGAAATGTTTTCACCATGGGGAATATCCATGCTGTGTGCCCAATATTTAGGTGTGTATTTAGGACATAGCTGTTTTTCCCAAACAATGCAAAAGAGAAAACTTTCTGGCAAGTACTGTCATTGCTCATCCTGGTGCAACAGTCACATGAAATAGTGAAATTTTTCATCCACAAAACACACTCTCTGGACAGCATAAGGCTATGTAAGTATGTAGGAGATTAGTCTGATTAGTCTGTTCATGATAGCTTATCAGGCTTTTGAACAGTGAATATTTCTTCTCTAATGTACAGATTTTGATTTTGTGCTCTTGATCCTTGTGCAGACTAGAGTCCCATTGCAGACATCCCAACACACATCTATTGATATTCAGGGCATTGCTGCAAAACTACACCAGCTCCAATGCAACAGCATATAGCTGTGCTTTATCTAAGTTCATACAGCCACATGCACTGAATTTTACTAAAAACACATAAATAAAAGGGAGGAGGTTGCTTGATGGCGGCTTCAGGAAGGCATCGCTAGATCCACACAAACACTTGGGAAAAAGGTGCGTGCAACTTCTACAAAACTCTCAGCAGAGGTTTCAGAGACAAGAGCAAATGGCCTCAAGTTGCACCAGGGGAGGTTTAGGTTGGATATTAGGAAGAAATTCCTTCACCAAAAAAGTTGTTAAGCATTGGAACATGCTACCCTAGGAAGCATGGTGGAGGCACAGTCTCTGGAGGTATTTAAAGATAAGCAGATGTAGTACTTAGGGACATGATGTAGTGGTGGACTTGGTGGTGATGGGTAAACAGTTGGACTTGATGATCTTAAAGGTCTTTCCAACCTCAATAAAAACTAGAAACTCAGTTTCATTCCTGACTAAAGAGGTTCCTGCGTAATTTTTTTATGGCAATAAAATAAATATGTGCTGCTGCAGCCAAGGAAAACCGCAGACTGTAACTTATCTTGATAAGTGGCAGCTTCTCTGATCTGACTTATTTTAGCAGGGTGAGCAGAAGTTAAAGACTTGAGCTATTTCTCCTCTCCTACTGTAATCTATCAGTGTGTCCTCCAGCTTTTCAAGGTGGTGTTGTTCAGGTGATTTTCACTGTCCCACTTTGCTTTTACCCTCCCTCCTCTTCAGTACTGACTGCTTCCTCCCTCCAGAAAATCACAACATCCTAAAGTGAGCATTCATTTGGCTGTGTCTGCATCACACTCTTCCTCAGTTTGGGAAAGAGGACTCACAATGCTCCACTCAGCTGGCTCTCCAAAAAATCCCCCCAGATTTAAGCAGAGAAATGGGAATTAACTCCCTCCAAGTGTAAGAGCATCTATCTAGGCTTTGATTTTGATATACAAGCAGAGGCTTTTCGATTTAGATGATTTCCAATCTCCCCAGTTTTCATCTGTGTCTTTGTCAAACTGCCTGAAATATTCTCTAACTGAGCAAGTTAACAGGAGGAAAGGGTAGGCCACGTGCCCCTCCCTTTTCTGGCAGTAACATGAGAGGAAAGACGATGCTGTATGGACAGGGACGCTGAGTGCATCCCCCCCTCCTGGCCAGGCTGATTTCAAAAGAGGTACTGTGCAGAAGGCACCTGGCATTCAGCAAGGGGGCTGCTACTACGTCTGGAAAAATGAGAAATCCCACCAACTTGTTTGGTTGGTGGTTTTGCACAGGAATACAGGTTCACTCATCATTAAAATAAGCATATTCACACTCCCACTGAGCCAGTTTGAGACTTCCAAGACCAGCACAGTATATGAATGAGCCTAGTAAGAGGTACATACTGCAGACTCTTAGCCACTATTTTTCAAATTTGGGTCAGTCTGAGGCACCATGACTGAAAAATTATTGCCACGAGCATTGTAAATTAATATTTAATATCGCCTTGAAGTGCTTTTTGAGGAAATTAGCCTTCATTACTGAGGCATCTCTCCTGTAAACACAGAAAACAGAAAATACCTCTGCTGACAAGGGCAGCATTGTAGGGCAGGGAAGAAGAGTAAACATTGAATCTGCGGGAAGAAGTGGACTGATTCAGCAGCTGAATCAATCAGGCATGTGCATCCCTTCTCCCCAGCAGTGCCCCAAGCCTCAGGATCCGCAGCACCCCACCCCACAGCTGGCACCACCTCTACACCAGGCAGCAGCACACCCTTGCCCCCCGGACCAACCAAAATGGCAAGGTGCAGATGTCAGCCCCTACCAAACATGCCCCAAGGACACCAGGACCCCCCCCAACTTGTGCCAGCTGGGTGGTTTGTGGCGCACTGATCACAGCCACAGCCATGGATGCTCCGTCCTGTGACCTTCCCTGGAGGGCAGTGAGGGCGTGGGGCTTCCATGGCGCTGTTTCCTTCCCGTGTTTCGGGCCATTTGCACGGCCCAACTGGTGCTGGAGTGCGTATTTTTGGCAGTGGCTGGGGAGGTTCCTCTGCAGCTGAGTACAGCCAGCCAAACTCAGCTGGCACAAGGCAGGGCTTTTCAAAATGTTCTGTGCTCCAATCGGAAAGCAGCCCAATGCTACTCTTCTAGAAAAGTGCTGCCCTTGTCCTCTTTTAATGAAAGCGAACTTGGTATTCAGTAGGAGCAAGCCAGAGCTATTTCAGACATGGAAGACAGCAGACACAAATCAATAGAAAAAAATAACTTCTTTTTATTTACAAAAAAATCCAAATATTGGATGCTGTAAACAAAATTCACAATCTGTTCCCTCTAGAGTCTGTTTTCCATCAGCTCTTTTTCTGTCTGTGACAAAGCCTATAGTCAAAATGTTCCAAAAGAGCAATCCAAGGAGCAGTTTGCTGCAACAGGATGCCTTGCAGAAGGCAACAGTTGTAAGGAAATTTGAGGGAAAGCAAATCTGCACAGACTCCTACAGACTGCAGGAGCCTGCAGTGCCTTTAGCTAAGATGTCTTGAAATTTGCAGGCCATTTTTTTTTACTATTTATTTTGTTAGCAAACCACTATTACAACAGCAAAACAGTACACTGATTTTCTTTCTTGCAAGGGAAATTCTCTGCATAAAGAAAACCATACAAAAGAATATATTCAAATAGGAGCTGAATATGCAAATACAATTTTTCCTTTTCTGTGCAGTTTTATCTAACACACTTCATTTTCTCAATTAAAAAAAAGCGCCTTTTTTGAACCGGTAGGAGCTTCTGATGTGATGCAAACCAAGCATTTAGTAAGAGCTGTTTAGAGGATTTGTGTGAAGGCCTTTGTGCAAGATAAAAAATACTTTAAGTGCAATACAAGAAACTAGAAAAATATCATCTTTTTGGTCTTCTAATTGCCCTTCTATTTTTAGGAGAAATGTTCTTGCATTTGAGAGGACAGCTACATCTAAGAAGAAAAAAAAGAAGAAAAATCCATTTAAAAGCTCTTGGTCGTTTCACGATCGTTACATTTAACCAAGTTTAGCGCCCTGTTGGTTAGCAGGAAATTCAGCGGTGGCACAAACAGTTTTACTGTAATCAGGTCAATGTCTTTAATCAGTTCAGCTCTTTAAAAGGGGCACTGTCTTCTGTAGCACAAGCTCTAACCTTACGGCTGATTGGATGGGACAGATCAAGTCTACAAAGCAAGAACACGGTTATTAACTTTAAAAGTACCAGTGTGCTGAAGAGGAGGGGAAAAAATAGTTAAAAAGAAGTCAGACTTTATGGAGGGAAAGGTGTGCAAACCACAGAAATAAACCAGCTTTGAAAAGGAGTTCTTATTTTACTCTTGGCCTGAACTCATGCCTTCTTCCCACCTCTAACACCAGGCACATTTAAAGTCACCAGTCACAAATAAAACAAAGCTCCACCAGTTCCACCACTTCATCATTAACATATGCAAAACAGATCTGGAATACCTATATAATATATATAAAAACATATTATATATGTATCAAAATGCAAATGCCAAAAGGTGCAGTTTAGCTCAGAGCCCGGCTGTATGCACTACAAGGTAACTAGCTGCTGTCAATCAGAAAAAAACCCAACCCACAATTAGATTTGAGCTGAGAGGAAGTAATTCAAAACTTTCTTTCAAGCAATGGCAAAAAAAAAAGGGTCCTTCAAAGGAAAACCAGCACTGTATCATGTATTATCAGCATTCTGTGGTTGTGGCACAGCTATAGATTCTCAAACTCTTTTAAAGAGAGGATGAGTCATTTATTTGCCACAAATAGTTGTGGGAGAGCAGACACACCACACTACCAGCTGATCCTATTTCCCCAGCGCTCCCCTCGCTTCCGCTGGCGAGCCAGGAGCAGGAGGAGCGGGAGCCAGGAGCGCCCAGCCCGGAGCGAACCTCGCTGGGACCAGCGGCCAGCCCAAAGGAAGGGAAGGTCCCCGGGGACAAGGTCTGCACGTCAGAGCTAGCATGGCAATGGACCAGCTCCTGAGCTTCCTGAAGGACTCGCGGGGAAGGTGCTTCAGTAAACAAATCGGGTTCCTATTAAAGTGCCTGCAGAGTGAAAAGTACAAAGCGCGACAAAAATAGATGTACCTTACTCACTCCATAGGGAAAACACGCTGCCAGGACACGAGTCCTCTCCCTCTCTCTGCCCCTGACTCCAATGCCAGACCGTGCCTGTGGCCAGGCAGGGCACAGATGGATTTCCTTCAAAAGCCTGAATTCCCTTTTTTTTTCTCCCCCCTCAGAAAGAAAAAGCAAACTATCAGAGTCAAGTGTCACTTAGCCATTAGGTTTTCAAAGCACAACAAAGAATTTAACACCTTCAGAGATGGCACTGAAGTGAAAACAGCAGCAGAGGAGGTTGGTTTTTTTCCCCCCTGCTGGTCTTTCGGGAGAGGAAATGAAAGTGAATAGCTATTGTTCCAATGTAAAGTGATTCCATTTAAATAAAGTACAGTACTAAAATTGTAAATGCAGTGTGACAACCAGATCAAAGATGTTTAATATTTGCATAAAAATATATATATATATATATAATATATATATAAAATATAATTTTCAGCAATCGTGCAACACTCTTAAAAGGGTTCATTTCACATTTGCTAAATTCTAGTGGTCCTGGAATGCATAATGCATTCTATTAAAAATACTCCTGTAAATATTAACAATTAGTGTTCAAATTACCAACTAATACAATATTCTTTAGCTGTCAGGGGGTTTAAATAAACCTATCTTTGATCCACGTTCCACTGAAATTACACATCATGGAGGTATGCAGTCACAACATTAGTGGGTTAAATGTCAAAATGGCATTACAGTACAAAACAGTTAAAAAAAATCAGCTAGTCATATCTTTCTCCATCTGTGGAATTATTATGGCTCACAAGCAACCCACTGAATTACTGTAATCCTTGTTCTTGCAACCAAAGACATTATCTGAATCCCACCTTAATCCTGACTGGTTCATTAACTCCAAATTTCTCAGGTGTGGGTTAAAATTTCACTGCAAGGTGCCCACTGTCCTATGACATCCTGTTGCAAACTGGAAAACAAGTAGTACTTTATTTAAACATTCCTTAATTGCTACATTTTCCTAGACGACATTAATATATATTGTGTGTGTATATATATAGATATACACCAATGACATGTACATATATACACACACAAGCATATATACACACATACACACACGTACCTAGGATAATAGCACACTGACAAAACATTAACTCTATACAGGTATTTGCCAAGAAAAAAAATAGGGCATTTCCTCCACCACTTATTCACAAGCTTATGGGTTGGTTTGCTTTTTTTTAATCCTTGTGTCCCTGATAAAATAAAATGCATGGTTAAACCACAAAACTATATAATTTTTTTCTCACTTCAAATTTTATGAAGGCATCAGGCACTTTTGATTACTATTGGTGTGTACAAATATAGGAACATCTCCTTTTACATATATATATATTTATATATATATACTCTACTGTATCTTCTTTGCTTGGATAACTTTTTTGTGAAATCTTTGGTCCTTAAGTATATACTTCTTGCCACAGCTGGTTTTCCAGCATTCTCACATTTTTAAAATGTGAGGCATGCACACAGCTGGAAATAATGGACTTTGTCATCGTACGTGTTTCTGCTTCTATAACTGTACCAATCCACTACTGTTCATTTGGAGCAAGCTGTTTCTGGTAAAGCATTCTAGTCAAGCAAGCTATACATTCTACATGGTCAATCCATAGACGGCACTTGCTGCAAGCCCCAAATGCAGTAATTCCAATATACAACTTTATTCAGCTTATCTCTGCTTTATGCCTCTAACTTTTAACTCCTGAATATATATAGAACTGTTTTTTTGTGAAGTTTTTTTTCTTTTGTTGTTTTTTTTTTGTTTTGTTTCTTTCATATTCTCCCTTTTGCAGATCCCATTCTAGAGTAAGAATAAAAATAAAAGAAAATAAGGCTTTCCCACCTTCTCTATGCCAAAGCTATGGGAGCAGATATTGCCAACCCATATTGTCATCAGGCATTCCTCCCTCACTTATTTCAGGGGAAGCTGGTTGCTTTTAATGACAGGCCTCTTGTGCTCTGGGGTAGGATCCAATTATTTTGGGGTTCTTTCTTGATCATGCTCCCATTAATTATTAGAAGAATCACAAGCTTGTCCCAAGCTTGAAAACTAGAGCAGATCATCATTGCACAAAACACCCCATTTCAGAGGGACCCGTCGCCCCTTCCTACACCTTAGAGAAAGTTCTCTCCACGGGGTCTACTAAGTTCAGTTCTTAATTACAGGGCAGCCAAGTAGAGTATGTGTGCTGCTGGCAAGGGAACACCGTCTGAACCTGGGCAATATAGTAATTGCTGAAGTTGGCATCTGCTACGTATGGGGCTGGCTGGTAATAGCAGGTGACATTGGCCACGTTGGGGATGATATTTTGCTCGGCTAGGACCCGGATGGCCAGCATGGTGATGAGATTCAGAGTCTGTCTCCTTTCATGTCCCATCAGGCACACTGTGCTCTCATTCACCACACCGTGAAGGGTCATGAGATAGTCATACTTGCGGTCTTCTAATCCCACAAAGTGGTTCTGCAAGTAGGACTCCAGCTTTCTCTGCTGCTCGCCAATGTCTGAGAAGTCAATGAAAAACCTCGAACACATGTATCTCTGCAGGGATTTAATCTCAGATTCAGAGGCTGCCCTAAAGCCCCTTACCAAAAGGTTGCAGTACTTCAGAAGACCACCTCCTCTGATTTCTTCTGGGTTTCTGGTGGCAATTATCTTGTTGCAGAGGTGATCAAAGGCTTCCTGGAAATCCCCATAAACGCTCTCGCCAATGATAGTTGGGTGAAAAGTTTCAGTCATCGGATTCTCTGAGCACTCATAAAAAAGCAGCAGGGAGTCCAGCTTGATTTGAAAGGAATCGACACTGAATTCAAACTGTCGCCTCAGAGAGTCCACAAATTTCAGCTCCACGTTTTTGCCACTGTTGTTGGACAGGGAGATAAGACTCCATCGGTCTGAATCATTGCATACTTTTACCATTTTCTGCACATAAGCCTCCTATAATCAGAAAGACAAAATGAGCAAATCAAGACAAAGATCCAAGAAATTTCTCCTTCACTGCGTCTGCTCACCCCTCCCAAGCCCCCCTGCTCCCTCCCCCATTTGCATTTCATGAAAGATTTCACAGAGCCTGCAGATACAAACCACAGAGTAAGTGTTTAATGTGAGAGCTCAAAATGCTGTCACTGCAAGGGTATGACAGGGGAGGGAGGGTGTTCTGCTGGGACTGTGTCATGCAAGGGAAGCATACAGCCACACTACCTAGTTCAGTCACTTCTAAATACATCTACAGACTAAGTCCATGGCACATCTGCCAAATATGCCTGCACCCATATGTAGAAAGTCACTCCTGCAATCTAAAAAGAAATCTTATTTATTGGTTTTCACTTCTCTACTTCCCAAAGAACAAGTTAGACAATGTTCATTCCCCTCAATCCTACCAGTGCAGGTTCACAAATCAGTCCCGTATTAAAAAAAAATAAGTCCCTCTAAAAATCTGGAAGGATTTGGATTCAGGCTAATCAACTCAAGCGAAGTGTCTTCTAGAGGAGGGAATATGCCTCCCCACTGGGGCACTTAACACCGCTGGAAGCATGCCTTGCAGACGGGGTTTCCTTCTTGCAGATGTTAAATCCATCTACGCTCCCCGCGCACCCGGGAACCGGGGCCGGCACACCGAGCTGCCGCCGAGCCGGGCGGGGAGCGAGGTGTGCAGCGCCTGGCACACGCCCCAGGTAAAACAGCGCTCCCAGCAAATCAACCGGGAGGGAGAACAAGCTAATCAATCCTGAAGAGCCCCGGGCAGGGCGCTTCACCGTAAACTCCTCCTTTTTTAAGCGTGGGGTGAATAAATCGCTCGGGGTTCCCGTGGGTCGCGGAGGTGCGGGGGGAGCTGCTGCACCACTCCATCCCCAGGGGGAAGGTGCCCGCTCCCCGCAGGCAGGAGCTCACACCTGCCCGCTCCGGGCGTCTGGGCAGAGGTCGGGTTTACCTTGAGTGTGAGAGGCGTGATCTTCTCCTTATTCACCCCCTCGGGTAAGAAATCCAAGAGGCAGTCCAAGACCACGTCCTTCACAGTCTGAAATTCGGCTTCTCCTTTGAGGTCGGCGCAGAAGATGAGGTCCAAGTCCTTGTAGCCCAGGCCGCTGTCCTGGTGGAGGACGTGGCTGGCGGCCGAGCCGTTCAGCCGCACGTCCCGCAGGCCGATGCCCTTCTCTTCCAGCCGGCTCCGCACCACCTTGACGATCTGCCGAGGCTGCATGGCCAGCGTGGGGAAGTTACCGCGGCCGTGGATGGGGATGGTTTCGCTGAGGATGCGGTCCAGACGCTGCACTTGCTCCCAGCTCAGCACGTTGCAGTGCGCGCTCTCGCCGCCGTCCGCGGAACTCCCGCCGGCCTTCTCATCGTCTGCCATGGTGAGCGGCCGCCGCCTCCCCGGGCTGGATCCAGGCACCGCTCCGGCTCCCCGCCGGCCCCCCGGGGCCTCTCTCTCTCCGCGCCTGGCAAAAGAGGAGGAAAAGCCAGCGGTCAGCAGCTGCGTGCACCCGGCGCCCGAGCTCCGCTCCCCTGCGGCCGTCCCTTTCAGCGGGGAAGCGGGGGGACACACCTACTGATCAGATTAAAATAAATAAATAAATAATTTTGGGGGTGGGGGGAGAAAAAGCCCCCCGGAGCCAGGTGGTGCTGCACGATAAGGGAAAGCGCCCGACCTGCAGCGCCGCTGCTTGCGCCGCTGCTTGCGCCGCTCTCCGCGCTCCCGCCGGGGCAGAGGCCGCCCCGCGCCGACGGAGAGGCCGCCCCGCACCGCCCAAGAGGCCGCCCCGCTCGCTGCCGCCGCAGGCTGCCGCCGTCTCCGGAGCTTTCGTAGTTCTGGCCGGGAAAGGTCCCCAGTAGTTTTTATACGAGGTTTCTCCGCGCTTCCGGGGCTCCGAGTCACGGCGCCCGCGTCCCGCCCCCTCTATCTGCATGGCCGGCCTCGGCGGTGCCCCCGGCCCGCCCACACCCGCGCACCCGCGGGCCGCCCTCCCTCCCGGCCGCCCTCCCTCCCGCCCGCCCCTCCGCAGCGCCCGGCGCGGCCGTCCCGCACCGCCCCGGGCTGGGGGAGCCGCGCAGCGCAGCCTCCCCCGCACGGCTCCGGGCAGGCAACAAGTGCAGCAGCGCTCCCTGCCCCGGACGGGGCGCGGCCCCCCCCCGCTCCGGCCGTGCCTCGATGCGCGCCCAGGGGCACCCAGCTCCGCGCTGCCATTCATTGCCGGGTTTTTTTTCCCGCTGCCTTTTTACCCCCCGCCCGTCTCCCCCCCCCCCCCCCCCGACATTCCCGGTCATCCCAGGCTCAGCCAAACTTCATACCAGAGCGACGGAATTTGGCAAGAGCCCCTCTCCAAGCAGATGCCGAGGATCCCGGGCCGTGTGGTTTGCGCTGCTCGGCTCCTGACCGAGATTTCCAGAGCCGCCTGCGGCAGCGCAGCGGCATCACGCCGTGCCTGCCCGGCCCCGGCCCGGCCCCTTCCCCCGTGCCCGCCCGCCCTCCTCGCCGGCGACGGGAGGAAAAAGGCATCTCGAAGACCACGGAGGAGCCGGTGCCTTCCAGAGGAGCATCCTGCTTATAGAGTACAACTTGGGTAACCGCGGAGCCGTAAAAATGACGTGGAAGACAAGCATATTATATAAACATCCCATATATTTTATTTGCATTTTCTTTCAAATAGAATGAATGCATCTGCTTGTTTTTCACCTGTTACGTACATGCACGAACATATAATTATTATTTAAAATGCACATAGATACTATATGCATATCGATACTATTTCAAGACAGATACTATTTAAAATATATACATACTATTTATATGTATGTATATGTTTAAAACAGACTAAGCGCACACACTCGATGCACGCGCATGCACTCGATGCACGATGCCCCGGGGCGCAGCCCGGTATGGACGGCGGGTTGCGCGCAAGGATGCAGAGCTGGGGGACACGGGGGGGTCATGGACGGTGTTGCGTCACCGCTCGCAGTTTTGTGACGCGCGGCAGGAGGGGCTAATGGGGGAGCGCCACGACGTGACGCGCAGCTCCCTCAACCGAGCACTTCGCCTAAAAGGCGGGGTGGGCGACACAGCCCGACGGGGTTTACTTTCCTCTCCTCCCATTTTTAGCGCGCCCCCATCTTCTCCCGGCCCGGGATGGGATTAGAGGTGTGGAGCTGCTCGGGAACCCCCGAACCCTGCACTCCCTGTCCCTCCGCACATCCCGGGCGGGGGTCCCCACGCGCTGCGCCCGCCCCGTCGGGGCGCTCCCGGCCGGCGCAGCGCGGGGCACGGGCGCCCCCTGCCGGTGCCGCGGGGCGGGGGCGGCTCGGGCTTTGATCCGTAGCCCACATTCCCAATGGCTTCATTGCCTTCGTTCCCTGTGTGCTCCTCACGCCGGGGCACACACGGAGCGGGGGGACTCCGCCCTGTGCCCCGTCGTGCGGCACCGCCGCCCCCTCTCCGTGCCGCTCAGGGGGCGATAACAGTGTTTGTATTGCTCCGTGTCAACGTGTTAAAGGAGAAAAAAAAGAAAGTAGAAGCTTTTAAAATACGAACGTGTACAAGGGACTGCAGCTTAACAGCAGAAGCAGAATGTTGTACGTCTGCCAGCATATTGAATAGGGTTTGCCAGCTTATTCCTTTATATAAAATAAACATTCAGAGTAAGCGGGCGGCCGGCAGGGGAGCCTGTGGAGGGGCTGAGGGGAAGCCGCAGCGGCCTGCTGGGAGCCTGGGCCACTGGCCGCACTGGCTCCTGCTGCTGGGCACAGCGAGCCCCCACTCTCCCCATCTCCTCACACCGACCTGCGTCCCCAGAGGAGAGGGGCACTGCTCGTCTCCCCGGCCGGTGACAGCCGAGGGCAGGGGCTCCCGGGGTCCCACCACGGGCACTGGCTGCCTGCAGCACTGAGGCGACACTGCCCTCCCTGTGCAGCTGGGAATGTCGGAGAGGTTAAAACATAACCCCATTCCCAGGCTGGCATCACCCAGGTGAACCACAGTTCACTAGGGCACACGATTTAATCTTTCGAAAGGGGTAACTATGGCCTTATTTATAAGCAAATTGTCATTACCGGTAATCAGCTGGATTACTGATTGCTAGAGCAAGGACAAAGATCAGACTTGGAGTCTCATCGCATATTAAGCAAGGCCAGCTCCAAGAAACTGAGACAATTTCCTGTCTGGGAGTAACCAGCATTTCATTTAACTTGTGTTTCTCAGCATGTTGAAATGAAATTTTAGCAGTATTTTGTATACTGCAGAATGTACCAGTGCGTTCACTACGCTGGTCAGTGGGATTTAATGCTATTTTGTGTTGATCTTGTTTCATTCCCCCATGAAGTGTGACTTTTGACCTCTTTTAAGTTACTATCATTTGCCCACTTGAAAAATGGGCAGAAGGTCATAGTGGAGAACACTGATTTACTAAAGGCAAGGTGAATGCAATCTCAGAAGGACGACCTTTACACTGCTGGGTTTTGCTAAAGGAGAAGGGGTAGCCAAGCCCTGTCCTCACCTCAACCTCCCTTTCTCAGTGTAAGCACCTGCAAATCACCTCCCACTCATTGAAAGAAGAGAGGAAATAGTTTTCAGTCAGAATCACTGCATTTACATTTTCTCAGTTCAGAAATGTGCAAAGGATGGTGATCATTACACTCTTTGTATAGATCAGGAATTATTTGCTCTGATGTACAATCCTTTTCACTTATCTTCCCTTAATTAATGGACACCAGATAAAGGGTATTTTATATACATATATATATAAAATAAACTGTGTAAACAGAAGAGAAATAGAACTCTACGAGTGCAGTACTTTACCTAAGTATATACTCATTATGGATTTTTTGCTCTTCTATCCTACTTGAATGTGAAAGCCCTCATCACTTTAAATCAGTAGAAATCATTAAGAATTGTAACAAGAAATTAAATTAGGGTGAATTACATTATGAGAAACTTAGAAATATTTGTATGAGTTGCAGAGATAATTCTAATTACAACTGATACTGGTAATGCTGCTGCTAATAAAAACATATATTCAGCTCATGAACATGCTCTGTCCCTTTAATGACAAACTTACTTTTGGAAGGAAAAGGTGGGGGTTTTTAAATTGTCAGTGTGAGCAGTAATTCTTTGACAGAATTTTAATTGTATTAGTCACTCAGGTTGTTTGTGCTGCCCAAGCAATTAGTAGGAGCACAAGATGTGTGATGTGAATCATGTCTTTCTCTATGTTCGCACAATATTTTTCAATTAGTCCCTTCATTCCCACCCGTACTCTCAGTCCTGCTCTAGAGCAAATGAAAATTAATAGCAACAAATGTGTTTCTCATGTATGCATTTGTGTGTATTTGCCTAATAAAGTTCTCAGTGTGAGCTCTTCATTCAGCTTGGCCACGTAGCAGAGTGTGTACTCTCCAGGTGAGCTCTGCTGAATTTAGGAATTTAAGTAATTTATTGACTGAACCACATCAACTGTGACTGTAAGGTTGTTCTGCCTCCCTTCTGCCCGAGTCATGGTGCCTAAAACAGGAGCATGCTCTTTCTGGCAGAAAAAAAGAGCCAGAAACTGTGACTCTTCGTCTGTGCCTGGTCTAGGAATTGGCTCCTGTTTAATGCCCAGTGGGGGAAAACTTCCAGTTTAGCTTTTTCAAAGAGGAATTGAGTTGGTGTGACAGCTGTCTGCCAACATGTGTTACCTACAGACAGTCAGGGGATTCACTTCTGAGCAGAAACACTACTTCAGTCCAAAAATTAATGTTATCTCAGACAGAGGTGTTTGGTTTTTGTTAGAAACCTAACAAATATCACTGCTGCTATCATTACTACACATTAAAAGCAGCAGCCAGGATTGGTTTGACAGGAAAAAAGAAGTCTAGGAATTCCAAAAAACAGCCTCAGAAGGAGTTCAGAAAAAAAGATACAGGACAATTGTATCACAATTATGTCATGAAAAGTTTGGTAATGTCATTCCCCCTTTCCTTTATTTTTTTCTTAATCCTTCTATTAAGAGCAGTTATTCCTGTTGGAGAGACAAACAGCTGGTACCATCATGTTGATTTTCCCTACATCCTTTTGACAATGTTAAAATTGCCAGTAGATGTTCAGAGTAATAAAAAAGCAGTACTCTGCAGCAAGATGGACATTGAGAGCCCCATTTTGCAGGTGGCTGAATGTGCAGTGTGCCAAGTGTGGATGAGCAGGCTGAGCAAGGGGAGCCCTGGGGCCCCTCGGCAGCCCTGGCTGCAGTGGGAATGCTGGCGGGATGCAGCAGCACTGCAGCTTCCCACCCAGCCCTGGCACAGCAGCTCTTTCTGTCTCTGCTCACAAGTGCCTTAGCGCAGCTGGCTTGCCCTATCTCATACACAGGCCAACGGCAGCTAAAACACTAAAAATCAAATCTTGACCTAAATTTTGTTCTCTGTTGAGATGGAAACACATTGCTGGGCAGCAATCACCGGAAAAGTTCTTTATGTTATTCACTGTGTTGCTACACAATTATCTTGCCAGAAACAGCAGCTATAGAACTGAAGAATATTCATAGTCGTTCTCCTCCCAGATAGCACGTGAATGTACCAACTCAGCTCCAGACACCAAATTTCTGGAGAATGCAGGCTGCTGTGCCCTTTTCCCTCCCTCCTCATCACCCCATGTGCAGCTGCTGGCTCCATCCCACTCGCCCCTCTGCTCGGCTGGGCAGCCCACCGGGCTGCTGAGTGTGCCACAGCTCTTCTCTGCTGCTTGCTGCCCCAGACCAGAGAGTGGGCAGAGCTCAAGGAGCCATCAGCCAACAGGACAGAAGTTCAGAGAACTTGGCTTGGGTGGGAAATCCTGGGAACTGACACAAAGTCACCAGATTCGAACAGAGCCCAGCCTCACAGTTGCATCAGACATCGACAATCTGAAAATTAGTTTCATGAAAACAGTAAATGGACACTTGCTGGAAATACCTTTGAGTGCCAAAAGGATATTGCTGTTACTGACAATAGCACAGAATAAAGTACCTTCAAAATAAACTCTTAAGGTGTTGTCTATAAAAGACACATTTGCAATCAATTCCAAATTTTGTTTGATTCATATCTTTCCTCAGAATTAGTTTGGGCAAAGTTTGAGCATGGGTGTGGAAGCAGAGCTCAAAGTCTGTTTTTGTAGGGGTTTTCTTGTTTTGGGGTTATTTTTTGTTTTTTTCTGGTTTTTGGGGGAGGGGGTTTGTGGGGTTTTTTTTAGTGTTTTTTTTTTTGTTATTGTTATTGTTGTTATTTGATTTTTGGGGGGTTTGGTTTTGTTTTGGTGTTTTGTTGGGTTTTTTTCCTCACAAAAGTATTCAAATCTGATTTTTTTTTCCCAAGGGCTTTGTCTTTCTCTTGCATGTATGCACAAAGTAGTCTTCTGATACCTTGAAATTCTATAGTTCACAATGATTTATTTCCAAAATTTATTTCCATGTTTGACATATTGTGATGGAGTAATCAATAATAGGAATCAGAACTAGAATTACCAACTGCTGGAGCAGTCAATACAAAGGTATTTTGAATAAAATGAAAATCAGAAATACTAGAAAATGGTCTTTCAAAGATAAATGAAAGAAATCTTTGTGCTTTCAAAGTACTTCTCTTTTATTAGTTTTATTGTCCTTCTGCCAGATTTTACTGGAAAGATGTTTTACTCATCCTGGGAAAATAGTCAATGTTTGGACTAAATACTGTGATGTTTTGAAAAGGTGCAGTTTGAAGAAGGCCAAATTATCAGAATTTTCTGATGGGCCTGCCAGTTGCTTTTTGCAATGGTGCTGAGAGCGTGTTAAATGAAATAGTATTATTCAACATGTGCATTGCTGCAACAGCCACTGGCCAAGTCAAGAGATCAGGGCACCAAAATGTTCATCTATCAAAAGACCTATTCCTGCCTCATCTAGGAAATTCACAGCCTAAATACATTGTATTACATTGCAGTAACTTATATTAGACAAACCCATCAGCATTTGCTCTTGAGCAGGATTTTTCAGAGCTGGTGCTGAAACAGAATAGGAAATGGCAAGCCTTTCATCTCCTCCATGCCAGGCTGGCAGTCATCCCAGCCTGCAAAGCACAGGATGGTGTGGTCCTGTCAAACCCTTTTTCTCTAGGTCACCTGCATAAAAAATAGCCATGCTCTCAGGTTCAGTTATGTTTTACACCCAGATATTGTTGTGATTTTGTCCATGTTGGCCTTTGGGATTGAAATGCAATGAAAAAAATGCTATAAAAATGAACTATACAAGATCTTAGGTATTCCTAGTCCTATGGAAGTGAAGAATATGACTTTCTTTTTCCTTTTTTTTTTTTTTCTTTTATTTTGGTTTTTTGTTGTTGTTGTTGTTGTTGTTTGTTTGTTTGTTTGTTTGTTTTTAAGAGGCCACATTTTTCATTGGTGTGTAGGAGAGTTTAAAGCCTCAGTATTTCTACCCCCATAGGAAAGACACCCCTGCAATGTTTCATGACTCATGCTTTCATGCAACCCCATTTGCTTCTGACTTGTAGGATTTTATGCTGATTTTACTTTTTCATGTTTTGTTTACCCTACAATGCATTAAGCTCACGTGGGAATACTCCAGTGGATTTCAGCATTCCGCTTTTTTTGGGGGGGAGATGAAGAAACTTGTCATTTCAGATTTAAACAAGCTGTTCTGCTTTTGGAACAGCAAACTGAAGAGTGAAAATACTCAATGTGAACTAACAGAAATTGGGTTACTGTTCATTGAGACAGAATAGGTTGCACAGAGTCATAACGTAGTTTCATCCACTACAAAACAAATGCTGCTTTAACAAGTGCTTTCAGTGCCAGGATTATGACTCCTGATGGAGTCAGGACACCTTTCAGTCTAGATTACAGTCTATGAGTGCTGGAAATTAATAACTGGATTACTAGTGAAAATGTGGTTTATTACCCAATTAACCTCACTGTTAAAAATGTGCATTCCATTACTAGTCAGAAGTCAAGTTTGCACAAAATGGGAGTATTTGCATTGAAATTTGCAGTACACTGAGATTACATGCTTATTCCCAGAATGCTATTCTTAGCATCTATAAAAAAGTGAAATATAATCTCCAGATTTGATGCTCCTCCCATTAAACTGCCTGTTGAAGTAGTACTGACAAATACCTGCATAGAGGCACAATAAGAATTGTTTAGTTGTGATCCCACATGGCTTTTCATCTCACTCAAGTCTGTTGAAGGTAGCAGGCTGTTCTTAAATAAGGTTGCCTATCTCTAGCTGTTCCCAGGGAGGCAAAATGTGCTAGTTTTAGAGCCAATATATAACCATTACACATACTAGAGCAGATTTTGGTTACCTAGAGTTATGTGGATGCACTTTTTGGCTTAAAGGCAAAGAATCAAAATGCCATGAAGATGAAAGAATGAAACCCTACATGTTAGGACTGTGCAAGTGGGAACACAACCAAAACTCTGTGTAGCAATGGAGCTAAAGGATGTGAGAGCACTCATCCAAAGAAGCAAAGAGCTGGAGAGTATCACACTCTGTTTGTGCATCTTACAAGAGATGACTAGGGGAGCTGATGGCTGGGAAATCACAATTTGTGTCAGATGTCTTAGCAAGCAATAACTTTCCTGGTGCCCATGGAATGATGGGCCAGTGACCACTGTCATTGTACCTGAATCCTGATGCTGCCTTGGCTTTTCCAGGATTGTGAGATGTCAGTAGGCAACCATTCTTAATCTTAATAGACATGCAAAGTTGTCCCTTTTCCTGGTTTTCATTTTTCTTCTTCTTAATCTTTTCTTCTTTCCCCACCACCAATGATTCTCAGCTCTCTCTATGCTGATGATGGCAGCTGGAACAAGGACCTGGTTTGGAATTTCACTGCTCTCACAAACAAGAATACAGTGATATACTTTGCCACAGCATCAACAACAACACTCCTTTCTTCTTCCTTTTCTTTCACAGGAAAAGCTGCTTCTTCATGCCATGCACTGTTTTGGTACATGAGGTTCAAAGAGCAAAATGATGACAGAGACGAGTGTTTAGTCAGAGTATGGAGAAAAAATGAACCAGGCAATTTATCAAGTACATTTCAAAGCAAAAGCAGGGTATCAAAACAAACAAACAAACAAGCAAAACAAAACAACCAATTTTTTTCCCTAATTACAAAGGAAACCATGTCATGGGTGCCAAAAAAAAGAGGATGTTTTTTCCCATGGAGAATTTTTCCTTTAGGAATGTGAAAATTATACAGAATAGTACCTTAGGCAGCTTATTTTGTAGCAGTATGCCCTGCCACCACCCCTCAATAGAAGGGAAGAGAGCCACCTCTGATGAGGAGAAGGCTCCAATTTGTGCTGCCAGTTCTCTTGCTGAGACCCTGCAGGATCCCGGATAGAATGAGCTGCATCAGGAGCCATGGCCTACCACAGCTGCAAGTTACCACCAGCCTTTGTGCAATGCAAGCCAAGGACCCTGGGGCTCTTTCAGCCCTTCCTGAGCATTGCCAGCACTGTTTACTGCTGGGAGGGATGGGCAGAGGCACCGCAGCAGCTGCAACCCAGTTTTAGCTCAGAGAGAACTACAGACTCTTGCTGTGCAGATGGGAGAGTTGTTGCTTCCCTGAGGAGGAGTTGCCAGAGCATAGAAGTCTTGACTGAGCTGCGCTACCAAGACATGGGTCTCACTGCCTTTGAGGATCTCAGAAACCAGCAAGGCCCAGGAGCCAGGAGCCTTTCCCTGTCTGAGAAATGACCAGACCAGCTCCCACATCCAGCTCCCACTGAGTTTGGAGATCAGCTGCTGCCCCCTTCCCAAGAGGCAGGAGCAGCCTCTTCCTCAGAGGAGCAGCTCCAGCTCCTCAGTCCTGCTGAGCTCAGCAATAGCCCAGCTGAGCTCTGAACCGTAAGCTGGCTTTGTGCGTGGATAAAAATAGTGTGGCACAAATAACATTAACACCAAAATAAGGGCAACTGTCACATTTATGCTCTTTTTTTTTTTACTGTGAAGCCCTCACAAGGATAAAAGGTCAGTGACTAGAATTCCAAGTGCAAAAACTCTTTTAGTTGTAGCACTACAGAGTCCTTTTAACTCTTTTTTTTTTTCTGGACAGGTTCCTTGAACATGCAAACCTTTAGGTGGGCTCTGCTAAGGAGTGAGGAGGAGTCATCACAGTGTGTAACCTCAGCACAGCACTGGGATTGCAAAAAGGCACTGAACTGGGAATGGAACCTTCCTTTCCAGCCTTGATGTTTAAATGTTGCCCATCACAGTGAAAATCCTCTGAGCTTATCTGAGCCAAAATGCAGAGAACAGTTTGTGAAATTTTGTCCTTCTGAAATAGAGCCCTGAGCTTGCCTCCTACTCATATCAAACCTAATCTTATCCTGAGCAGCAGCCTCAGCTCCCTTGCAGTCCAGACTCCTCCTCAAGTCTTTTCCCCCAACATTAAGAAATTTCTTGCGATTGTACCACTATCCATCTGAAAGTGCTGTCAAGGGTTACTGTCCTGCAAGGTGACCTGGTAAATGAAACCAGAGTGAGTGGTGTGGGAATATTATAAATCTATTCCTTGTTCCTCTGCTTAAGAATAGTCTTTGTTTTCAAAATTAACCCCCAGAGGTTCTTATTTATCAGCATAACTTTTGTTTCATTTGCCACTGGATTCCAAATATTGCTTTGCCCTGGAGACCTGTTGTACTAATGCAGAGCCTCAGAGAAAGATTTCTATTCTGCATGCCAAATGTTGCTATGATTCCTACTAGAATAATAGGGGAAACATTTTGGCTCTACATACAGAAAATTTCATAAAGAGACAATATGTGCTTTTACATAGAAGACCCCACAAACAGCCCTGGATTCTTTCTTGAGGTGGTGCACAGAATTTCTCTATGTGAGAGGGTTGATTCCCCATCAGTGTCTTCCCAGCAACCTGAGGACATATTTTTGGTAGGAGTCTTGTGTCTCTGGCGAGCCCACTGATGAGGCAGCTTCATATGAAGAAGCTCCCTGTGGTGGTTGTTGCTCTGCCAGCCATCCAACATCATAACCCACAGCAAGGGAGCAGAGGTGCATTATTCCTTTTCTGCTGCTTACATCACAGTGTGCTCACTTGAGGCAGATAATACATTTTTATCTGTCTGTGATTTTAATATCCACTACATAATTTACAGCTCTTTGTTGCTCAGAACAATTGCACCTTGATTGCTGTTAAGCAGCAGATGCCCAATAAACGCTGGTGTTGCACACATCCTTCTAGCATCTGTCTTAAACCACATCATCTTTAGTAGTAAGCCAGCAATCTCTTAAAAGCAGCCAATCCCCTGCAGGCAAACTCACTTGGTGTTCCTGTTAATCAAAGTGTGCAGCTTTTCGTCACTCACCACCTTCCACACCTAAATTTCAGTCTTACAGAGGCTCAGTGTTTAATTACTATCCACACTTGCCCTGGTTGTGCCCAGAGGCCAAAGAAACCCCATGTCATTCTGTGCCAGTCCTGTGAAGAGCCAGGGGCACTGGCATTCCCCATTGCATCTCCACTGACCTCGTGACAAGTCAAAGAGAAGCCCAAAGCAGGGCAGGTGAGCAGGCAGATGGAGGAAGAAGCCCTGAGGCTTAGGAGAGTGGGCTGCACAGAGAGGTGGTCGCCAGGAGCAGAGGAAACCCAGATCT